>NC_054379.1:37208903-37515721 GCF_017654675.1 Xenopus laevis | reverse complement strand
ACAGGACATAGAAGGAAGAAGGAGATGTAAAAGTAATTTATAAGTAGCCTGACTATGGCTCATCCTAATGCTGCTCACCCATTGGATATTTTCCCTAAAAGGAACAGTTCAGTATAAAATAAAAACTGGGTAAATGGATAGGCTGTGCAAAATAAAAAATGTTTCTAATATAGTTAGTTAGGCAAAAATGTAATGTATAAAGGCTGGAGTGACTGGATGTGTAACATAATAGCCAGAACACTACTTCCTGCTTTTCAGCTCTCTAACTCTGAGTTAGTCCGCGACTTGGGACATAACTGTTCAGTGAGTTTGCAATTGATTCTTCGCATACAGCTCAAATTCAAAAGTAACAGTTATGTTACAGTCCCCATGTGCCCCCTCCAAGTCACTGATTGGTTACTGCCAGGTAACCAGCCAGTGGAAACCAAGAGAGCTGAAAAGCAGGAAGTGTTCTGGCTATTATGTTAGACATCAAATCACTGCAGCCTTTATACATTACATTTTTGCCTAACTAAATATATTAGAAACTTATTGTATTTTGCACAGCCTATCTATTTACCCAGTTTTTATTTTGATACTGAACAATTCCTTTAATGTATCTCTAAACTTGAAACATGAAATAATCTCCAGTGCATGACAGAAGGCTTGGGCTAGAAGAAGACTTCAGTGGCATCATCCAAGTAGCGTTGAGATTCTGACCCCTAAACATCATGTCAGAAACCCAAGCCAATCAATGGTATTGAGCCAGGCACTGAGCCGACAGCCTTCCCAGCCTTTTAGTATCATCTGTTCCTGTCTCAGTGGAGCTTACAATCTATTCTAAGGTATCACAAGAAGTGATCTGTGATTGGAGATCAAGTCATAACTACAGATCCGCTGCTTGTCCCCTCAACTACGAGGTTCAGAAGAGTTAGGTTGCACTCACACTGAGAATACACACAAACCATTCCATTCTACTCAGACACAATCCCACCCAATAGGAACACTGTCAGCAACTGCTTTGCCTTCAGCTTTGCTCCTTAGTGTCTCGTCCCTAACAGACATGCTGAGCAGTGGGTAAAGAGGCTCAAATCCTAAAATGATAATTTTGTATATATTTTTTGTACATATTCTATTCCTGACATTCCATGTCTCGCTGCTGCTTCTACTAACCCTACAGATCAAATTGCCTTTATTATTATTATTTGTTTGGTCATGAAACGCATGGACACATTCTGTTATTTATTCTCGTGAGTTGGTTCGGGTGCAGAGAAGTCTTCGACTCATATGTAGTTCCAAATAAAACTTCTGCCCAAGCCACGTTGCCTTTGCTTTTCTTTGAATTGTTAATGCAGAGAGTCATGTGTGTGTTGGGGTGTACATTGGAATGGAGGCTGGAGTCAGCATTAAAGGAGAAGTAAACCCTAAAAATGAATGTCGCTAAAAATGCCATATTTTATATACTGCACTTATTGCACCAGCCTAAAGTTTCAGTTTGTCAATAGCAGCAATGATCAAGGTCTTCAAACTTGTCACAGGGGGGTGGGTCACCATCTTGGAAAATGTCTGCAACACTCACATGCTCAGTGGGCTCTGAACTAAGCTTAGGGGTCGTCGCAAATTTATCAGAAAATAAGGTTGGTCTGTAATATAAGCTGATGCTACAGGGCTGATTATTAAATTCTGATGCTAGTTTCACTGGTTTATGTGCTGCCATCTAGTTATTATCTGTAGTAATTACTAATCAGCCTTATATTGTGACATTTCTATTCTATGTGTACTGTATATTGTGAGTGGGTCCCTAAGCTCAGTAAGTGACAGCAGCACAGAGCATGTGCAGTGAATCAGCAGAAAACAAGATGGGGAGCTACTGGGGCATCTTTGGAGACACAGATCTTTACTACTAAAGGGCTGTGGCTGCCTTGGGCTGGTACAGAAGCCAAAAACATAATGTACAACATTTCTACCTACTTCTTTAGTTAAGCTTTCTTTGTCCTTTAAACCATTGAGCCTACAATCAAGTCAATGAGGCTGTGGCAGAGCTGCTGACAAACATTCACAGCCCAATGCCAATTCACTTTTAGTACTTTTAGTAGTAGTCATTTCAGCAATCTGGTTTCTAGTGTCCAAATGACCCTAGCAACCATGCATTGATTTGAATAAGAAACTGGACTATGAATGGGCAGGAATAGAAAGATGAATAATAAGTAGCAATAACAGTGTAGCCTTACAAAGTATCTGGTTTTAGATGGGGTCGGTGACCCCCATTTGAAAGCTGGAAAGAGCCAGACGTTGAAGGCAAATAATTTAAATACTATAGAAATAAATGAATGAAGACCAATTGAAAAGTTGCTTAGAATTGGCCTTTCTTTAACATACTAAAAGTTAATTAAATGTAACCCATCCCTTTAATATACAATTGCCCCATAATATTATGAATAGTAAAAGAGGGAGCCTTCTGCACATTATTCTGCACTTTCTACCGTCCTGTGTCTCAAAAGCAAGACCCCATATCTGTGTTTAGGCATACGACCATTGTTATTTCTCCGGCCCAATACCTACAGGACCCGTGGGTTGGGTGGGTTTAGGTTAGGGATGCACTGAATCCACTATTTTGGTTTCGGCCGAATTCTTTGCGAAAGATTCAGCCGAATACTGAACTGAATCCTAATTTGCATATGCAAATTAGGGGTGGAAAAGGGAAAACATTTTTTACTACCTTGTTTTGTGACAAAAAGTCACTCGATTTCCCTCCTTGCCCCTAATTTGCATATGAAAATTAGGATTCAGTTCGGCCAGGTAGAAGGATTCAGCTGAATCTGAATCCTGCTGAATAAGGCCGAATCCTGGATTCAGAGACAATTCCAAATAGACCGCACTTACTGAGTAGACCAATATATCATCGGGTGCACGTCATATGGCCTGTTCATCAAGGCTCCATTGTTGTATTAATTCTCTCCCAGTAGACAGCACTCCAGTTTTTGTAAAACCGTCTTTATTGTGTATGGGACAGCAGCATAAAATTACATTTGTATACAATAATTGCCAATTTCTACAGAACTGTAAATGTTGGTATCGCTACATAGACGATATCTTCATGATTTGGACGGGTAGACATTCTGAGCTCATTGGTTTCATAGATGGATTGAACAAATGCTCCCCTTTTATTAGTTTCACTATGCATTGTGATATGATCAGTATACCCTATTTGGATGTGTTGGTCAAAAATACCATGAATGGCCGTTTAGACACCGATTTATTTGTTAAACAAACTGACAGGAACACGTTACTACGATTTGATTCCTTTCATCCCTCACATATAAAAAAATCTTTACCTAGATCTCAAGTGATGAGAGTGAAACGCATTGTCCAAAATGAACAACAACAAGCAGATAGAGTTGAGGAAATGAAGGATAAATTTAGAACGAGGGGTTATCCATCTAAAATCCTTGATGGAATAGATAGGGTGACTGAAGGGGAATCAGCAAACAGTGAACGTCAAACAAAGCGAATCTCGAAAAGAATACCATTTGTTAACCAATATAATGTACTGAGTGGGGAAATCTCTAAAATAGTAAGGAAGGAATGGAGTTTATTAACTAGAAATTTTCCAGATAAAATGATATTCCGATCTCCACCGGTGATGTCCTATTCAAAGGCAGAAACAATAGGAACCAAATTGGTAAAGGCAGATTTAGGTTCATCAACAGAATACGTACAGACCCATTTGAAAACCCCTAAAAATGGAACTTTTCCATGTTGTGGATGCAGTCATTGTAGCAATGTACTAAAAGGAGAATGGATTCATCATCCCTTACAAGGTACCCGTATTCCCATCAGGGGTTTTTTTACTTGTATGTCCACATTTGTTGTATACAGTATTAAATGCCCCTGTGGGAAAATATATGTGGGAAAAACTATTCGCTGTCTAAGGGATAGACTTACCGAGCACAAGTCAGCTATTAGGAATAAATTAAACCAGCCTATTGCGAAACATTTCAATGAAAGTGGCCACACTATTAGTCAGTTACGCTTCCAAGTCTTAGATACAGTTCCACGAAGGAGACGTGGGGATAATCGGGACAAAGAATTACTACGTAAGGAAGCTCAGTGGATCAGGAGGTTGGGGACTCTATCCCCACATGGGTTGAACCATGAGTATGACCTGAATCCATTTTTATTGAAATAGTTTTTAATGTGCTACTGATCTTATTTATTTATAGGTTATTACATGGACATTTGTATCCGCTTCCTGGGAGTGGGATGTAACTACGATATTCTTCAATGATTTTGTATTTGATGGATACATTGAAAGATAAGTACAGCTGAAGTTATTTGGATACATATGAAAAGCTTTTAATCACTAAAAGTATGTTATGTATTTATGTCTTGACACAAGGGGGCACTGTGATACATTGTATTTAAGGTCAGGTGGTGATGTGTGTTTTTTATACTTGACAAAGAGTGGAGTGCCACTCGAAACGTTGTAATTTTATGCTGCTGTCCCATACACAATAAAGACGGTTTTACGAAAACTGGAGTGCTGTCTACTGGGAGAGAATTAATACAACAATGGAGCCTTGATGAACAGGCCATATGACGTGCACCCGATGATATATTGGTCTACTCAGTAAGTGCGGTCTAATTGGAATTGTCTCTGAGGAAGTGACTAGCACAGTCACGAAACGCATTAAGCCTTGATCTCCACTGCCTGCTTTATTTGTCTGTCCTCATGCAATGATTTTATTGGAAAATTGTAAATTGTGACATTGCATTCACTAATGAGGTATTGTTTAATTCTACACTGAGCACTTCAACCATGGGAATTTTACTGAATTACAGTGGAACCTGAAATTGTATTCTTAATTACTGGTCTTAATCAGTGAAATTGTCAATTTAATTTATCTGACAACAGAATAGCCCTAGACACTGTAGTTATTTGGGTCCCCATTCCACTGCTAATGTAGTGTCTCTCCGTAAGAGCTAAACTACATGGAAGTCTAGATCAACATTGTCAGGGGCGATCCAGGCCATTTTGTTCTGCCGCCCCTCCCCACGGCACTCACCTTTTCAGCGGCGGAGGGGTTCGGGGGGTCCATGTCACTAGTGCAAAGAGCGCAGTTACACTCGCTGCACTAAAGGAGCAGAATTTCCTGGTTGAAAAATGGGAATTTGGCTCTTAAACTTACCAGGAGAAGCTAATTTGCTGCCCCTGGCAACCAGCGTGTGCTGCCGCATGAGACAAGTTTCTCAACTCGCCTGAGCGCCCCTGAACATTCTATATTAACTGTGATTTTTGTTATGGGGAAATTGTAGATTGCCGTGTTGAAAAATGATAGACAGAATAACCTTTATGAATTTATTTGCTGAACCTTAAAAAACCTGGTTGAAACTTTTCAGGTAAAGGCATTATAAAAGCAAAACTATGCTATTAAAAATGTACAAATGAAAAGGAATATTATTAAGCTTTATTGGCAGGCAGAGAATGGAGGCTAGTACTTCCAAAGACAATACCAGCTGACCACCCAATATATAGTGCAAGTATGGGACCTGCTATCCAGAATGCTCGGGACCTGGGGTTTTCCAGATAAGGGTTCTTTCTGTGGATCTCCATACCTTAAGTCTACTAAAAGAATTATTTAAACATTAAAAACAAACTCTACCCCCCTACCCTACATAGAACCCCTTAGCATTTCGTTATTTCCAATACTGCATCACTATTGGATTAATCATTATTTTGACTCAGGGTTGAATAGCTTTGATTTTTTTCCATTTAAATACGCTCTCCCAATTTCTTAAAAAAAGCAGCTAAAAATGTATATTGCATCTATAGCTGGATGTATGTTGGGTTTGTGCAGAAACGTAAATGTCTCCCACTTGTGGCTGACACTGCTCACTGCTAATAAAATACAATTAAGCTTATGACTAAAACTATAAGTTCATGTTTACACAAAATTGATCGTAGAATTGTCCTCCATTTATAGTCTGGAAGTCAAACACATAAGAAATATTCAATATAGATTCTTCCTGCTAATCACACATTACCTAAGGAAGGAATATTGGCAGTTTTGATGAGGTTATATTAAAGGTCATAATTGATGTTGTTAAAGGACCAGTAACATCAAATTTTTTTTCAAAATTTTTTTGTTAGTACACAAAGAATAAATAGCACCAAGACAAATTATACTTTAAAATTGCAAAGTCTTTATTAAGAAATAACTCAATTTCTGCTCCTCTTCGGAAAAGGCGACAGGGCAACCATCCATCTAGTGGTGCTCGATTTCTCCTCCCTGGCTCTCTGCTGCTGGATCAATGAATAAAGCTTACCCTGGAGAACCTTAAAACCATTGTCTTGTTTATTTCAATATACACAACATGTTTCGAGTCCAAGGACTCTTCATCTGCTGCTGGATCCTGCTGGCCGCTGACTGATGCTCCAAACTGGCAAAGTTTTCCCCGATGTGCCCCAAGCCTGAGTGCAGGGCCCTCACCCCCACAGCATGGGGCCAACTTCACCGTTGCCTCCCACTCCTGCACTGCCACATACCAGGGCAGAGCTCCGGAGCCAGGGAAGACAAACGTCGCTTCCCCAGAGTCTTCTTCCACACTGTATTGTGCCCGCTCCACTATCACACTGCTAACGCTGCTGCTGTATTAGAGGCGCATCTGTGTTTCACTCTGTGTTACTATCACATCTGTGCCAGGGAGTGTGACACTATACACAGTGTGATTGTGACACTAAAGGTGTGTGTCTTGTGTGGGCTCCGGGTCACTACTCCATATCGTTCTAGTCTATAATATAGATAATGGGGTCCCCAGGCACTGTGATCTGCCGCAGGTAGTCGGGTCCCCGGGTGAACAACAAAAACCGCTCCGGCCCTCCCTCTCCCGTGACAGGGGAAAGAGAAGGACTGTGTGAGGAGAAAGAGTCTCCGCTCTAATCCCACCCGGGCCTGCTAAATCATTTCCCACTGTCAGTGTCTGGCTCTGAGCTGCCCCAGCTGGAAATTACTGTCCGTGCACAAAGAAGGGGCAAATGACTTCAAATGTCTCGCATTCTGCTCTCTCCTACCCGGGAATCCCTAATTCTCTGTGTATGTGTCACTGCAGCCTGCACTGCCTTCCACAGCGTTCTGTCAGGTCCCCATGAAATACACATCCCATAATATTATCCTGCCCGACTGTAGAGCCCCAAGGGCCTGTACTCCAAGTCTTGCGCTACACTCACCTCATTCCTGCTTCTGCCACATTCATTATTCTCTATGTACGTGTCTATCAGCTGTGTACAACAGTCTATAGAGAATAATGAATTGTTTCATGTTTAGCCTATGAGTAAGTGTCCCTGGTAGACACGAAACGCGTCAAGGCTATTTTCTTAATTATGGAAAATAAAATGTAAGCTTTTTTAACTCTTTTACAACTTGACTCCGGCTTTACTACTTCGTGGGTCCAGGCTTGTGCCAGTCTCTTTTGAAGTTTTTCTGGTGTTTGACTCCTCTTGCTGAAGGTCTGGGGCATGTGCAGCCGGGCCCAACGGTTACAGCCGTAAGCTCATATAAAACCTTCTCAAATGCAGTAGATACTGGTTAAACAATTTGTTTATTTTGTATATTTTCAGCCACTTAGAACACCCCAATTTGCTGCTGCCACTCTTACAGCTTTGATGCTAAACTCACCAAACTTGAATCACATAATCATGAAAGAAACAGTGACCCAAAGTGGGAGGAGCCAACAACAGCCAATCCAAATTTACCCATTAACTTTAATGGAGAAATTTAAACTGCTGCCAGTGTTACATCTTTGAAGCTACACTCGCAAAACTGGAATCACATAGTCATGGGGTCAACCTGAATGAAAAGATTATTTTTGTTGGATGCCCTAAAGTGGGTGGAGCTATAAACAGCAATTCACTAACCCACTAACAGCCAATCAGATTTCATCCATTGAATTACCTTGTTTTACATTTAAAACACTCCCATTCTCACATTATTTGTGCCTGGGTTCCCAAACTTTGCACAGTCACTCACTGGGTGACTACGGTTTCAAGGTTAGAAAAGTGGGCGGAGCCAACAACTGCCAAATCAGATCTAACCTATAGACTTTCATTGGTTTAAATTTAAACTCCTACCATTCTTTAAATATTAATGCAAACTTTGCATGTTTTTCAAACCAACCTGAAGTTCCCTTTCTAGTTGTTATTGCTAGTTTTTAATACTCATGTTTCCATTCAGGCCATCTCCTGTTCATATTCCAGTGTCTTATTCAAATCAGTGCATGGTTGCTATGGTAGTTTTGACCCTAGCAACCAGATTACTGAAATTGCAAACTGGAGGTTGCTAAATAAAAAGCTAAATAACTCAAGAAACAAGAAATACTAAAAACTCAAAACCAATTGCAGATTGTCTCAGAATATCACTCTCTAAATCATACTAAAAGTTAAAGGTGAAAAACCCCTTTAACTACTGTAATAATCAACCCACCCCTAATATGAAGCTAGTAATGAAAGAGAGGCAAGAAAAGTAGAGTGTTGTGTTTTGACCGTTCATTATCACAATTTGACACTTGCTTTGAGGTCAGCAAATTATTTTTATACATATTTGTTGTGAATACCATTAATAAGCTCCAAACACAGATTGGTCCAGATTGATTTCAATTAATTTATATCACTTGAATTTAATAGTGAATGGTTGTATAAATATTTTGGTAGAATCAGAGGAAGAATTTCATGAAGGTTTTTATATTAAACCTGCAGATTAGCAGCTGTTTCTTGTAGTTGCCTAGAAATTGATTCTGTTTGTTAACTGGCTCAATGAAATACTAAGAAAACAGGTAGTAAAAATGTCCCAAAAATAGAGTAGGAAACACTCTATCCACGGCACATGCTATCAATGACAAACCAATCAGAAATGCTCCATTTGGTTCCACTCCCTATAAGCAGAGTGCAGCAATGACGGAATTGGTCCTTCCTAAAGAGCTGCTTTTCATCAGGAAAGACTGATTTTACTCTACTGTGCAGGCAGAAGTCTAAATCTGTGAAAAAGGTTGCGGCATATATAGAAAGTTAAACTTGTCAATTCAGAGAAAAACTTACAGATTGTCATAAAACAGGGGTACTTCAAGTTTTGCCACTCCTAATGAGTTTAGGTTTAATTTTCCTGTAATAATTGGCCTACAATTAGGGTTCAATCCCACCTGGAAATGCCTTGATCCTTCAATCCCATCCCCTCATCCTCCAAAACTCTGACCCTAACCAGCCTCCCACCTTATGTAGGAAGCCCAGTCCCTTTTGTTGGCAGTCCAAGTCTCCTGCTGGTATATGCTTACTTAAGTGCTTCAATCTGTTATTGCGCCCATAGACAACTTTACAGAATATTAAAGTGTGGGAACTGAATAACTTTGCAAACTGTATATTTCCTTTTTTTCTACATAGATTCAGTTAAAATAAAAATAGCTTAGAAAACAAAATGTAAGCGTAAGATTCGTTTTTCAGTAAAATGAAGAATTGTTCAATAGTCTAAATACTAAATATACTCCACAATCACTATCACAGCCTCATAAATGGTTGAATTGGCACATGGTTACCCATGTGAGCAGTAACGCCACGTCAAGGCTTCAACTCTTGTTACTGTCCATTTATTGCAGCAAATGGCTCACCCTATAATTTGCTGCAATAGTTCCCTAGCTGGTCCAGCACTAAGTGACAAACCGTCATGGGACCTTTCCTGCTCAGTAATGACTGAGAGGCACAAGCTAAATATTCCCACATACACATATTGGCTTTCATTCAAACATACGCTAGCTAATTTTATTTGTTGGAGCAAATCAGCTGGTGATCATAGGCATAAGGAGGATGAAATCCTCACTGATTTGCTGACCATATGACTTGCTGCAATGATTCCCTATTTAGTCCCTAAAGCTCTTCACTGGGATTTTTTAAGTTCACATTCAGACACAAAACTGACTTTCATCACACATACATTGACTATTTTGTAAAATCACATTGAGACGCATAGAGCACGTGGGGTTTATACCTCTGCTGTTTGGCTAACCATATGGTTTGCTGCAATACTCCCCTAACCAGTAAGGATTTTAGATTTTAAATACTGGTGAATGACTAATGATGTCCCTATTTAGCAGATCAAATTACTCAAACTTGGGGGTACAAAACAGGTGGTGCCTAGGCAGCGTTTTGGTTAATCATGCTCTTCCCTGCATTTTATGCCAGACACAGCCCTCAATATCTTGGGTTTGTTTTTACAATGCTCATACGTCTCACAAAGCCATACAACATACATGCATATTAAAGCAAATCACATAGTGAGCTATTGGTATATTAGTTAATATAATTGCTGTGGTTTGCTGGAATAGTCCCTAATCCTAGATTCATATGTAGCCAATTGCCGGCTTGAAAAAGCCAGCACTGAACCCCCTCCTATTTGATTCAGTTTAGTACCCCTTTTGTTTTTAGGAGATTTTGTTTTAGTTGGTTTAATTTATATTCTAATGGTGATTTTAATTATCTTATGTGTACTGACACAGTTACTTAGTAGTGAGGCTAATGCCACACCAGGCTGTGAAAAAGCAGATCCGCTCCCATTTGCTCCATGGTGTAAGTGCATTGATACACACGGAGTGGATTTTGGTGCAGAGAAGCATAAATATACATTTTCACACCAAAATCTGTTCCATGACTGTCAGTGCACTTATACCATGGAGTGAATGGGATCTTTCTCAGCAAGGTGTGGCATTGATCTTTTGGTTGAAAAAAGGTGTCCAAATTCAACCTTTTGCTGAAACAAATCCTACCTAATTTTTAGATGATCCAGAGGAAGGCAAAAAAACCCCGTCTGAAGCAGCTTCTAATTTGCTTCAGAAGGGGGAAAAAATTCCTTCCTGACTCCAAAATGGCAATCGGTATAATCCCTGGATCAATGGTTTCCTAATTCTACTAAAACCAGTAGCTTTGTACAGTAAGTACAATGCTACCTTCAGGGCATATGGGTTGGTTCAGTATTGGCATACATGTGGGAAAGTACCAGGTTATAAAAATATCCTGGCACTGGTAACTGATTCATTGAACAGGAGAACAGTAAGGATGATACACACAGGGGCATTTGAAGGTGCTTCTAAGCCAATTTCACCTGCAGTACAGTCAGCAGCTGCTGCGCTATTAATGCAAGCTCTACAAATACAGTGACCGCTGAACTGGCTATGGACTGCAAGTAAAATGACTCTAGACGCACCTAGAAATACTAGTGGATAATAGTAAGAAATATATCTCAGTGTTCTCCTGTTCAACAAATGGGTGAGCATTTCAAATGACTAAACTGACTTACACTCAATCACACACACAAATACATAGAGCACACACACTCACAGAGAAGAGTTGGGAGAGAAGTTGGGGAGAGGACAAAGAGGGCATGGGTATGGGAAGTGCTAGGGTTAAGGTATGGAAGAAAACCTGGAGGGATTAAAAGTGGATGGTAAAGAAGCTGGGAATAGGGAAAGGGATTGAGAGAAATGTAAATAAGGAAATCAGGGGAAAGGGAAAAGGAGGACACAGTATAGAGGAAGTAGACCCGTGCCCCCCGCGGCCACAGGGTCTGCTTTCTTTATAGTTATGCCATGTAAGGAAATAAGGGAGAAAAAGAAGTTTGGGGTGTTGTTTAGAGATTAGGAAGAAGGGAAATCAAGGGTAAGGGAGCAGAAGGGAGAAAGTATAGAGGAAGTAGACCTGAGCCCCCCGCGGCCAGGGGGTCTGCTTCCTTCATAGTTACACCACTGCTTAGAAAAGGGGTTACACAGGTAAGGGAATAAGAGTAAGGCAGATGTTTGGGGTATTGTGAAGTGATTATGAATGAAGGAAATCAGAGGAAAGGGAGTAGGAGGAGACAGTATAAAGGAAGTAGACCTAGGCCCCCCGCGGCCAGAGGGTCTGCTTCCTTTATAGTTATGCTGCTGGTGTGACCCACTTAGGAAAGGGGTCAATCATGGGTAAGAGAATAAGAGAGAGACTGAAGTTTGGGGTGTGGTTTAGTGATTAAAAAAGAGGCAAATCAGGGATAAGGGAGTAGGGGGGAGACAGTATAAAGGAAGTAGACCTGGGCCCCCCGCGGCCATGGGGTCTGCTTCCTTTATAGTTATGCCACTGGAGTGGGCCACTTAGGAAAGGGGTCAATCATGGGTAAGAGAATAAGAGAGAGACTAAAGTTTGGGGTGTGGTTTAGTGATTAAAAAAGAGGCAAATCAGGGATAAGGGAGTAGGAGGGAGACAGTATAAAGGAAGCAGATCCGGGCCCCCCGCGGCCAGAGGGTCTGCTTCCTTTATAGTTATGCTGTTGGTGTGACCCACTTAGGAAGGGGGTCAATCATGGGTAAGAGAATAAGAGAGAGACTGAAGTTTGGGGTGTGGTTTAGTGATTAAAAAAGAGGCAAATCAGGGATAAGGGAGTAGGGGGGAGACAGTATAAAGGAAGTAGACCTGGGCCCCCCGCGGCCATGGGGTCTGCTTCCTTTATAGTTATGCCACTGGAGTGGGCCACTTAGGATAGGGGTTAATCACAGGTAAGGGAATAGGAGGGAGGCAGATGTTTGGGGGAGGGTGGGGTTAACCTGTTTTTATTTAGCAATTTTCCTTCAAGATGTAACCTTACCATAGTACCTTCCTATTTTCCATCCTTTAGAAGCTACAGTCAGAGATCCCGTCTGGTGCTGGCTTTGATGGTAGAACCAGTTGACATTCACAGGAGATGATTTAGGTTTGGTACAACAGGTGGATTGGTTGTTTAGGGGTGCAGCTTGCCACAGATGTTAAAGGCCTCAGGTTGTTACAGGCAGCAACTAATGATGGTATCCCATGTTAGAACAGAGGTAATGCCTTACTCCTGCCAATTCCAGTTGGGATCAACTTCCGAGAAATCTTTCAAATTCTTTCCATCGCAACTATGAGGGGAGAATGTTAGCGGATATTCATCTAAGTCGTCCGCAGATGGCTGTGAACAAAGAAAAAGAACTTAACCTTTTATACAACATTTCACACGGCAGAATTTTGTATTAATTTCACTAGTGATTAAATGTAATTTGTTATCACATCTTATTAGTCACTGAGGGCTTCCTAACTACAAGGAACAAAAGGATGAACTCAGTTGCCTGGTGTTATTATGCAACTGACCTGTCCTCCATCCCAATAATAGCAGGGGTCTTATGCAGTGGGAGAGTGATGCTTATGACTATGTTTTCATACTAATCATACATGTATAATAAGTCAGAAGACCTCTGCCCTACTGTTTCATGAAAGAGTATTGATAAGACATTGATTGCTCCATCACATTTATTTACCATTTCTGGCTTAAAAGGTGTCTTCAGTCTTCGATTTTCCAGATCATCCCAGTTGATAGTGCTGTAGAAAGGATGCTCCCTGATGTTCCCATTCAGTCCAATTCGTTTGGTGTTATCAATCTCCAAAAGCTAAAGAGAAACATAGTCATATGTTAGAGTTTTGCAGATGTTATACTAGGGAACTCCCTGCATTATTGGCAGGCACATAAGCAGTATGCCAGTATATCTATTTACCTTAGGCAGGAGGTCCAGCATTTCCTCGCTCATATAACATGGATATTTTGGTGTTTTGTTCAAAATCATATAGCGCTGCCTTAAAATGCTGCCTGATGTTGAATATGGCAATTCATCTGTGGCCATTTCATACATTGTCACCCCGAAAGACCACCAATCCACGGCTGTATTGTAGTCTTCCTTTAATAGAATCTTTGAAAAGAAAAAAAATAAAATGAATTATAGCAACAAACAACTTTATGCCTTATATTTGTGGTAGTAAAGAGATCCAAGCATTGAAAGTTAATTACAAGGGTACATTGACATGTCTGTTTGCAACATATTGGAACGTCTAAACTACATCAGAAAAGGGATGGACTCAGTTATTTTAACTACATGTAATATTAACAATTTAACTACATGTAATATTAACAATTTACTTCAATATTAAAACAAATATATTTATTAAGCAACAGGCCTAAGAATTTAATTGACCTCTTAAATCACTGGCGGGTAATTAGGAGGAACACATGAGAATGGGAAAAAGACGCCAGGGGTGTCGCATTTAATTTAATTTGCAATTTAACATTCTATGACAACTAACAAACTGAATCACACAAGCTTTAGATATATTTGCACTGGAGTTCTGGATGTACAACAGGAATTACTAGTGGATTAATGTGTTTCCACAGTAGGAGCCTGAGCAGCTGGATGAGTTACAGTTCTGCAGTTACAAAGTACATATTAATACTAAGATCCCATATAAGACTTTGTAGCTATAACTAACATTTCTGTGCTGTATAAAATGTATTAAATGCCATTTAGAATGCTTTGTGTTAATTAAGGTTTAATTGCAACAGGAGGGGTGCCTTATATTAGCCACCAGTGATTTTAAGGTGGGAAGTAGTGTTAACCTGTTGTTTAATAAATATATTGAAGTATGGCATGTTTAAATGTTAATAGTACAAAGTTGGTCTATTTTCTGATACAAGTTTAAAGGTTATAACATTGGGACTGACAGTTTCACTTTCATTTCAATACAAGTATAGGACCTGTTATCCAGAATTCTCAGGACCTGGGGTTTTCTGGCAAAATGTATCTTTCCATAATTTGGATCTTCATATCTTAGGTCTACTAGAAAATCATATAAACATGAAATAAACCCAATAGGCTGGTTTTGCTTCCAATAAGGATCAATTAAATCTTATTTTGGATCAAATACAAGGTACTGATTTATTATTACAGAGAAAAAGGACATTTTTAAAAATCTGGATTAATTGGATACAATGGAGTGTATGGGAGACACTGCCTTTCCGTAATTTGGACCTTTCTGGATACAGGGTTTTCCGATAACGGATCCCATACCTGTAATCATGGAAAGGTCACATTGGGTTCAGATCAGTGAAAATTCTAACATCTAAACTGGACCCTAATAGATTCTAAGAAACTAAATTGCTTGAATTGGCATTGTGCCAGCATTTGTTAGGTGATAGATTGGGATAGATGGGAATGGGATCATCAAAGATGTTGATACTATTCTCTCATTTTTTTTTTATACACACCTTTCTTTCTAATATATATGCTATTATGCATATATTGTAAATATTTTACAACAAATTATGTTACCTCTGGTGCCCGATATCCAGGGGTTCCTGCTAAGCCGTAGGTTTTCCTCTGGCCAAAGATGTTCTCTTCTACAATGCCAAAGTCGCAGATCTTTATGTGGCCGTCTTTATCCACTAATATGTTGTCCGGCTTCAGATCACTGTAGGTTAAACATAAGAACAATTTACTTTCAGAAAAATATAGAAAGAATTCTGGGAAAGAGGTCAAGCTTTATCACATAAGTGAAGTCTTTGTAAGTTAAATGCGATCACATATTTCATTCCCTTCTATTTAAGAAAGTTAATTGTTGTTAAAAATAACCTCAATTAAATGAACCACAAAAGAAGGTGATAAACTAATTTAAATTAAGCGTACAACAAAGCCCACTGTGTGCCACTGCTCTTGATTGATTGAGGGCATAATAGAGTGTTCTACACGATTGCAACTTATAGTTGATAAGTAGCCGCATCTAATCCCCCCCAGACAAACTGTATTTTATTAGCTGACCTCAAAGAACTTTAGAAGGTTAAAGAACACAAACACAATACACTGAGATTTTACTGACCGATGAATGATTCCCTTAGAATGCAGGAACTGGAGGGCAACCACCATCTCTGCTGTGTAGAACATGATTGTCGACATTGGCAGACCTCCTTCACGCATAATCATTTGCCATAAAGATTTCCCACTGGCATACTCCAGGACAAAGAAGGCTTCAAGCTGGTAAGTGCAGGTTAGAACAATGTGAGACATGAAACATTACTATACAGAAATAGAGCTGGTTAAAAGAAGGGCTAAAGGGACTTGTTTAAGGGGAACAAAACCATCTATGTAACTTGGGCCCCCTGCAATGATCTCATACCCCCTCCCCAACTGCATCAACATTAACAGGGCAAATAGGGCAGTATTGGGAGCTGTGTGGTTGCATTTCAGGAAGTGAGTCAAAGTCATATCAATAGGTTTTGTTTAACATATATAAATCTTAAATAAGTACCCCTGTAATACACCCCATGAAGGTACCACCACTCTATACCAACAAGAATATATTGACAATGACCAAGTAGATTATGCTGTTAGTACTAGATGACAATAAGGACTGGGAGTGCCAAGAATTAAATCTCAGACACACATACAAAGTGCTGTTTTAACCTGTTATTGTGCATAAGGATCAGTATGCTTTACCTCTGACTGAAAAGTTGCATAAGAATGGCATAAAAATGCACATTCTCTGCTGATCTTCAATACACGAGCTTCTTTAGCGATGGAATAGCAGTCGTTCTTCTGTTTCTTCAAGATCTTAATTGCCACCAGTTGTTTATTTGGTCTAAAAGAAGCCAACATCACCTAATAAAAATAAGAAAAGAGATTCATATCATAGGGTCTCTCGTAGAGACAGAAACAATGTAACTTGCTATGCAAACATGCTTCATGACTTGGGAAATCCTTCACTTACCTGGCCAAAGCCTCCTTGTCCCAGTACAGTGTGGAACTTGTAGTTGTTACTATCCAGGGGAGCAGGTCTTTCAATGTCCAGACGGGGTCTCTTCTGTATGCTTCCACCTTGTTAAAGAGAAAAAAATTCCATTAACAGATCACACCACAAACTGTAGTGATAAGCCAATTTTTTAAACACACATGGATTTGTAATGAAATTTCGCCAATGGTGAATTTTTTCAAGAAACTGCAGCAAAAATTTGCCACGACAAAATTAATCAAAAAAAACGTCCATTTACTTCAATGCATTTGGAGTGAGAAAAAACTTGAAAAAAAGCCCATTGGCTTTAATGGATTTAAAGTAAGAAAAAACACCCATTGACAATGCACTTGGAGTGAGAAAAAACACCCATTTGGACTAGAGTATATTTTGCTAACAAAAAGTCGCTGTGACCCATAGACTGTAATGCATTTTGCAAATTTTTCGCCATTTGGCTAATTTTGCTGCAGTTTTCAATTTTTTTAGTGAAAAACTTATAAAATGTACATAATAGTATATGTTAAAAAACAAACATACATATGAAAATCAAAACAAACTTTTTAAATGTATTTTAAATGTATTTTTTAAATGTATAAATGGTTTCTTGGCAGGTACTTATTTACAGTATAACATATAATTGAGAAGGTGATACCTACCCACTTATATGTATGGCCACTCGCAACCTCATTTTATGACCCAACGGCTCATTTACAAATGTGAGGGGCAAATTGTAGAAAACAGCTGTACTGCAAAGTGCCATGTTTTTTCTACTTTCTCCAAATCTGTTCACAGGGCCCAAAATGGAGTCGTGCCGTTCTCTCTTTATCCAGAAATGGATGTGCCTACGTTTGTCAGTGTTGCAATAAGGATCAATGGGAATTTTCCAGCACAAGTTATATAGGGAAATTAGCAGTTGAGTTTGCTGTTTGTTAGCAAGTGAGGGGATAGGTTGAAGGGGACATAAAATGTACATAAGTACAATGTAAAATTGCGCAGCCTGCTATTATAAGCACTTTTTCAATTTACAATAGCCCATATACTATTAATGGTGGGACAACAGTTGTAGTACTGGGGACTTAGATTCAATTTCAGCTAGGAATTGAAGAAATGTGTATGTTCATCCTAATGGATAATACAGGTATAGGATAAGTTATCCACAAATTCATTATCCAGAAAGCTCTGAATCACTGTATGGCCATCCCCCATAGACATTTTAATCAAATAATTTATATTTTAAAAAAATAAAGGTAAAGGTAACTTGTACTTGAACCCAACTAAGATGTAATTAATCTTTTTTTGACCTAAAACAATCATATCGGGTTTAATTCATGTTTAAATAAATGTTTAGTAGACATGGTGTAGAGATCCAAAATACCAAAAGACCCTTTACCCGGAAAAACCCCCAGGTCCCAAGCATTCTGGATAACAGGTCCCATGCTTGTAATGTGATAGGGACTTAGCAAAAGTGCTTATAACGGCACTGAGCAATTTCACATTCAGTGATTATGTACCTACAGTATATGCTTCTATTAAATACATACAACAAGGGTAATGTCATTTCCTTACCTTCTAATAGGTCTTCTGGTCTTGATCTTCTATTATTCACTTCATTTTGCTCTAAATTTCTTTCTTTACTGTTGTCTTCTTTGATTTTTTTATCGTCTTTAGCAACCTGACTTGTTTTAATTCTCTCAAGCTTACTAGTCTTTTTCTTTGCTTGGCTTTCCTTTTGTAACTGTCCTTCTTCAACTGCTCTCTTTTTAATGCTCTTACCTTCACTAGTTTTCTTCTCTGCTTGGCTTTTCTTTTCTATCTCCTCTCCTACTTCAAATCTTCTCCTTTTAATCATTTTACCTTCATTGGTCTTCTTCTCTGCCTGGCTTTCCTTTTCTATATCTCCTTCTTCAAATCTTCTCCTTTTAATCTTCTCATCTTCACTGGTTTTCTCTGCCTGGCTTTCTTTTTCAATCTGTCTTTTTTCATTTTTTATCCTTTTAATGGTCTTCTCTTTATTTTCTGTCTGTTTCTCTACTCTCCATCTCCTTTTAATGCTCCTATCCAGACTTGTCTGTGCATTTCTGCAAATCTTTTTATTATTTGCTGCATCTGATTTTCTTTCTCCTGACTCCTTGATCCAATCCTTGTTGGTCTTACCTTCTATGCAGCTTTTCACTACCTGTCCAGCCGGACATCTCCTTCTCTCACTCAAATCCATGTTGGTCTTTACTCCTATACTACTCCTCCTATACGGTTTTTTATTTTTACTCACGGTTTGGATAAATTTAGCAATCGCTGATCAGAAACTCCTACTCTCTCCTACTCACTGTCCAAACGGCGGTTGGTCTGATCCAGCAAGTAACAGTTAAGCTAGGTGTGTCATGTGACCACCAGCAGTGGCATGCGGGCATCATTGGGTTTACCATGGAGCAACAAGCATGCAATTGAGAGCAGAAGACATTACTATGGCACTACAAACCTTTCTCAAATAAAATACAACTTACGCTGCTCTACATTAAAGTATATAAAAGATCAGTAATAACAAAACTTGTTTTCTTGTAAGCTTGAGTTCTTGTAAGGTATCCCATAATATTGATTAAATCTGAACTGCTAAAATATATACTGGTTGGTGCTATTGGTTGGTTGTCTTCTTTAGATAAAATGCTTTGCTGTAACTCCCAGTGCCAAAAGTCATATTCATATGCGTGTGTGTGTTATGTGTATATATATATATATATATATATAGTTCAAAGCTGGTGCACCAGTCACTATATGTTAATGCCTAGGTGCTGGTTATAAACAGTAATCCATACACAAAAAGAACCGCACACACAGGTCTTTTAAGTGAAAAACAAAAATAGTAGGCTTTATTACTGTAATAAAGCCTACTATTTTTGTTTTTCACTTAAAAGACCTGTGTGTGCGGTTCTTTTTGCGTATATATCTATATATATATATATATATATATATATATATATATATATATATATCTTGTTGTAGTGGACAGCACTCCGTTCCAAGTCCTTTACCTGGGTGCTCGGTAAGATTAGTATACAAAATAAAGAAGAGGCCAGCAACACCAGGGTTTCTGTGAGTAAAAAAGTGTTATTGCATATGTAACCGACGTTACGTTTCGGTCCCTATTGGGACCTTTCTCAAGGTGAAACATGTGCCAAACAATTCACTGAATAAATACCCTCCCCTCCCAAGTACAGACAGGAAGTGACCCTTCAGTAATTAGCATATAAAAACAAACAATGCTCCATGTGCAAAAGTGCTAGTGCTTTCATAATAAACAGTTTACATCAACATCATCTGGTTGGTATGAGATAACAATAAAGTGCTTAATTCATATAAAAAATAAAATATCCTAAAAACACGTGGGAGTGTCCATTTAAAAGCTACTGTTATGGCATATAAATAATCATATGCAATAACACTTTTTTACTCACAGAAACCCTGGTGTTGCTGGTCTCTTCTTTATTTTATATATATATATATATATATATATATATATATATATATATATATATATATATTAAACATTTCATTATTTCATTGTACAGCTTTTTTTTCTAAATGTATGGTACCATAATAAAGGTGTGAAATGAAAGAGTTTCCAATAAAGTAAAGTATATTTGTAGAATGCAAGCTTATTATGGTGAGATTGGAAGGAAAAGGGATACGAGGATAGTTTATCACATCATAAGTCTAGATCTGTCATCCCAGCAAGTTGTTTTCAGAAACATTTGAGAAAGAGAGACAAGGGTATCTGGTGGCATTATTTTAAGACCATGCCCCTACATATCACACCTATTTTTTATCACACCTATTTAGACAAACCAGTAAGATCACAGCCAAAATGGCCAGTGAGGATTCTATTAATACCAGACATGCCAGTAAGATCACTGTAGAAAAGGATAGATTGAAAGCATCATCTCCCCTACACTTGCACAAGAAGAATGCCAAGACCAAAGTTCTTCTCTCCTAACTTCCACACGGTTTGGCTCCCTCTTTTCCACTTTCTGCTTTGGAATTAAAATATTGAAGATGACCAAGTCTTCCACAGTGGAACCCATGGCCAGCTTGAGTTTTTTCTTCAGATGCAGGAAGCAAAGTGCTGGCCAGGAAGAACAAAAGAGGAACCAAGCAACATGGGACACAAGCGGGATGTGTGCTCAAAATCCGGACTGTCCCACAAAAAGGGCAGAATTGGGAGCTATGCAGGATTCCGTATATATTCACATACATAGGTGATCTTACCCAAGGACTCCATGCCTCAGTTTCATAGGCACATAGAGGTATATTTATCATGTATAATAGAGCTTCTGGTACAAACAAATTTAAGCTGTCTGGGTTTTTTCAAAGCACCAAAATCCAGGCATATACGTATATACAAAGCAGGGCCCTCAAAGTGTAATAAATTGGTCCACCTCACAATGTTGCATTTTTACCCTGAATTTCAGAATAATTGCACCCACTGAAATATTTTGCAACAAAGAAATCTGCTTAGTAATGGAAAAAAACGCATGAAATGTTCAAGACATATGGGATAATGTATAAAAAGGTGTTTTTGAGATGGTGTCATTTCTTCCCCTTTTCTCTGTATGGCCCTCCTGCCACTCCCTGCCAGATGGCTGCCTACTCCCTGAACCCTGTCTGCCTACTCCCTGTCCCCTTACTCGCAGGTAAAGGTAAAGTACAGGGCTCAGTTGAATTCTTGCGCACATTTTGCCTCTTTCACATTACAGGGGCAATGGCTGCATTAGTGCTAGGTGTGAGAAAAATCAGGTGTAAAGTGCACAAAGTTTGCCATATTTTTATGCTTAGAGGTTCTATATTCAGTGTGCATATGCCAAAGCATCCCCTAACCAAATGAAAAAAGAAGAGAACAGCTCTCATACAATGAAGGGATTCTGTATGGATCTAGTCCCTCCTACAGAAACTGCTGACTTCTACATTGCATATAAGTTGTAATGAAAAGGGATAAGTATCTGATCACTGCTATATAGATAAAAGATAATACCCTTAAGAATCTCACACATTATATTTTACAAGAGCTACAAGTTCAGTTTCTGGGATGGATTGTAACTGCTGAAAAGGTCAAAGGACACGTGGGGGAATTTAGAGCTATTTTTGTGTACTGGACTAGGGAATAGTCCAATTTCGTGAAATGTGAAAATGTGAAAATTCGAATATCGAAATTCAGCATGTATTGTGTCTTTAAAAATTCGACTTTGACCATTTCAAAAAATCTCCCATTACTTTGAAATTCGACCCTTGATAAATCTGCCCCTAAGTGGCAAATTCAAAGTCTGGAATTTTTTTATGGTCAAAACTGTCAAATTCATCTAGGGAACTGTGGTGAGAGAATTTCCAGCAAAAAAAGTGTCGCTTTCTGTATAATGGGCAACCGGATAACAGATCCCATACCTGTACGTGTTGTTAAATAGACAGTGTAGACAGCATGTATGAAGGGACTGTAACATGGCCATATCAATATCATCATGGCAACACTTTATTTTGCTGTTACCTAAAAATAATATAAAAATATATAAATATACAGTTTGACAAGTATAGCAGATTTAGGAAAATTAGGGAAAGTCTGATTGGTTGCTAAATGTTACTGCACTATAGGTTGCAAACTAAAGTCAAAATAAAACCAAGCTGAGCCAAAATGAGTATGGCAGAATCCCAATGTGTTATTTTGCAAAATACAATGAATAGTGCTTCTGTACAACTGCTTATTATGAAAAGATAACCAACTCCCGACCTGTTGTCTTTATTATAGAACACAAGGCTCAGTGTAGGAGCAGTAGCCTAATAAGACCTGTTGTTAGTAAAGAAGACCCCTGTCCAGTGCCATATTGGTGTCAGCAGTAAGTGCAGCCAAGAGACTTACTTGTTGCTGGAATATCTTTACTAATGATTCTTAAGGAGACTAAGGGGTTCCTAATGTTTCTGCATGTGACATGTTCTATCAGTATCCAGAGCTAGGATGAAGTTCAGCACTGCTAAAGCCATTCTTGGGGGCAGATTTACTAAGGGTCAAATTTCGAAGTACAAAAAACTTCGAAATTCGACCATCGAATATCGAATTCAAAGTTTTCAACAAAGATCGATCGAACGATTTTTAGCCATCGATCGAAGGATTTCTATTCGACCAAAAAGAACTTAGAAAAGTGCTGTGGAAGGTCCCCATAGGCTAACATTGCACTTTAATTTGGCGAAGTATGAAGTCGAAGTTTTTTTTAAAGAGACAGTACTTCGATTATCGAATGGTCGAACTATTTTTACTTCGAATCGTTCAAATTGAAGTCGAAGAGTCAAATATAGCCTATTCGATGGTCGAAGTACCCAAAAATTTACTTTGAAATTCGAACTTTTTGCCATTCGAACCATTCACTCGAGCTTAGTAAATCTGCCCCTTCATGTGGAAATAGCAAAAGTACCCTTAATATACAAGCTACCTCTTAAAAGTAGTCTTGCATTGTTGGCTGGATACTGTCGGACTGGCTGCCTTCAGAAAGGATTTTCCGCTGGAAAGAGCTACAGATGTATTTCACCTTTCCCCCAGGATCAAGCAGAAGTTTGAGAATTGTGTATTTGATAAAAAGAATGAACTTGACGGTTGCATGTTTCAAACTCAACTGCTATGTAACTACTTTATTATATTAAGATGGACACAAAACACATGAGGTGAGTAGCATCAAATATGTATTGGCATCCCAGGATCAATAATATTTGGAAGGGGGATCAGTAGGCACAGGAGCCACATGTTTGGAATGAGAGCTCAAAGAAAAGCATAAAACAATCCCCACTCAATGGCACACCCACTAACACACCTGTGTGGCCCCACAGCATTTCATGACAGTTACAACGTGAGGCGAATCTTTGGTTGGATAGTTCATTGGAAATAGATTGCAAGCTCTATTGGGACAGGGCCTGATATGAATGCTGTATAATCCCAACTGTGGAATTAGTCTGTTTGTGGGAGCACATGTGGGAGTTGCTGTAAATTGCAAGATATGAGGCAATTTTCAGAATTTTTTACAAAAATCTCAAAGAGCATATTTATTATTATTGCTCAAGCCTCCATAAATGAGTATTCGGTTATAGAAGGTATAACCCATTAGCTTAATTGCAAACAGATTGTAAAATAAATAAAGCTTTTTCCCAGCATGTTTGTCTCTTTAATAATCAGCCAAAGTAATCAATAATAGAAAATGCGATTCACTTCAGAAACTCACTTGCGCTGTCTATAACCAATTGCTCAAACACTAATAAATATGTCTCCATGTTTAGCAAAGCTTTGGAGCTTGGTTGTGAGGAGTAGAAAAGCATAATTACCCATTTTACATTTATTAGAATATTAAAATGTAGGTTTTCTGGAGTGACCTTACGATTTGCTGTTGTCACCATGTATAAAATAAATTGAATCATTCCAATAATAAAAGTCACAGCCATGATAATTCATATACATTACTTTTATTTTGGGTGTCTGTATATGCCACATACACAGTTTCATCCCTACTAATAACATTGTATTCAAGAATCATTTTGATTGGACAGGTGGCAACCCAACACATACAGTTTGGTTATTCGACTATCGAATAGTGGAACGATTTTTAGTTCGAATTGAAGTCGAAGGTCGTAGTGGCCTATTCGATGGTCGAAGTACCCAAAAAAATACTTCGAAATTCTACGTTTTTTCATTCGAATCCTTCACTCGAGCTTAGTAAATGTGCCCCCTAGTGTTCATATTTAGGGTGTTTTATCCTGCTACCCAATGGAAATTGTAACATTGTTTGTCAGAAAGTGTACTATCCAAAAATATAGGGTGTCAGGCCCAGACTGGCAATGTGTGGGCTGCTGTAAACTGCAATAGCCAGCTGGGCTGGTGGGGGCCTGTTTGGGCCTCTGTGTACTTGAAATGCCAGGGCCTATTTTAAATCCCAGTCCAGACCTGTAGGAATGTCCTGTGGTGAAGCTACGAGTTGAATTTTTGGCCTTGCAATCGAAACAATGGCAGTTTGTGTTGCTGTGCCTTTAAAGCTTGGTAGTGTTCTGCTGGGAATCTGTGAGTCTCCATACAAGTCAGGAATCTCCAGACAAATATTTATCTGTGGTATTGGCACAAATCACTTGTGTTTTTCCCTCACAAATTTAAAAATACATCCCCTCATTTTAAGTTTTCCCTCAATTTACTCTCTTTTTTTGTGGGTCTTACTAATAAATAATCTATAATGCATTTCCCTGATTTTACACGTTCCATGGATTTTACATGTGTTTATATGGTCCCCTGAAAACATAATCAGCTTCGTCCATCACATCCCTGTCTACCGTAATTACCCTAATAGCGGCCATATTGGACCTTTTATACGACATTTCTCCTGCCAATAGTATTTCAGGCACCTCCACCATCTCCCTTGTTGATCCACCTGTGCCGATCCCTGACGCGCTCCCTCATCGCCCTCACCTTCCTGTAAGAGCCGCCATCCCTGTCAGACCCTCCGAGTCCCTGCCATTTCAGTTTAATCATCTCCCCGCAATACAGTCATTTTCTGTCTATCTCTGACGCGATACTTCAATCACCGCATTTTCCCTCAGTAAAGGCGGATTAAACAAACCAAGAGCGGGAGGTTCCCCACTATTGCGGCGACGTTTCCTTTTAGTGCGCCCTGACGTCATGCGCGCGCCTAGATTGGGAGCATGCGCATAAACAAACAAAATGGCGGCCCCGGTTTTAATTGGACTCACAGGCGTAACGGGTAGACTTTATGGGACAAAATTGATCCAGGGAAAGCCCCTTTAATACGGGGACGTCTCTTCAGGTAAAATACAGTGGCATCATTATATAGGCTGCACAAGAAGCAAGTACGAAACAAGGGCCTGTCATTATCCATCAGACATGGCTTTTGAAAGCTTCTAATCCAGACCCCCAAACCCAGCCCTTGACAAAAACATGACAGACTGTGAGCATGCAGGGGATGAAAGGTCCAGTAATGTTCTCTCTCTCTTTATTTTTCATGTCTTGGAAATTGTTGGAAGTTGTGTGGGGGATGCAGCCTTTTCTTTTTGGTGCAGTGTGTGCGCCTCAGTGTAAAACAAAACGACTTGTAGGGGAGAAATGTTAGGGGGGCTTTTGACTGTTTCTAAGTAGTGGGGAATTTGTACACTGCAAGCACTCGTGTTTATCTATAAGAAAATGCATGTGTGTTTGTGGGACAGCACAGAGCTGCAGAGCTGCTCACATTCATTTTGGTGGCAAGTAGTGATACGAGTCTCTCCCATACTCCTCCCTGTGATTAATAGATGCAAATAGTTTAACCCTTCCCTTTCTTACCCACCAGTGTTTAAAAGGTCACAAAAATCCTAAAAATAACAAGTTGATCAAGTTAATAACATATCTGAATGTATATGTAGGTGTTTGCAAATCTTACCAGAGGCTGTTTAGCATTGTATCTTCACCATCTATTGTTCCATGTTATCACTAATCAAATCAATGGAATTGTGTAACTGTGTAAAAAAAAAAAAAAAAATATAAAAGGACTTTTGAAAATCCACAGAGGAATTGTCTCATATAGTTTCCCATTTTAGATAATAGTGATTGTAGTGCGGGTGGCACTGTAGCTACATTATAATCATATCCCTCATATGTAATATAAGGCACTAAGGGGTTATATAATAAATGGCACTAAGTTTGCCCAGGAGCAGTAACCCATGGCAACCAATAAAATTCTTGCATTTAAACAGGTGACTAATAAATTCTACCTGCTGTTTGGTTGCTATGGGTAACTGCCCCTGGGCAAACTTAGTGCCATTTATTATATACATACCTCCCAACATTTTGGAAATAAAAAGAGGGACAAAAAAGTTGCTGCATGTAGCCTCGCAAAATATTTTTGGCCACACCCATTTTAGTCATCACACCCCCTAATTACCATGTTCATTTTACAAAATTTCGCAGGTTATAAAAGTTTGCACATATTTCTGTTTTTTCCCCAGTTTTTTTTTTTAAAAGATTTATTTATTAGTCCTATACAAAGCCATACAAAGTAGCATAGTCAGCATATTAAACAAATAATGCAATTGGCAACGCATCGGAAGATTTTTTGTTAAACCCCTGGGAAAACAAAGAGGATGCAAAGAGGCATCCGGGGAAAGTCGAAAGGTCATATAGAGAGCAGCGAGAAGGAGATAAGAAAAAAGGTGAGATAAGGAGAGAGGAGAAGAAGAAAGGAAGAAAAAGAAAAGAAGAAAAGAAATGAAAAGAGGGAGGGAGACAGTGAGCTAAATAGCAGCTACAGGAGATTGCGAGATATAAATAGATGGGCAGTGTATTCACCATCGTGCATTCACAAGTGCACATATAGACTAGGAGACAAACATTCTAAAGGATCCATGACCCGCGAGGCACATCCCTCGGTCCGTTCAGCCCAAATAAGTAATAAGAAATAAGAAATAAGAAAGAGGAGCAGTCGGCTATCAGGGGTCTGGTGGAAGCCAGTCAATGTGGGGGGAGTGTGAGTCTCCAGGTCTATTGGAGTAGGAGTTGTTATGTAAAATCCACAGCGACCAGGGTGTTAGTAAATTTAGATGGGCATCCCCTGGCTGCATAAATTTGTTCCAGAATGGGCAGGGTTTGTTCCACCAGACTGATCCAAAAGGGTATTGTAGGCGGTTGCTCCTCTTTCCACTTAATAGCAATGGCCTTTTAGCCTGAAAAAGCAAAAAAAGAAGGAGATTCCTTTCTGATCGTGAGATCACAGTGTCCGCGAGATAGTTGAGAAGGAGGACCGTTGGATGATGTTCTATAGGCAAGACCATGAGCTGTGTGAGATAAGTAACAATATCAGTCCAGAACCGATGTATCTGTGGGCAAGACCAAACCATATGGAAAAAGTCAGCTTGTGAACTCTTACATCTGTTGCATTGATCAGGTATAGCAGGGTTAATTTTGTGGAGCAGGGAGGGCGTATAATATGCCCTATGAAGATATTTGAACTGAATGAGTCTGTCACGAGACCTAATAAGGGGAGAGAGGGTATCCTGCAAGATTGAAGTCCATTGCTCAATGGTGAGGTCAGGGATATTAACAATCCATTTCTCGTAGAGACCTTGGGCGGATGAGGGCTTGGCTCGACCAATCAGGCCATATAAAGTCGAGAGAGGTTTGCAGAGATGCTGCTTGCGAAGTAGGTCTTCAATTGGGGAAGTTTTGATCTGTAGGGTTTTGGAGTGAAATTGTTGGGTGAGGGCATGCCTCAATTGCAAAAAACGGAAAAGCATTCTGTTGGGAAGGTGAAATTTGTCCTTGAGCTGATCAAAAGTGAGTAACACATTATCTGCATAAACATCATTGACATATTTAACATTGAACTGTGCCCAAATAGCGGGGTCAGGTATAGTGAGCAGTTGGTCAAGATACGGATTACACCATAGCGGAGTGAACGGTGAAAGAGCTACATCAGAGTTAGAACACCCCGGGTGCACCTGTTTCCAGGCCCTAGCCACATTTCTCATCATAGATGTGCATGAAGTCAGAGGGAGCTTATCCCTGTAAATAAAGTTCCTAAGCCCTTCCAGAGAGCCAACTATTTGGGCCTCAAGGAGAGTAACCGGGTCCTCTGGGGTAGACTCAAGCCACCTTTTTATAGGTAATAATTGGGAGGCAATAAAATAACCCAGCATGTCAGGGGCTGCTAGTCCACCTGCAGTGAGGGGGGGGAGCAGTGCCGAGTATTTGACCCTCACCGGCCCGGGGGACCAGTAAAGTTTGATGAGCAAGGAGCGCAGATGCTTAAAAAAAACAGGGGGCAGCCAAATGGGTGATTGTCGAAACAAATAAAGAAATTTAGGGAGAAACTTCATCTTAAAAAGGTTAATCCTGCCAATTATGGAAAGTGGGAGCCTAAGCCATCTATCAACTGCTTTATGTAGGGAGGCCATAAGCGGGTCTATATTGAGTTCCATGAATCTCCCTATTTGGGGGTGGATATGGATACCTAAGTATTTCAGAACAGGAACCTGCTGCAACGGGAGGTCTGGGTCAAGGAGGGCCACCGCGTCCGGGTCAAGAAGGAGAATGGTGGATTTGGCCCAGTTGATTTTGAGGCCCGAGAAGGCGGTATGGGAATTAATTAGCTGAAGGGCCGTTCTTAGGGAGGGACCAGGATCATGGAGGTAGAGGAGGGTGTCATCAGCAAAGAGGGATATTTTCTCCCTGAGTTGGCCAAACTCAAATCCCCGAACCTCTGGGCAGGACCGGATCAAGCACGCCAGGGGCTCCATAGCCAGTGCAAAAAGACCAGGGGAGAGAGGACACCCCTGACGGGTCCCCCTAGCCAAGGATATAGGGGGGGAGATATCCAGATTCGACATGACTCTGGCCATGGGATTAGTATAGATAGCCCGAAGCCATATTAAGAAATTTTCTCTAAAGCCAAATTTTTTAAGGGTTTCCCAAAGGTAGACCCATTCAACAGAATCAAAAGCCTTCTCATTGTCGAGTGAGGCTATAATCCTGGAGCCCATATTGTCATGGGGAATAGTTAAATTGGTGTAAAGGCGTCTGATGTTAAGTTCCGCAGCTTTATGGGGTATGAACCCAACCTGATCTGGGGCCACTATGGAAGTGATAACATGGTTAAGTCTTCTGGCGAGAACCTTGGTCAAAATCTTATAGTCAGAGTTGATAAGCGAGATAGGTCTATAGGAGGCACTTAAATGCGAGGGTTTCCCAGGCTTCAATATAAGCACTATGATGGCGTCCTTAAAGGAAGGTGGGAGTTGGGCCGTGGCGAGGGTGTGGTTGAACACAGCAGTGAGGTGCGGGGCTAACAGAGGGGCATAGGTGGTATACCAGAGATTGGGGATACCGTCTGGGCCCGGGGTTTTCCCTGTAGGTAAAGTTGATATGGCCTCTAATACTTCCTGTTCCTGAATAGGGGTATCTAACATAGCCCTGTATTCCAGAGGGAGAGTAGGGAGATCAAGGGTCTCTAAGTATTCCGCAATCTCGATGGGTGATTTTTGAAGTTTGGAGGAGTACAACTCCGTGTAGAAATCAGCTAGACACTTATTGATTGCAAACGGGCAGGTGATGAGCTCCTTATCAGTATTCTCTAGGGCGTGAATGGCTGGCCTAGTGTATTCATCCCTAGCCAAGAGAGCTAGCATCCTACCATTTTTGTCGCCTTTCTCATACAGTGCAAATTTGTGATAGAGTTGTCCCTTGTGGGCCACCTTCCATTGCGCCTGGGCAAATTTCCGCTGCGCTACTACATGTTCAAGCTTAGTTTGTTCATTGGGGCATTGGATGTACCGCGCCTCCGCCTCTCTCTGACCATCCTCCAGCTCAGACATCGATCGTCTCGCCAGTTTCTTGGCATAAGCTATTTTGGCAATATAAGATCCTCTAAGCACAGCCTTCATGGCGTCCCAGACAAAGGGGAGAGGGGCACTGTCCAAATTAACCTGAAAATATGATTCAATTGTCTGGTGAATCTCTTTCTGAATGTCAGGATGAGTAATCCAGTAAGGATTAAGTCTCCACAATCTGTGGACGGAATTAGAGTGCATACGCCAAGATATTACTAAAGGGGCATGGTCAGATATGCCTCTGGAGAGAAACTCAGATTTGAGGATTTTGGGAGACAGATCGAGCGAGGCAAAGGCGAGGTCAATCCTAGACATAGAACCCCGTGCATAGCAAGAAAACATTCGTTTGTTAGGATTGCGAGCCCTCCACACATCAACAAACCCCGAAGTATCCGCCCACGATTTTAGTGCAGATGGACCCAATCTCGGTGTAGAAGACAGCGAGAGACGGTCCATCTCGGGGTCCATGACCGCATTAAAGTCGCCCATAATCAGTACTGGGTCGGGATTCAGAGCAGCAAGAAGCTGTAACAGGTGATAGAGAATATCATCTTGAAAGGGCGGAGGTATATATACATTTACTATAATATGAGGGGTTCCTGCAAGGGATGCATGTAGGATTGTAAACCTCCCATCAGGGTCATTCTGTATACTGAGAAGTTGGAATGGAAGCGCCTTGCTGATTAAAATGGAAGTGCCCCTGGCATAATTCGAGTAAACAGCGTGATAGGCATGCGCTATCCAGGACTTTTTGAGTAGTTGCGGGCTAGAGGTTTTGGAAAGGTGGGTCTCCTGGAGACAAATAACATGGGGGGAATATTTTCGCAAGAAGTTTAATACCAGGGACCTCTTCATGGAGGAGTTCAGCCCTCTAACATTCCACGTTATAGCTGTGATTTCTGACATAAAACAAAGTGAAATAATACCTGTCGATGTCCCCCCCCCCCATAGCAAGGGTAGGTAGAGAAAAGAGTAAAGAGAGAGAACAGAGGGAGAAGAGAGAGAAAGAGAAGAAGGAGAGAAGCAATCCCAAAATTTCCCACCCTACTTGCTCCCATAGTGGAGAAGCTTGGAGCCCGAAACATAACAATTTCTCGAGGGGTGCGCCGAAACAATGAGCACACGCAACAATAAGTACAAAGTAAATAACAACTGAACAAACAAATAAAGGATATGTGTAGTGATCACTGGGAGCAAATGATCAATAGTGTTCCGCCAGGAAAGTGGAAACAGATGCCAAAGCGTAATTCCCTGACACCGCTATGGCGGATTAAGCCCCCAGCAAAGTCACCGTGACTAAACTGAAACAGAGGGAGCAAGGGTGGCTCAAAGGTAGGGTACGAGCCCAAGGAGACACTTGGGTGGCACATAAACCAATGGATCCTCAAGCCATTAGTAACAAAGGCAAAGTGGGCCATTCCTGCCCGGTGTAGAGTACCCTCCATAACTCTCTCAAGGACGTCGATCAAGCCATTGAGATGCCTCGGTAGGAGAACTGAAGAAGAGGGATTTGCCATCCAGGGAAACCCGCAGCTTCGCAGGGTACATCATAGCATACTGTATGCCAGCATCTCGAAAGCGCCGCTTCACACCCATGAACTGTTGGCGTTGTTTCCGAAGATCATTCGAAAAGTCCGGGTAAAGGGAGATAACTGCATTCTCGTAGCGTAGCTCACCCTTTTTCCGTGCTGCGGCCAGAGCCGCATCCCTATCTCTAAAGTTCAGGAGACGGGCTATCAAAGGCCTAGGAGGTGCGCCCGGTGGCAGCGGCCGAGCAGGGATGCGATGCGCCCGCTCAATAACAAAGGCAGAGGAGAATGTATCGTCGCCAAATTCCGCCTTCAACCAATTTTCCAAGAACTTAGCAGGGTCAGGTCCCTCCGATCGCTCAGGAAACCCGACAAACCGGACATTATTTCGCCTGAGGCGATTTTCCAAATCGTCGGATTTGGCCTCCACCGACTCAAGCCTCCGGTGCAATAAATCAATGCGTTCAGGCAGAGGATTGCAGGTGTCCTCAAGGTCACTCACCCTGCGCTCCACCTCAGTGGTCCGATCCCGGACCCGCTGGAGGTCCTGTCGCAGGATCGCAAAGTCCACACGGAGCTCGTCCACTTTAGCCATCGTCGCCACGTGACAGGATTGGATAGTGGAGCGGAGGGTCGCGACTACCTCCGCCAGGGTAAGGTCTTCCTCGCCAGTAAGGCCCGAGGGCTGTCCACAAGCGTGAGGTGAAGAAGCAGGGGCACTCACCGCTGAGGACGCATCGTTGGTCTCTAACGCCTCAGAGTGTGGAGTCGAGGCAGGAGGTGAGTGCACAGGCCGCACACGCTGTTCCTTAGGAGACTCAGGGCGCGGCTCGTCCGCCATTTTGGAAGGCCTCACAGAGTCTCGCAAATGTCTCCGAATATCAGGGGATTGTGCCACCGGGTGCTTCTTTTTCCCCATAAGCGTAGAGGAAACAAGGTAAAGTAACTGTTGAGTCACAGAGAGGCTGGGTAAGTCAGGATAAATACCGGAGATAGCGGTAAATCAGCGGAGCTCCGACGGCGTGCGACTGCTCACATCAGTAGTTGGCCACGCCCCCCCGTTTTTTCCCCAGTTATTACAGTTGTGCTAATGAAGGTGAATTGCCCTTTAAGCTGTGAGTCTAACCTTTCCCAAGGGACCTGTTATCTTATCTTGTTACAATTACTTATTTGCTAGTTTGCTTATCTAGATACATTTGAATTGTTACAAATGTATCTTATCTTCTGTTGTGGCTGTTCTTGGCTCTCTGCCAAAAGCCAATTAAGTAAGAAACTTTGTTTCTTTTTCTGACTGTTCAGTGCAGACAAAAACGGGACTTTCCAGTACAAATGAGGGACTGCAGGTTGAGCTGTGAAAAGAGGGACTGTCTCTCTAAAAACAGGACAGTTGGGAGGTATGTATATAACCCCAATTGTGTCCTATTACCTATGATGAGAAGTTGTTTAAATTAATTCCTGGCATCATGTCTCTTTATTCACTCTGAGAAAAAATGGCTTAAATTCATAAAGTAGTCAATGTCAGACTTATCTGGCAGAGAACCACCAAGTGCCTAACTGTGTCAGTAGACTGTGGCATAACTGCACAAATGAACACTTTTCCTGCCAAAATCCACCCTATGTGCAGCGATAGGAGAATCCCATCAGTGACACTCCCTACAGACGCAGAGCCATATTTGATGTTATTGGCATTAACGAGTCAGCAGGAAAAGCGCAAATTGTGACCTTAACCTTTATTTTTGCTGCTGCACAAACACCTAAATCCACCAGTGTTCATGTTTGTTAAATGGATAATTTAGCTAATTTTATATTAAATGTATTAATTTAATAATTTAGCTGGGGGTTTGGCTCAAAAATGGTCAAATTGTCAGGCCAAAAACTGCCTTTACCTGTGTTGACAAGCAGTTGACTGTAAACCCAATGGTGGAAAATGGAGTTAAAGGGGCAATGAAATTTCTATGTTTTGTACTAAAGGTAGCCATACATTGGCTGATACTCTTTGGTATATAACCAATTGGCCGACTGTATAAAAGGATGGATACCATACAAGGTGTAGCCACCTTTTTATTGTTCCTTCCATTTAAAGGAGCAGTAACATCTAAAAATTAAAGTATTATAAAGAAACAACAACAAAATGTACTGTTGCTCTTCTCTGTTAAAACTGTGTATTTGCTTCAGAAACCCTAATATAGTTTGTATAAACAAGCTGCTGTGTAGCCTCGAGGGCAGCATTTCAAGCACATGATACATAGTAGATAACAGATAAATTGTGAAGAATCCCATTGTATACTACAGAGCTTATCTGTTATCTACTGTGTATCCTCTGTCTTTTCTCCTTTTTCAGCTCTCAGTGGCTGCCCCCGTGGTTACACAGCAGCTTGTTTATATAAATATAGCAGAAGTTCTGAAGCAAATACACCAGTTGTACCAGTGAAGAGCAACTGTATATTATATTTTAATCACTAAAACGCTTAAATTTTTTTTTTGCCGTTACTGTAACTTAAAGCCTACATCCAATAAATGACCCAGGCCTCAGATAAGTCCTCTGTATAATGAGCATCTCCTTATCTCAGAGCCTGATTTGCAGCTGTGAGAAGGGAGTTGTTTGCTTATACTGAGCTCATTATTTATGTTAGGCTAGTGGCCCATGTATTGTTTTGCTCAGGCAGATTTGTGTCCAAAACTGTCAAATATGAATTATATTGCCAAATTCTTATCAATAGCAAACAGTGTTTCTGTGCCTGAATAGATGGCTACCATACTGTTTATATTAATGGACACATTATTCTGTTCTGTTAGTTCAGGCCTGGCTAACCTACCCCTGGCCTGGCATAAATTCTCAGAGATGCCAAACTCTCTGGGCGTATAATCCAGTCCACCAGTGCCCCCGTTATATATAGTAAAATTATTGAATCTGTGGTCCTTCATAATTTGTAGAATGGCAGCTCTTAGTACTTCAAAGACTGTGGGTGGGTGCTGTGAGTTGTAATTTGACAGCAGCTGAAGGGCCATAGTTTTGGAACATAGATATAAATAGTCGTCATCCTGGTCTTCTAGAAATGTTAGTCCTTGCTGTACCTATTATGTGGGTAGAGTTGTAGGCAGTTTTCCTAGTTGAACCCCTTAAATACTGCTTTATCATAGTGACTTTTGTCAAGGCTGGGTGCTATAAAAAACTCAGTAGGCCACCCTTTGATCTGCCTGTTCTACCAATAATACTTACACACAGTAGAATTGCTTTAAATCAAGGTTTACCTCTAATAAGTTCTGGTGAGTTGGCCCCAGATCTTGTTATGAATTATATGTTTTTATAATTTTTTTTTTTTATCTTACAGAGAAGACGGGGAATTGGAAGATGGTGAAATAGAAGATTTAGGTTTAGAAGAGAAGCCTCGAGGAATAAAGGAAACACACAGGAAGTCAACAAAGAGAGAAAACAAAGGGTAAAAAAAGAAAGGAAACTGTCACAGACGAGAGAAACACAGGGTAAGATGCATTTTCCCTTTGATTTTTTCACTACAAGTCAATGTTTTTCAGCTTGTTAATTAATTTGTATTCAGAAAGAGGAGTGCCCCATCCTCAAAAAGCTAAGTGTTTTAAGGGGCAACATGATTTTTACCTGCTGATTCAGTCCCTCCAGATAGAATCAGTAGCTTATTGGACTGTGCAGGGGATTGAACTGAGTTGTTTTTTGCAGTAGCTAGTTTCTGGCATTTTCCAGCAGGTCTGCATAGGCTCTTATTAAAATCCCATCATTGGCTCGGGAGCGAAAGGATTGGATTATTTTAAATTGGCTCACAATGTGCAGTAATTTAAATTACAATGACGTGCCAACATATCTCTAGCAGACATAGGTTTGATTTAATGCAAAAATTACACTACAGAATTAATTTTTACACAATTCACACAATGCACATAAATAATTTTAGGACATGAACAACAGACAGGATTTTCTTATGAACAAGGACGTGGCAACCAGAAAAAATTTAAATGGCGTGGAAGAGGTTTACATAAAGGGCCAAATCCTCATTTTCAAGATGGCTTTCAAGAGGTTAGTGTTGGGTGCTTTTCTTTTGATAGATGACCATTAGGAATAACATTCAACACACCCTTTGCTTTTATAAAAACATCAACTTTATATAAAGAGAGTAAATTAAAGGGTAAGTAAAACGAAATTTACATCATACAATAATGACCCACTCCCCTGGGAACCTGCGGCAGTCCATTTCCTGGCCCTCAGTGCCAGAGTCTCAGTCCCTTATCCCCGATGAGTACAATAGGTCCCAAGTAGTACTTGCGGCCCAAATACCTCTCCCTCGTGGCAGGCATAAACAAAGCCCATATCACAAATGGAATATTGCTGGATCCTCTCTTTTTCTACCCTCCCCTGGCATCACTCATCCTGGGAATTCGCTCAGACGGGTAGGCTCACCCAGAGCTGGAGCAGGCATCCACAGCGATGAATCCATTCCATGAACATATGAAGCTTGTATTATCCTCCAGACATAGCTCCCAGCACTGTCTATAGCGCGAGCACTCAATTGCTGAACTACAACTCCCAACACTCTCTGTAGTGTGAGCACACAAACCAGCATTTCCAAACTCGAAACCCGCATGTTTAAGCTTCTAGGCATTGGAGGATCCTGCCTCAGCCTTGGCAGGCCTATTGAACTCCACTTTAGCCTACATTTTGCCGGTTAGATTCACTTTCTCCTCAGTGAAATAACAGTCAGCAGCAAGACCAAAAACTCTGGCCCCATTGTCCAGCCCCTGGGAAACCCCATAGCTCAGTCCAACATGTTCTCAACAACGGAGGGTAATTAACCCTACTGGTGCCTACATATATCAATAAAAACTGCCTAGATCCCTATAAGACTTAATTCTTAGCCAAAATGTAGCAAGTCTGGCTACTATGGGATAGCACTACAGGCCACATTGAATGTATAAAGTCACATTGTACCGTCTGTCCTAACAAGCTTATATCGGATGCATAATAAACTGTTGAGTTTTATTGTTTTATCTATCGTGATAGGATACGAAGCCAGTGAAGAAGTGGGTAAACTTGAGTCAAGAGTTCATCAGTCTGCATACAGTGGAGCACAAAGGAAAGCAAATATTTTTCTGGAAAAACGTTGTATCAAGGTAGGCTTCTAATTTGCAGACATTGTTATCCATGATTGCACTTTTATTGTTCATACATAATGTTCCCCCAGTTCATCATCCTGTTGTTAAACAGTGGCGGTTAAGAAAGAGCTAAACTGTCAGCATACCCTTCTGTACATTTTTGTACCCAGATCAGATGGCCCTGGTGGAGCTGTGTGGTTCATATCAGTTTGTAGAAGCTCTTCCTGGACCAATATAACATCTGATCTGTCAAGATTTTATATTACAAAATTACTTGCTGTTTTAAAACATTGAACAGAATAGAAAAGTCAGGGAGGAATGTGCAATTTGGACATACTGTAAGCCATTTTTTTGCTACTCTTTTATGTATTCCTGATATTTCTGTATAGTGAGTTGAGTCATTTCCTACTGGATTGCAGAAATTAATTACACCTCTTAAATTGTCATAAAAAAACCAAATGTGCCATGTCAACCTTATTCATATAATAGAGGTCCCTGCCTTTAAGAGGCCTTAAATTAGAAAAATTGGATCTACTGCTGCAAGACTCATAGTACTGATATGAGGAGAGGAAGGGGTTACTTTCTATTTGCCACTCAGGATAACAAAAAAATGAATGAATAACCTGGTTGACCTCTGCTCATGGCTTTGCATCATGGGATTTTCTAACCTTCCAGATCGCTATCTTCAATTTTGGCAAGATATTTGTTGGGAAGGCTGTTGTAAGGGCTTTATACATAGGCCTGTAAGCAGCTGACTTTGTCTTATTGGCCTATGTATGACCATTTTTTAGACTGTCAAACAAGAAGACTTATCAACCCCTTATTTAGATTTCCAGCCCTTTTTATTCGGGGGTTCTGTCTGACTGCAGCTGCAAAGGGCTCTATTGGCAGAGAGAACAGCAGAGGCGACAATGGGCAGCCCTGTCTGGTGTATCTTGTCAGAGCAAACTTAGGCTTGGCAACTCAGACACTCCTAAGATCTGCAATTGGTTTGGCATAGAGTAATTGCACCATTGCGACAAAGCCCTGCCCAAACCCCATTGCTTTCAGCACTCTCCAAAGGTAGGCCCACTCAACCTGATCAAAAGCAACATCTAGTGCTGCCACTGCTCTAGAGCCAGTATTTTCATGATGTAAGGTGAGGTTAAGAAGAAGACGCCTTACACTGAGTGCAGTCATTTTCCCCAGCATAAACCCCAGTTGGTCGTCCTTAACCAGTTTGTGTATTCCCTTTCTTAATCTGTTTGCTATTATTTTGGCGAATATTTTAACATCAGCTGTGAGGAGCGATATGGGACGATATGATTCTGGCTCTGTGGGGTCCTTGCCAGGTTTTGCTATTAAGGCTATTGCAGCTTCCTACATGGAGCCTGGGAGGGCTGTGGCTAGTATAGTATGTTTATACACTTTTAGAAGCATGGGCCCCATTGTTTTGCTATGTCTTTTGTATAGCTTAATAGGAAGCCCATCAGCCCCTGCCGCCTTATCGCTGGGAAACGAGTCAATGGCTTCCTGCACCTCCAATAGTGTTAATTCTGAGTCTAGGTATGATTGATAGTCCTCCGGTAGTTGTTGCAAGTCTAGGTTCTCTAGGAAAACATCTATAGTATTTAGCTCAGTACCCTGAAGTGTAGAGGAGTATAGTTTCTCATAAAATTTAGTTAGGCTCTCTTGGATTTCTTGTGGATCTGTGGTGAGTGTATTCTATTGAGGTGGGCTATCATTCTACCAGCTTTCTCTCCATACTCCAGTACATTAATTTTCCCAAATAAGTGCTTATATTTGGTCCTTTCATTCATGTATCGAGAGTAATCCTCTTGCGCTTTTATAAGCTCCTCAAACTTTTGCGGTTGAGGGTTCAGGACTTTCACTTTCTAGGGATGTAATTCAGTTCTCTACTCCTTTTACCTCCCTTGAAGCCTGTTTCTTATACATAGATTTCTGCATGCAACACCCCCTCAAGTAAGCCTTCATGGCATATTCTCGTGATTTCTAAGATCTCAGCTGCCAGGGTATCATAGTTATCTAGTAGGTTCAGCCAAGTTGGGTTAATGGACCACTTGGGCCTATTCTGCTTCTCCTCTAATGTGAGAATAAGCTCAATGGGGGCGTGGTCCGATATTCCTCTGGGAAAGTATCTAATTCTACTGATTTGTGTCAGAGCCTTTTGGTTAACAAAGCAGTGGTCTATCCTAGATAACACAGTGTGTGAGCTGGAGAAGCATTTATACTGTTTGTGGGCGGGGTTGAAGTGCCTCCATGCCTCAGTTAACCCAGCCACTTATGTAATTTCATTTATATTGATAGGAGGCTCCTGCCCTTTAGTGGCTGTCAATCTTAGCCTATCCAGTGTGGCATCTAGGATTGTATTATAGTCCCCCAGTGCATAAACCACTGCATGTTCATACTGAGCCATGAAGCTGATTAGCTGCACCAGACAATCATCTTTAAATGGAGGGGGTATGTATATAGTAGCCAGACAGCCAGTATAACCTCTTGCGCTTGAATGTAGCCATGAATAAAGATAAATCTGCCCCTACTGTCTGTTTTTATTGAGTCCATTCTAAAGGGGGTGTTTCTAGTTATTAACACCACTACTCCTGAGGAGTGAGATGAGTACAGTGCGTGGTAATACCATCCTATCCAGGGGCGTTTTATGGCCAGCGTTTTGCATCCCGCTAGGTGGGTTTCTTGGAGCATGATAACATTCGCCACTGTTTTCCTAAGAAATTCCAGAACTAGCTTGCGCTTTATGCAATCATTTTGACCCCTAGCATTCCAGCTTACAACCTTAAGTCCCATATTGCATACATTTATGAATAAAATAACATGTACTAGATTTTGGATATAAAACCATCATCATGCGCATTTTACCTTTACCAGCTGGCAGCCATGAATCTCTTATTATATACAGTAGTAAATACAATGTCAGATATGTTACTGCTTTTGCCTTAGGCTTTGGATATGTAGCATTCTTCATATGTAATGTACCTGAAATTGCTTTAGGATGAACATGTAACATTTAACCTTAGAGCTTCCCCCAACTTAAGCTCCATAGCCCTCCCTTTCTGCCCGGAATTTTGGCAGAATTCAACCTGTAACACATAATAAACTATGGGGGTGCCAACAATCACTAGGCCACTTGTCCTGTGGTGGACGAGGGTGTCGTAGACAGGAGCCCAACCTGAACCCACCGTCCCTGGTCTGGGTTTTGTGCGTAGGTGATGTCAGTTTCAGGGGGCTAAGACTTAAAGTCGAAGGGTGCATGTTTTCCCTGTGTGTGTGCCAGACTAATTTGCGGGAGAAGTGCAGCCCCCTACACCGGATGAGGTACCTGTTTTGCGTGTTGAGGCCACCCAGCGGCTCCGATTTTGTCTTTACTAGTCAACAGGTATTGGGCCCAGCAAGGTTGTAGGGGGGGGAGTAGCTCAGGTCAGGCTTACCAGTTTATGCAGATCTGGGGCCTAGGTCCGCAAACGGTCACAGGGTAGTGTTGCGGTCTCCTTCCATCCGGTTAGGGGTTAGCTGGTGGTCTGCCCTGCGTGTGCAGCCAGCGGCTGAGATCTTGTGGGTCAGTGAAGAATCGGGTCTGGCCATCCATCTGTCACCACACGCAGCCTTGCCGGATATAGCATAGCGGTTTGTAATCCCAGGCCCCAAAGGCGCCGCTTTCCGTCTTGGTATTTGGCTCTTTGCTGTTGTACCTCGGATGAGAAATCACTGAATATCGAAATCCGGGCATCCTGAAAGGTAAGGGTATCCTTTCTCTTAGCTAACATTCGATCTCTATCTCTGGCGCTCAGTAGTCGGGCAATTAATGGATGTGGTGGAGCTGCGGGGTATAGGTGGTCTCGTTGGTATTCTGTGAGCATGCTCTACCGTGAAAACTTGTGAAAGTTGAATTGCTCTATTAGACAGGTCTATATGAAGTGCTCCCTTCGCTCTCTCAGGGAAACCAATAAACAGGAGATTGTTACGGCAGAGCCTATTCTCTAGGTCATCCGCCTTTAATGTGCATGCTTCGACAGCCTGATTTAGTTGTTGGACCTGGTTAGGGATTGGATGGCATAGATCCTCCATCGATCTAACTCTCTGCTCCAAGGCCGCCATCCCCTCCCGCACTTTTTGGAGGTCCTTTTTTGCACACCATATTGGATATAATGTCTGGAGTGATTTTTACTTAAGGATTTGATACTCTATAAAATGGTCTTTCCGCTGTTCCTTTTTACAACATTAACCACTGTAATTACTGCAACGCATATACTCCCCCGTGATCCCCATGACACATTATATAATTTGAGGGCATTTAGGTCGATGTAGGATCTAGGTGGGACCAGTATAATAAATTATTATATATGCTGTAATCCCTTAACACGTTTATACCAGATCAATTTACATTTAAAAACATTTTTAAATGCTTTTAACTCATGAATTTTTCCTTTATATATATTTTTAAGGAGCTATTAAATGTTACGTTTTAATTGGGTAATTTAGTAGTGGATTGCGAACTGCCAACCAATAATTAAGCACTATCCGCACTTTAAACATGAATTTATCAATTAAGTTTTTCTAATTTTTCTTTTCTCACAACAATTTTAAAAATGACACAGAATTTTGGTTTTCACAAAATGAATTTATTTGTTAATTGAGGCCACAGTGAATCAGTTACACTGATTGGTGATTTTCAAGTTTGCACATTATTCCAGCAACATACAGTCAATTTACATTTAGTTTGTTATAGATTGTGCGACGCTATTAACTCTCTCCAGCAGTTCCTTCTTTCTCGGTACTAGTCCATTTTTCCACTGACTAATGCCACTAATTTCTCCATCCATTCACAGAAGGAGAATTGACTGGCCAAATGAGATGCAGGGAGAGGAAATTGGCATAGGTAAGTATGCTAGTCTCTCCCCTATGTCCTCTGCTTGCCTATACCTGCCACAGCCTTGCTCTACAGTCTGACTTAAGCTGGCCATAGACGCAAAGATCCGATCGTACGAATCAACGTACGATCGGACTTTCCCATCTCCCGACCCTCCACTAACCATTCAGATCAAAGTCATTCCGATCAAATAAGAACAGATCACCCAATGCTCTGCCCCTGACAGCAATCGTACGATACTTATGTCTGACAACACTAGTGACAGTCTCCCTCTGAAAATCGTACAATCGGCAATACACGCAGAGATATTATCGGCAGGCGACAGAAATTTTCTAACCTGTCCGATCGACCAAACGACCGATCTCCGCCGGACGAAAAATGTCGGGACTCTCCACACACGGTCCGAAAATCGTACGAATCCACGATTCGTACGATCGGATCTTTGCGTCTATGGCCAGCTTAAGGGAAGCAGAGGGGACACAGAAACATCATTTTTAAAAAGAGGAACAACTCAGGCACCTTACAAACAGTTCCTCCGAATAGAACCATTGCTATGGCAACCCACTTAGCTGCACTGATCCTGCAATACAGGATGAGGTAGCAACAGGGCTAAATTCATTACCGCACCACTCCCAGTATTAAACAGGGTCGCATCGGGGGGTGTACGTTGCTGGCGAAAAATTCAAATTGGTGCCATATGGTGTTACGCACGCCTCAGTCCCCTCGCAGCCGGAAGCACGTCACACACTATAATGCGCAGGAAATCACTCTGTGGCGCCAAACCTCCCTAACGCACCGCGGATCAGGTCACACTGCGCACGGTGGGTCTAGCTGCGCCTTCTACAGCAGACACAGCAACCGTGAGTCATTGAATCCAAATCTGCTCTGCTCCTTAGGCTGCCTATTTCCTCCTATACAGGCCACGTTCAGAACACGGCTAGCACTTTTTATAGGAGAGGCACATTATCCATAGGTCACCTATTGACCTAAACTGCCTAGCCATGTCTGAGGGACACAGCAGAGAGAGTTTCTACAGCATCCAGTAAATTTTTGGCACGTGCCAAATGCCGTAAATGTTTTGCTCTCAGGGCACAAATACCCCATTTGCTCCAGCTGCAAACCACCAGCTGGGTTCAGAACCCGCAGGGCCTGCTCCTCCTCAGGTACAACAGACCCTCCGACTGGGTACGGCAAGCACTTCCACGGACAATTCTTCTTCCAGTGCTCAAGACATCCCGGAGTGGGCATCCCAGCTTGCAACAGGGATCCCAAAGCTGGCCGAGTCACTAGATAAGCTATACGGGGGGGGGAGGGGCGATAAAAGCTGCGAACAGGCCGAGTCCGTGTGTTAGGCTATCCGACGGGCTTCCCTGATCGATATCTGGCTGAGAGTCGAGCAGATCTCAATCGGGCAGGGTAAAAAATACCGTTGGAGCGCAGCCACATCTATTGAGTGTATGAGGTCCCGCAATCCGCCTGCCCGTTTCGAATGCATTCCAACGATCGGATCAGCCCGATATCGCCAACTTCAATGTGGGCATATCGGGGAGAGATTGGCTCTATGGCCACCTTGCTGAAACGGGAAGCTGATGTGGATATAGCTGAAGGGCTGGATAACATCAAACATCGTGTTAACAAATTACAGACAGAGCTCAAACACGCAAAGGGGCAAATTTGCGGCAAACTCCGAAAATTCACCAGTTACGGCTTCGCTCACAATGCAATTCTTCGACAAGTGTAGATTCGCCAGGACAACGCTAATTCGCTAAAATCCGAAATTGCGTCCAGGGCCCTGAACGCTGGAGAAGTTGCGCTAGCATTACCGTGCCAAGCGAAGCAAAGTTTCGCTAGCGTTACCTAATTAGCATACGGCAGGAAGTTAAAGTTCAATGGATGTTATATAAGCTGGACAGGATTTATAGTGGATGGCAGATATGTATCCCCGGTTTTTAGGTTCTGAGCCATCCATTAAGAATGTTCCCTTTAAGAAACACCAGAGGGTTAAGCAGCCAGAAGGTGGGCTGGACAGCCAAGGGGTGTTTAAGGGAGTCAGCAGCAAGTTCCTTCTTGAAAAACGGACTAGCTCCCGAAACATGTCGTGAGTGAGAATACACCAATAAAGGGTGTTTGCAGACTGAAGTACTGCCTTTTCCTGGTCTGTTTCTTATATCTATAAATCGAAGACTAAACCAAAACTTCCAGAAACTTGGTCTGAGGCATTTGAAATTTCTATCAAGCATATAGGCATCAACTACAAAGAGCTACATTTTAGTTATTTGTATTTATTTAAGAAATAACCTTGTGGGATTTTGTTGCATTGTAGGATGACATTTTACTTTTTTTTCTTGTTTGAATCCATCTATTTCATCTGGACATATACCCGCAAAGGCCAATCCAGTTTGCCCCTGTATAATTACTACATACTCAAAGGACACCCCCCTTTTACAAAGAATAATACAACAACTTGCCTCTAGGGATAGCTCTCATACATATATGATGACATTTTATGCCAATTGCAGTACAAAATGGGTAATATATCGAATTACTTGTGTTTGTGGGGTCCAATATGTGGGTAAAACGATCAGACCGGTGAGAAAACGTATTTCTGAGCACATGAGCTGTGTCTCTAGGGGGGATAAGAGCTCAGCAGTTGCCAAACATTTGATAGAAAAACATGGTGGAAAACAACGTGTCACCTTTCAAGTGATAGACAGGGTGATACCCCTGGGGTTAGGAAAGGAGACCTTGAAAATCCCTCTTGAAGAGGGAAGCATTTTGGATTTACACGCTTGGCACAGTTACCCTGGGAGGGCTTCATGGAGATTGGGATATTAATGGCTTAATTGATTAATTTGGGTGTATAATAATGAATTTATCAACGTTTTTTCTTTTCAAAATCAAGCGTATATATACTCCCAAAGGGGTATGTATAAGAAGAGATCAGCGCCTGTGGCAACAGAAATTAAAAACAAGCATAGCGTAATACGTTCATAATATGGGATATCACCCCGTGCATACACTAGATGTTAAATAGGTGTATTCTCCCCTTTTCCCTTCAGGTGACTGTTAATGGGGGGATAAATTAGCGATAGAGGTGAAGAAAAGACGATGCCTTTCCTGTTAACTGAAATATATTCCAGGGGTGAAGCGCCTCCACCTTCTATGTAAAATGCCTACTTACAAACCACTGCTGTGGTGTTATGCATACAACGAGAAGCCCTTTCTGGTCCCTCCTTCAGGGTTCGCCGCTCCTTCCAGGTCCCTGCTTTGTCTTCTGTGCAATTAATCTGACATACTTTACTTATTAGATCTGTATGTTTCTGGGGTGTATGTGCCTGTGCATTTGCATTTCTGGGTGTAGTAGGGTCCAGATCGTCCAGGAGAGCTTCTGTTGCCACAGGCGCTGATCTCTTCTTATACATACCCCTTTGGGAGTATATATACGCTTGATTTTGGACTTATATACAGTTGAGAGACTGTGAAGGGGTCGGCAAGAAATAATCTAAGAGATTTTAATTGGCTGCATCTGTAAACTATATATTGTTTTTTCTTTTCAGCCTTATTTTATAAACGTGGCCATTTATGTATTAACTTGATGGTTTTTCCTTATATTCTCCTCTTTATACATATACTCCCCCCGTGATCCCCATGACACATTATATAATTTGAGGGCATTTAGGTCGATGTAGGATCTAGGTGGGACCAGTATAATAAATTATTATATATGCTGTAATCCCTTAACACGTTTATACCAGATCAATTTACATTTAAAAACATTTTTAAATGCTTTTAACTCTTTTTAACTTTTTTTTTTTTAATTTCCATATTTGCCCATTCCTTTCAATCCACATTGAGGATACTGCAAATTGTCATGTACATATATATATATTTATATTTTTTCTGCCTTGCCTGGATTTCTTACCTATATGTATTTATAGCAATATTTATAGCTCCATTTAGTATGTTTGACTGTTCACTACTGCAATAACTATTGCTGTTTTATTACATATTAATTAGGGTATGGTACAGCGATAATAATTAATTTTACGATATCCACAGTATTTATCATGACTTCTATCGCTTTATGTGACTGTGTATAACAGCCTTTAGACCAATCCTTTTATATATGTGGCTATAAGGGTGTTATTTCGGCAGAGGGCGCACTGGCTTCTGAGGAAGTGACTAGCACAGTCACGAAACGAGTTAAGCCTTGATCTCCACTGCCTGCTTTATTTGTCTGTCCACATGCAATGATTTTATTGGAAAATTCTAAATAAATTTGGATTTTTATATACACACTCGTCCTTACATGTCCTGCAATATGGTGAACCATTAGGTGCATTTTTGATAATTGATGGGGTTCTTACAACACCTGGTCCACATTATAAAGTTTCATAACAAAATTTATAAAACATATTTCACATCTTATGTACATTTCCGGCATTTCTTCCTTTTAAGTACTGAGCAATAGGGATGTCGCGGACTGTTCGCCCGCGAACTAATTCGCGCGAACATCGACCGTTCGCGTCCGCCGAATGTTCGCGAACGTCGCGCGACGTTCGCCAATTTGGGTTCGCCTTAGCTGGCGCTTATTTTTGCCCTCTCACCCCAGAGCAGCAGATACATGGCAGCCAATCAGGAAGCTCTCCCTCCTGGACCACCCCCACACCCCCTGGACCACTCCCCTTCCATATATAAACTGAAGCCCTGCAGCGTTTTTTCATTCTGCCTGTGTGTGCTTGGAAGAGCTAGTGTAGGGAGAGAGCTGTTTAGTGATTTGAGGGACAGTTGATAGTAACTTTGCTGGCTAGTAATCTACTTGATACTGCTCTGTATTGTAGGGACAGAACTCTGCAGGGATTTGAGGGACAGTGAGTTTAGGTTAGTTAGCTTTGCTGACTAGTAATCTACCTTCTACTGCAGTGCTCTGTATGTAGCTGCAGTGGGCACTGCTTCTGATCTCATCTGCTGACTACTGTAATAACCCAATAGTCCTTGTAAGGACTGCTTTTATTTTCTTTTTTGTTTTTTTACTTTGCTACTATAAGAGCCCAGTGCTATTAGTCTAGCTGTGTTGGGGAGTGGGACTGGTGTGCTGCTCCTCCTAGTAGTTCACCACTACCAGCACCAACCAGAGTCAAAATTGTTACAAAGTATCTTATTTGCACCTGTTAGCTGTTCTGAGCTCTCTGCCAAAAGCTAATTAAGTTAGAAACTGTTAGTTCAGAGAAAAGAGGGACTTTCCAGTACAAAAGAGGGACAGGGGGTTGAGTGGTCAAAAGAGGGACAGTTGGGAGGTATGCAAGTGCCACCTAGCTGTGTGAGCTTTTTCACATTCTGTCTAAATAACAATAATAATTCCGTGTCCGTAAACATCACCTGAGTGATGTTTTTACAGCAGCAATAATATATTCCGTACCCACTACTGTATACGTTGCCCTTGCAGGCATTGTTTGCCCAGTCTTTAACCAAGTGCCACCTAGCTGTGTGAGCTTTTTCACATTCCGTGTCCAGAAACATCACCTGAGTGACGTAGTGTGATTTCTGCCCTTTACAGCACAAAACGCAGCGCTGTGTCAACAATGTATTTTTCAGATACATTTTTGCCCTTGATCCCCCTCTGGCATGCCACTGTCCAGGTCGTTGCACCCTTTAAACAACTTTAAAATCATTTTTCTGGCCAGAAATGTCTTTTCTAGCTTTTAAAATTCGCCTTCCCATTGAAGTCTATGGGGTTCGCGACGTTCGCGAACCGTTCGCATTTTTGTCGCAAGTTCGCGAATATGTTCGCGAACATTTTTTCCGCCGTTCGCTACATCCCTACTGAGCAATCTATCGGGTGCCCAGAAACGTCTTTTCTTATAAAGCAGGTTTGGAAATTGCAAGTGACATTGCATTCACTAATGAGGTATGAGGTATTGTTTAATTCTACACTGAGCACTTCAACCATGGGAATTTTACTGAATTACAGTGGAACCTGAAATTGTATTCTTAATTACTGGTCTTAATCAGTGAAATTGTCAATTTAATTTATAAGACAACAGAATAGCCCTAGACACTGTAGTTATTTGGGTCCCCATTCCACTGCTAATGTAGTGTCTCTCCGTAAGAGCTAAACTATATGGAAGTCTAGATCAACATTGTCAGGGGCGATCCAGGCCATTTTGTTCTGCCGTCCCTCCCCACGGCACTCACCTTTTCAGCGGCGGAGGGGGTCGGGGGGTCCATGTCACTAGTGCAAAGAGCGCAGTTGCACTCGCTACACTAAAGGAGCAGAATTTCCTGGTTGAAAAATGGAAATTTGGCTCTTAAACTTACCAGGAGAAGCTAATTTGCTGCCCCTGGCAACCAGGGGGGTGCTGCCGCCTGAGACAAGTTTCTCAACTCTCTTCATTGTCTGAGTGACCCTGAACATTCTATATTAACTTTTATTTTTGTTTTGGGGAGATTGTAGATTGCTGTGTTGAAAAATAGACAGAATAATCCTTTAGGGATTTATTTGCTGAACCTTAAAAAACCTGGTTGAAACTTTTTAGGTAAAGGCATTATAAAAGCAAAACTATGCTATTAAAAATGTACAAATGAAAAGGAATATTATTAAGCTTTATTGGCAGGCAGAGAATGGAGGCTAGTACTTCCAAAGACAATACCAGCTGACCACCCAATATATAGTGCAAGTATGGGACCTGCTATCCAGAATGCTCGGGACCTGGGGTTTTCCAGATAAGGGTTCTTTCTGTGGATCTCCATAACATAAAAATAATTTAAACATTAAAAACAAACCCTACCCCCCTACCCTACATAGAACCCCCTCCCTGCTCCCCCCCAGGCTAGCTGTTACACCTGGTAAATTTCCCTAACTCTTTACTTACCCCACGTGCAGATTCAGGGCATCAAAGTTCACGGGGCGCCATCTTCTTCTCTTCATTAATCTTCGGGTCTTTTTCCGGCGCTTTAATTTCGTCGTATGCGCAGTTGTCAAAAACCAGAAGACTGCTCCAACTGCTCATGCGCCGATACAGCACTTACTTCCTGAAGAAGACTGAAGAGAAGAAGATGGCGCCCGTGAATTCCGATGCCCTGAATCTGCACCAAGGAGTAAGTAAAGAGTTAGGGGCATTTACCAGTGGTAACATAAATATTTTTATTTTGTATAAAGTTGGCTAGTAGCACAAATAAGGGGGAACATTGTTAGTTTAGCTGTGTTATTACCAGACAACAGGACACTCCACAATTGACTGCTAACGTCTAGCTAGAAAGACACAAGGAAAGCATAGTTAGACAGACAGAACAACGAAGGCGCTTGGAAACCTTTCCATCTTCTAGCCAACTTGTAACTGAATAAAGCACAAATGGTTTAGTAATTGAAATTCTGGGTAATTCCCACTTGGAATGAATCCCAATACAGTTCAGCACATGGCCTGCATACTAATAGACTGACCCCTCTGCCTTTGCAATTCTTCAGTTCCACAGTAGCAATACAAGACAAGCAAACACAACAAATGAGAGGTGTCCTGTGTTTCAGGTGCATCCGTGGGCTCCTAGTGCAACACCCAGCACTGTATGAAGCAACATAAGGCACATTCTCCCACACCCATTCTCAATGAACAAACCTTTCTGAGCGTCTTTATCCCAGTCTGATGCTTCTTATTTATTTCCCGGACATCACAATATTTATATTTAATATAATTTAATGTGTGAACAGTCATTTAACTACAAAATCCCAGTAGTAAAACGTAACATATTTACACTCAGTTATAGCAATATAAAGAAGGACAGGACAGTCTGCATCTGGCACAGTCGCAGAAGAGAATGGTGTCCCCCAGTCCCCTCGACTCTGCTACTGGATATAGCAGCAAGTGTCCAGCAAGCTCAGTGTCGGACTGGCCCGGCGGGACACCGGGAAAAAACCCGGTGGGCCCCGAACCTCGTGGGCCCCCGCCGGGCCAGACCCCCGTACATATAGAAATTTTCGGGAAAAAAAAGTTTTCGCCGATGCGCATCGCCGCTCGCGCATGCGCACAAGAAGCGCCACTCGCGCATGCGCAAGAGAAGCGCCGATCGCGCATGCGCATGGCAGCGTTCCAGCGGCCGAATTCGGTGCGGCGCAGTAGGGGGCGGGGGCCCTGGACCAGCAGTCCCGGTGGGCCCCGGGCCCCCCAGTCCGACCCTGAGCAAGCTCATGGGGTTTAAAAGCAGCTGCTTCTGAATGAAGTGCAAAGAGTTGTCCCCATCCTGCACATACAGGAGGGGCAGCACATGTGTGGGACTTGGCCATTACCTGGCAGTTGTTAAGTACAGGGCTATGCTGCATAATTCTCTTTGCCTTGCCTCACATGAACCATTAGGTGCAGGGGGCACAATAGCACAAGGGCATAACAGTTCTGTATTAGAGCCAGAAGCTTACACAAACACAATGCTGTTCTATGGTTTCTCAGCTTATTCCCCAGACTTTATAATGAGAACAGAGAGAGCATTGCTGGCCCCTTGAGCAAAGACAAACTGTCACCTTAGCACAGTGACCAAATGCACTTATGCTCCGAACTCATTCTCTCATTTGGTGGCTCTATGAACACATACAAGGTCAGTGCAATGCAGCACGTGGGAAATCACTTGTGCAACAAACATTACATATACAGAATGTGCCTTATGCATGTGTATAGCTTTATTTAATTATTTATGGAGCTGGATTTTCTTTTCTGAAATTCCCAGTACATTCTAGCTTATGAACAAATCATAAATACACACATTTGACCAAGAATATTGTCAGCTAATACTCACCATGTTTACAGATTAATTAATGCTAATTACCCATGGTTTATGTGGCCATTTAAACATGATTTGACTGGACTGGCATTCATGCTGTGCAATACGTGCCAACTCAAAGTGTAGGTAAAGCGTTTTAGCATTTTGTTATTTCCAATACTGCATCACTATTGGATTAATCATTATTTTGACTCAGGGTTGAATAGATTTGATTTATTTTTTTCCATTTAAATACGCTCTCCCAATTTCTTAAAAAAAGCAGCTAAAATGTATATTGCATCTATAGCTGGATGTATGTTGTGTTTGAGCAGAAACGTAAATGTCTCCCACTTGTGGCTGACACTGCTCACTGCTAATAAAATACAATTAAGCTTATGAATAAAACTACAAGTTCATGTTTACACAAAATTGATCGTAGAATTGTCCTCCATTTATTGTCAAACACATAAGAAATATTCAATATAGTTTCTTCCTGCCTTAAGCTAATCACACATTACCTAAGGAAGGAATATTGGCATTTTTGATGAGGTTATATTAAAGGTCATAACTGATGTTGTTAAAGGACCAGTAACATCAAATTTTTTTAAAAAAATTTCGTTAGTACACAACGAATAAATAACACGAAGACAAATTATACTTTAGAATTGCAGTCTTAATTAAGAAATGACTCAGCTTCCGCTCCTCTTCAGAAAAGGCGACAGGGCAACCATCCATCCAGCGGCGCTCGATTTCTCCTCCCTGGCTCTCTGCTGCTGGATCCTGCTGGCCACTGACTGATGCTCCAAACTGGCAAAGTTTTCCCCAAGCCTGAGTGCATCGCCCTCACCCCCACAGCACGGGGCCAACTTCTCCGTTGCCTCCCACTCCTGCACTGCCACATACCAGGGAAGAGCTCCGGAGCCGGGGGAGACAAACCTCGCTTCCCCAGAGTCTTCTTCCACACTGTATTGCGCCCGCTCCACTCTCACAATGCTAACGCTGCTGCTGTATTAGAGGCGCATCTGTGTTTCACTCTGTGTTACTATCACATCTGTGCCAGGGAGTGTGACACTATACACAGTGTGATTGTGACACTAAAGGTGTGTGTCTTGTGTGGGCTCCGGGTCACTACTCCATATCGTTCTAGTCTATAATATAGATAATAGGGCCCCCAGGCACTGTGATCTGCCGCAGGTAGTCGGGTCCCCGGGTGAACAACATAAACCGCTCCGGCCCTCCCTCTCCCGTGACAGGGGAAAGAGAAGGACTGTGTGAGGAGAAAGAGTCTCCGCTCTAATCCCACCCGGGCCTGCTAAATCATTTCCCACTGTCAGTGTCTGGCTCTGAGCTGCCCCAGCTGGAAATTACTGTCCGTGCACAAAGAAGGGGCAAATGATTTCAAATGTCTTGCATTCTGCTCTCATCTACCCAGGAATCCCTAATTCTCTGTGTATGTGTCACTGCAGCCTGCACTGCCTTCCACAGCGTTCTGTCAGGTCCCCATGAAATACACATCCCATAATATTATCCTGCCCGACTGTAGAGCCCCAAGGGCCTGGACTCCAAGTCTTGCGCTACACTCACCTCATTCCTGCTTCTGCCACATTCATTATTCTCTATGTACGTGTCTATCAGCTGTGTACAACAGTCTATAGAGAATAATGACTTGTTTCATGTTTAGCCTATGAGTAAGTGTCCCTGGTAGACACGAAACGCGTCAGGGCTGTTTTCTTAATTATGGAAAATAAAATGTAAGCTTTTTTAACTCTTTTACAACTTGACTCCGGCTTTACTACTTCGTGGGTCCAGGCTTGTGCCAGTCTCTTTTGAAGTTTTTCTGGTGTTTGACTCCTCTTGCTGAAGGTCTGGGGCATGTGCAGCCGGGCCCAACGGTTACAGCCGTAAGCTCATATAAAACCTTCTCAAATGCAGTAGATACTGGTTAAACAATTTGTTTATTTTGTATATTTTCAGCCACTTAGAACACCCCAATTTGCTGCTGCCACTCTTACAGCTTTGACGCTAAACTCACCAAACTTGAATCACATAATCATGAAAGAAACAGTGACCCAAAGTGGGAGGAGCCAACAACAGCCAATCCAAATTTACCCATTAACTTTAATGGAGAAATTTAAACTGCTGCCAGTGTTACATCTTTGAAGCTACACAAAACTGGAATCAAATAGTCATGGGGTCAACCTGAATGAAAAGATTATTTTTGTTGGATGCCCCAAAGTGGGTGGAGCTATAAACAGCAATTCAGATTTCACCCATTAACTTTCAATGGGGGAATTGAACCTGCTGCCATTTTTACAGTATTAACACCAGGGTCCCCAAACTATTCACGGTTGGTCACTGGTGGACTGCAGGTCAAGGTTAGTAAAAGTGGACAAAGCCACTAACAGCCAATCAGATTTCATCCATTGAATTTCCTTGTTTTACATTTAAAACACTCCCATTCTCACATTATTTGTGCCTGGGTTCCCAAACTTTGCACAGTCACTCACTGGGTGACTACGGTTTCAAGGTTAGAAAAGTGGGCGGAACCAACAACTGCCAATCAGATCTAACCTATAGACTTTCATTGGTTTAAATTTAAACTCCTACCATTCTTTAAATATTAATGCAAACTTTGCATGTTTTTCAAACCAACCTGAAGTTCCCTTTCTACTTCTTATTGCTGCTTTTTATTACTCATGTTTCCATTCAGGCCATCTCCTCTTCATATTCCAGTGTCTTATTCAAATCAGTGCATGGTTGCTATGATAGTTTTGACCCTAGCAACCAGATTACTGAAATTGCAAACTGGAGGTTGCTAAATAAAAAGCTAAATAAAAAGCTAAATAACTCAAGAAACAAGAAATACTAAAAACTCAAAACCAATTGCAGATTGTCTCAGAATATCACTCTCTAAATCATACTAAAAGTTAAAGGTTAAAAAAAAACCCTTTAACTACTGTAATAATCAACCCACCCCTAATATGAAGCTAGTAATGAAAGAGAGGCAAGAAAAGTAGAGTGCTGTGTTTTGACCTTTCATTATCACAATTTGACACTTGCTTTGAGGTCAGCAAATTATTTTTATACATATTTGTTGTGAATACCATTAATAAGCTCCAAACACAGATTGGTCCAGATTGATTTCAATTAATTTATATAACTTGAATTTAATAGTGAATGGTTGTATAAATATTTTGGTAGAATCAGAGGAAGAAGTTCATGAAGGTTTTTATATTAAACCTGCAGATTAGCAGCTGTTTCTTGTAGTTGCCTAGAAATTGATTCTGTTTGTTAACTGGCTCAATGAAATACTAAGAAAACAGGTAGTAAAAATGTCCCAAAAATAGAGTAGGAAACACTCTATCCACGGCACATGCTATCAATGACAAACCAATCAGAAATGCTCCATTTGGTTCCACTCCCTATAAGCAGAGTGCAGCAATGACGGAATTGGTCCTTCCTAAAGAGCTGCTTTTCATCAGGAAAGACTGATTTTACTCTACTGTGCAGGCAGAAGTCTAAATCTGGGAAAAAGGTTGCGGCATATATAGAAAGTTAAACTTGTCAATTCAGAGAAAAACTTACAGATTGTCATAAAACAGGGGTACTTCAAGTTTTGCCACCCCTAATGAGTTTAGGTTTAATTTTCCTGTAATAATTGCCCTACAATTAGGGTTCAATCCCACCTGGAAATGCCTTGATCCTTCAATCCCATCCCCTCATCCTCCAAAACTCTGACCCTAACCAGCCTCCCACCTTATGTAGGAAGCCCAGTCCCTTTTGTTGGCAGTCCAAGTCTCCTGCTGGTATATGCTTACTTAAGTGCTTCAATCTGTTATTGCGCCAAAAGACAACTTTACAGAATATTAAAGTGTGGGAACTGAATAACTTTGCAAACTGTATATTTCCTTTTTTTCTACATAGATTCAGTTAAAATAAAAATAGCTTAGAAAACAAAATGTAAGCGTAAGATTCGTTTTTCAGTAAAATGAAGAATTGTTCAATAGTCTAAATACTAAATATACTCCACAATCACTATCACAGCCTCATAAATGGTTGAATTGGCACATGGTTACCCATGTGAGCAGTAACGCCACGTCAAGGCTTCAACTCTTGTTACTGTCCATTTATTGCAGCAAATGGCTCACCCTATAATTTGCTGCAATAGTTCCCTAGCTGGTCCAGCACTGAGTGACAAACCGTCATGGGACCTTTCCTGCTCAGTAATGACTGAGAGGCACAAGCTAAATATTCCCACATACACGTATTGGCTTTCATTCAAACATACGCTAGCTAATTTTATTTGTTGGAGCAAATCAGCTGGTGATCATAGGCATAAGGAGGATGAAATCCTCACTGATTTGCTGACCATATGACTTGCTGCAATGATTCCCTATTTAGTCCCTAAAGCTCTTCACTGGGATTTTTTAAGTTCACATTCAGACACAAAACTGACTTTCATCACACATACATTGACTATTTTGTAAAATCACATTGAGACGCATAGAGCACGTGGGATTTATACCTCTGCTGTTTGGCTAACCATATGGTTTGCTGCAATACTCCCCTAACCAGTAAGGATTTTAGATTATAAATACTGGTGAATGACTAATGATGTCCCTATTTAGCAGATCAAATTATTCAAACTTGGGGGTACAAAACAGGTGGTGCCTAGGCAGCGTTTTGGTTAATCAAGCTCTTCCCTGCATTTTATGCCAGACACAGCCCTCAATATCTTGGGTTTGTTTTTACAATGCTCATACGTCTCACAAAGCCATACAACATACATGCATATTAAAGCAAATCACATAGTGAGCTATTGGTATATTAAAGTTAATATAATTGCTGTGGTTTGCTGGAATAGTCCCTAATCCTAGATTCATATGTAGCCAATTGCCGGCTTGAAAAAGCCAGCACTGAACCCCCTCCTATTTGATTCAGTTTAGTACCCCTTTTGTTTTTAGGAGATTTTGTTTTAGTTGGTTTAATTTATATTCTAATGGTGATTTTAATTATCTTATGTGCACTGACACAGTTACTTAGTAGTGAGGCTAATGCCACACCAGGCCGTGAAAAAACAGATCCGCTCCCATTTGCTCCATGGTGTAAGTGCATTGATACACACAGAGTGGATTTTGGTGCAGAGAAGCATAAATATACATTTTCACACCAAAATCTGTTCCATGACTGTCAGTGCACTTATACCATGGAGTGAATGGGAGCTTTCTCAGCCAGGTGTGGCATTGATCTTTTGGTTGAAAAAAGGTGTCCAAATTCAACCTTTTGCTGAAACAAATCCTACCTAATTTTTAGATGATCCAGAGGAAGGCAAAAAAACCCCGTCTGAAGCAGCTTCTAATTTGCTTCAGAAGGGGGAAAAAATTCCTTCCTGACTCCAAAATGGCAATCGGTATAATCCCTGGATCAATGGTTTCCTAATTCTACTAAAACCAGTAGCTTTGTACAGTAAGTGCAATGCTACCTTCAGGGCATATGGGTTGGTTCAGTATCGGCATACATTTGGGAAAGTACCAGGTTATAAAAATATCCTGGCACTGGTAACTGATTCATTGAACAGGAGAACAGTAAGGATGATACACACAGGGGCATTTTCTAAGCCAATTTCACCTGCAGTACAGTCAGCAGCTGCTGCGCTATTAATGCAAGCTCTACAAATACAGTGACCTCTGAACTGGCTATGGACTGCAAGTAAAATGACTCTAGACGCACCTAGAAATACTAGTGGATAATAATAAGAAATATATCTGTGTTCTCCTGTTCAACAAATGGGTGAGCATTTCAAATGACTAAACTGACTTACACTCAATCACACACACAAATACATAGAGCACACACACTCACAGAGAAGAGTTGGGAGAGTAGTTGGGGAGAGGACAAAGAGGGCATGGGTATGGGAAGTGCTAGGGTTAAGGTATGGAAGAAAACCTGGAGGGATTAAAAGTGGATGGTAAAGAAGCTGGGAATAGGGAAAGGGATTGAGAGAAATGTAAATAAGGAAATCAGGGGAAAGGGAAAAGGAGGACACAGTATAGAGGAAGTAGACCAGTGCCCCCCGCGGCCACAGGGTCTGCTTTCTTTATAGTTATGCCATCACAGGTAAGGAAATAAGGGAGAAACAGAAGTTTGGGGTGTTGTTTAGAGATTAGGAAGAAGGGAAATCAAGGGTAAGGGAGCAGAAGGGAGAAAGTACAGAGGAAGTAGACCTGGCCCCCCCGCGGCCAGGGGGTCTGCTTCCTTCATAGTTACACCACTGCTTAGAAAAGGGGTTACACAGGTAAGGGAATAAGAGGAAGGCAGATGTTTGGGGTATTGTGAAGTGATTATGAATGAAGGAAATCAGAGGAAAGGGAGTAGGAGGAGACAATATAGAGGAAGTAGACCCGGGCCCCCCGCGGCCAGAGGGTCTGCTTCCTTTATAGTTATGCTGCTGGTGTGACCCACTTAGGAAAGGGGTCAATCATGGGTAAGAGAATAAGAGAGAGACTGAAGTTTGGGGTGTGGTTTAGTGATTAAAAAAGAGGCAAATCAGGGATAAGGGAGTAGGGGGGAGACAGTATAAAGGAAGTAGACCTGGGCCCCCCGCGGCCATGGGGTCTGCTTCCTTTATAGTTATGCCACTGGAGTGGGCCACTTAGGAAAGCGGTCAATCATGGGTAAGAGAATAAGAGAGAGACTAAAGTTTGGGGTGTGGTTTAGTGATTAAAAAAGAGGCAAATCAGGGATAAGGGAGTAGGAGGGAGACAGTATAAAGGAAGTAGATCCGGGCCCCCCGCGGCCAGAGGGTCTGCTTCCTTTATAGTTATGCTGTTGGTGTGACCCACTTAGGAAGGGGGTCAATCATGGGTAAGAGAATAAGAGAGAGACTGAAGTTTGGGGTGTGGTTTAGTGATTAAAAAAGAGGCAAATCAGGGATAAGGGAGTAGGAGGGAGACAGTATAAAGGAAGTAGATCCGGGCCCCCCGCAGCCATGGGGTCTGCTTCCTTTATAGTTATGCCACTGGAGTGGGCCACTTAGGATAGGGGTTAATCACAGGTAAGGGAATAGGAGGGAGGCAGATGTTTGGGGGAGGTGGGGTTAACCTGTTTTTATTTAGCAATTTTCATTCAAGATGTAACCTTACCATATTACCTTCCTATTTTCCATCCTTTAGAAGCTACAGTCAGAGATCCCGTCTGGTGCTGGCTTTGATGGTAGAACCAGGTGACATTCACAGGAGATGGTTTAGGTTTGGTACAACAGGTGGATTGGTTGTTTAGGGGTGCAGCTTGCCACAGATGTTAAAGGCCACAGGTTGTTACAGGCAGCAACTAATGATGGTATCCCATGTTAGAACAGAGGTAATGCCTTACTCCTGCCAATTCCAGTTGGGATCAACTTCCGAGAAATCTTTCAAATTCTTTCCATTGCAACTATGAGGGGAGAATGTTAGCGGATATTCATCTAAGTCGTCCGCAGATGGCTGTGAACAAAGAAAAAGAACTTAACCTTTTATACAACATTTCACACGGCAGAATTTTGTATTAATTTCACTAGTGATTAAATGTAATTTGTTATCACATCTTATTAGTCACTGAGGGCTTCCTAACTACAAGGAACAAAAGGATGAACTCAGTTGCCTGGTGTTATTATGCAACTGACCTGTCCTCCATCCCAATAATAGCAGGGGTCTTATGCAATGGGAGAGTGATGCTTATGACTATGTTTTCATACAAATCATACATGTATAATAAGTCAGAAGACCTCTGCCCTACTGTTTCATGAAAGAGTATTGATAAGACATTGATTGCTCCATCACATTTATTTACCATTTCTGGCTGAAAAGGTGTCTTCAGTCTTCGATTTTCCAGATCATCCCAGTTGATAGTGCTGTAGAAAGGATGCTCCCTGATGTTCCCATTCTGTCCAATTCGTTTGGTGTTATCAATCTCCAAAAGCTAAAGAGAAACATGGTCATATGTTAGAGTTTTGCAGATGTTATACTAGGTAACTCCCTGCATTATTGGCAGGCACATAAGCAGTATGCCAGTATATCTATTTACCTTAGGCAGGAGGTCCAGCATTTCCTCGCTCATATAACATGGATATTTTGGTGTTTTGTTCAAAATCATATAGCGCTGCCTTAAAATGCTGCCTGATGTTGAATATGGCAATTCATCTGTGGCCATTTCATACATTGTCACCCCGAAAGACCACCAATCCACGGCTGTATTGTAGTCTTCCTTTAATAGAATCTTTGAAAAGAAAAAAAATAAAATGAATTATAGCAACAAACAACTTTATGCCTTATATTTGTGGTAGTAAAGAGATCCAAGCATTGAAAGTTAATTACAAGGGTACATTGACATGTCTGTTTGCAACATATTGGAACGTCTAAACTACATCAGAAAAGGGATGGACTCAGTTATTTTAACTACATGTAATATTAACAATTAAACACGCCTTACTTCAATATTAAAACAAATATATTTATTAAGCAACAGGCCTAAAAATTTAATCGTCCTCTTAAATCACTGGCGGGTAATTAGGAGGAACACATGAGAATGGGAAAAAGACGCCAGGGGTGTCGCATTTAATTTGCAATTTAACATTCTATGACAACTAACAAACTGAATCACACAAGCTTTGGATATATTTGCACTGGAGTTCTGGATGTACAACAGGAATTACTAGTGGATTAATGTGTTTCCACAGTAGGAGCCTGAGCAGCTGAATGAGTTACAGTTCTGCAGTTACAAAGTACATATTAATACTAAGATCCCATATAAGACTTTGTAGCTATAACTGACATTTCTGTGCTGTATAAAATGTATTGAATGCCATTTAGAATGCTTTGTGTTAATTAAGGTTTAATTGCAACAGGAGGGGTGCCTTATATTAGCCACCAGTGATTTTAAGGTGGGAAGTAATGTTAACCTGTTGTTTAATAAATATATTGAAGTATGGCATGTTTAAATGTTAATAGTACAAAGTTGGTCTATTTTCTGATACAAGTTTAAAGGTTATAACATTGGGACTGACAGTTTCACTTTCATTTCAATACAAGTATAGGACCTGTTATCCAGAATTCTCAGGACCTGGGGTTTTCTGGCAAAATGTATCTTTCCATAATTTGGATCTTCATATCTTAGGTCTACTAGAAAATCATATAAACATGAAATAAACCCAATAGGCTGGTTTTGCTTCCAATAAGGATCAATTAAATCTTATTTTGGAACAAATACAAGGTACTGATTTATTATTACAGAGAAAAAGGACATTTTTAAAAATCTGGATTAATTGGATACAATGGAGTGTATGGGAGACACTGCCTTTCCGTAATTTGGACCTTTCTGGATACAGGGTTTTCCGATAACGGATCCCATACCTGTAATCATGGAAAGGTCACATTGGGTTCAGATCAGTGAAAATTCTAACATCTAAACTGGACCCTAATAGATTCTAAGAAACTAAATTGCTTGAATTGGCATTGTGCCAGCATTTGTTAGGTGATAGATTGGGATAGATGGGAATGGGATCATCAAAGATGTTGATACTATTCTCTCATTTTTTTTTTATACACACCTTTCTTTCTAATATATATGCTACTATGCATATATTATAAATATTTTACAACAAATTATGTTACCTCTGGTGCCCGATATCCAGGGGTTCCTGCTAAGCCGTAGGTTTTCCTCTGGCCAAAGATGTTCTCTTCTGCAATGCCAAAGTCGCAGATCTTTATGTGGCCGTCTTTATCCACTAATATGTTGTCCGGCTTCAGATCACTGTAGGTTAAACATAAGAACAATTTACTTTCAGAAAAATATAGAAAGAATTCTGGGAAAGAGGTCAAGCTTTATCACATAAGTGAAGTCTTTGTAAGTTAAATGTGATCATATATTTCATTCCCTTCTTATAGATTTATTATTATTACAGAAGTTAATTGTTGTTAAAAATAACCTCAATTAAATTAACCACAAAAGAAGGTGATAAACTAATTTAAATTAAGCGTACAACAAAGCCCACTGTGTGCCACTGCTCTTGATTGATTGAGGGCATAATAGAGTGTTCTACACGATTGCAATTTATAGTTGATAAGTAGCCGCATCTAATCCCCCCCAGACAAACTGTATTTTATTAGCTGACCTCAAAGAACTTTACAAGGTTAAAGAACACAAACACAATACACTGAGATTTTACTGACCGATGAATGATTCCCTTAGAATGCAGGAACTGGAGGGCAACCACCATCTCTGCTGTGTAGAACATGATTGTCGACATTGGCAGACCTCCTTCACGCATAATCATTTGCCATAAAGATTTCCCACTGGCATACTCCAGGACAAAGAAGGCTTCAAGCTGGTAAGTGCAGGTTAGAAGAATGTGAGACATGAGACATTACTATACAAAAATAGAGCTGGTTAAAAGAAGGGCTAAAGGGACTTGTTTAAGGGGAACAAAACCATCTATGTAACTTGCGCCCCCTGCAATTATCTCATACCCCCTCCCCAACTGCATCAACATTAACAGGGCAAATAGGGCAGTATTGGGAGCTGTGTGGTTGCATTTCAGGAAGTGAGTCAAAGTCATATAAATAGGTTTTGTTCAACATATTTAAATGTTAAATAAGTACCCCTGTAATACACCCCATGAAGGTACCACCACTCTATACCAACAAGAATATATTCACAATGACCAAGTAGATTATGCTGTTAGTACTAGATGACAATAAGGACTGGGAGTTCCAAGAATTAAATCTCAGACACACATACAAAGTGCTGTTTTAACCTGTTATTGTGCATAAGGATCAGTATGCTTTACCTCTGACTGAAAAGTTGCATAAGAATGGCATAAAAATGCACATTCTCTGCTGATCTTCAATACACGAGCTTCTTTAGCGATGGAATAGCAGTCGTTCTTCTGTTTCTTCAAGATCTTAATTGCCACCAGTTGTTTATTTGGTCTAAAAGAAGCCAACATCACCTAATAAAAATAAGAAAAGAGATTCATATCATGGGGTCTCTCGTAGAGACAGAAACAATGTAACTTGCTATGCAAACATGCTTCATGACTTGGGAAATCCTTCACTTACCTGGCCAAAGCCTCCTTGTCCCAGTACAGTGTGGAACTTGTAGTTGTTACTATCCAGGGGAGCAGGTCTTTCAATGTCCAGACGGGGTCTCTTCTGTATGCTTCCACCTTGTTAAAGAGAAAAAAATTCCATTAACAGATCACACCACAAACTGTAGTGATAAGCCAATTTTTTAAACACACATGGATTTGTAATGAAATTTCGCCAATGGTGGATTTTTTCAAGAAACTGCAGCAAAAATTTGCCACGAAAAAATTAATAAAAAAAAAACGTCCATTCACTTCAATGCATTTGGAGTGAGAAAAAACTTGTATAAAAAGCCCATTGGCTTTAATGAATTTAAAGTAAGAAAAAACACCCATTGACAATGCACTTGGAGTGAGAAAAAACACCCATTTGCACTAGAGTATATTTTGCTAACAAAAAGTCGCTGTGACCCATAGACTGTAATGCATTTTGCAAATTTTTCGCCATTTGGCTAATTTTGCTGCAGTTTTCAATTTTTTTAGTGAACAACTTATAAAATGTACATAATAGTATATGTTAAAAAACATACATATGAAAATCAAAACAAACGTTTTAAATGTATTTTAAATGTATTTTTTAAATGTATAAATGGTTTCTTGGGAGGTACTTATTTATAACATATAATTGAGAGGGTGATACCTACCCACTTATATGTATGGCCACTCGCAACCTCATTTTATGACCCAACGGCTCATTTACAAATGTGAGGGGCAAATTGTAGAAAACAGCTGTACTGCAAAGTGCCATGTTTTTTCTACTTTCTCCAAATTTTTTCACAGGGCCCAAAATGGAGTCGTGCCGTTCTCTCTTTATCCAGAAATGGATGTGCCTACGTTTGTCAGTGTTGCATAAAGGATCAATGGGAATTTTGCAGCACAAGTTATATAGGGAAATTAGCAGTTATGTTGCTGTTTGTTAGCAAGTGAGGGGATAGGTTGAAGGGGACATAAAATGTACATAAGTACAATGTAAAATTGCTCAGCCTGCTATTATAAGCACTTTTTCAATTTACAATAGCCCATATACTATTAATGGTGGGACAACAGTTGTAGTACTGGGGACTTAGATTCAATTTCAGCTAGGAATTGAAGAAATGTGTATGTTCATCCTAATGGATAATACAGGTATAGGATAAGTAATCCACAAATTCATTATCCAGAAAGCTCTGAATCACTGTATGGCCATCCCCCATAGACATTTGAATCAAATAATTTATATTTTAAAAAAATAAAGGTAAAGGTAACCCAACTAAGATGTAATTAATCTTTTTTTGACCCAAAACAATCATATAGGGTTTAATTCATGTTTAAATAATTTTGTAGTAGACATGGTGTAGAGATCCAAAATACCAAAAGACCCTTTACCCAGAAAAAAACCCAGGTCCCAAACATTCTGGATAACAGGTCCCATGCTTGTAATATGATAGGGGCTTAGCAAAAGTGCTTATAACGGCACTGAGCAATTTCACATTCAGTGATTATGTACCTACAGTATATGCCTCTATTAAATACATACAACAAGGGTAATGTCTTTTCCTTACCTTCTAATAGGTCTTCTGGTCTTGATCTCCTGCTATTCCCTTCATTTTGCTCTACATTTCTTTCTTTACTGTTTTCTTCTGTGATTTTTCTATCGTCTTTAGCAACCTGACTTGTTTTAATTCTCTCAAGCTTACTAGACTTTTTCTTTGCTTGTCTTTCCTTTTGTAACTGTCCTTCTTCAACTGCTCTCTTTTTAATGCTCTTACCTTCACTGGTTTTCTTCTCTACTTGGCTTTTCTTTTCTATCTCTCCTACTTCAAATCTTCTCCTTTTAATCATTTTACCTTCATTGGTCTTCTTCTCTGCCTGGCTTTCCTTTTCTATATCTCCTCCTTCAAATCTTCTCCTTTTAATCTTCTCATCTTCACTGGTTTTCTCTGCCTGGCTTTCTTTTTCAATCTGTCTTTTTTCATTTTTTATCCTTTTAATGGTCTTCTCTTTATTTTCTGTCTGTTTCTCTACTCTCCATCTCCTTTTAATGCTCCTATCCAGACTTGTCTGTGCATTTCTGCAAATCTTTTTATCATTTGCTGCATCTGATTTTCTTTCTCCTGACTCCTTGATCCAATCCTTGTTGGTCTTACCTTCTATGCAGCTTTTCACTACCTGTCCAGCCGGACATCTCCTTCTCTCACTCAAATCCATGTTGGTCTTTACTCCTATACTACTCCTCCTATACGGTTTTTTATTTTTACTCACGGTTTGGATAAATTTAGCAATCGCTGATCAGAAACTCCTACTCTCTCCTACTCACTGTCCAAACGGCGGTTGGTCTGATCCAGCAAGTAACAGTTAAGCTAGGTGTGTCATGTGACCACCAGCAGTGGCATGCGGGCATCATTGGGTTTACCATGGAGCAACAAGCATGCAATTGAGAGCTGAAGACAATACTATATTGGTTGGTGCTATTGGTTGGTTGTCTTCTTTAGATAAAATGCTTGGCTGTAACTCACAGTGCCAAAAGTCATATTCATAAGTGTGTGTATGTTATGCATATATATATAAATATATGTGTGTGTGTATATATATATATATATATTTATATATATATATATTAAACATTTCACTATTTCATTGTACAGCTTTTTTTCTAAATGTATGGTACCATAATTAAGGTGTGAAATGAAAGAGTTTCCAATAAAGTAAAGTATATTTGTAGAATGCAAGGTTATTATGGTGAGAGTGGAAGGAAAAGGGATACAAGGATAGTTTATCACATCATAAGTCTATATCTGTCATCCCAGGAAGTTGTTTTCAGGAACTAACAATATTCATACTCATAGGGGGGGGGGTCTATATGGAACAGGGCATGGTTTGATTTAGGCTGAATTGGGTATGGACTGGACAAAACAACAGGCATGAAATGTTCAAGACATATGGGATAATGTATAAAAAGGTGTTTTTGAGATGGTGTCATCTCTTCCCCTTAGCTTTTTCAGTTCTCTGTTGTGTTCTCTGTTTGTCCTCCCGCCCCTGCCCCACGACTGCCTACTCCCTGACCCCTGTCCCCTTACTCGCAGGTAAAGGTAAAGTACAGGGCTCAGTTGAATTCTTGCGCACATTTTGCCTCTTTCACATTACAGGGGCAATGGCTGCATTAGTGCTAGGTGTGAGAAAAATCAGGTGCAAAGTGCACAAAGTTTGGCATATTGTTATGCTTAGTGGTTCTATATTCAGTGTGCATATGCCAAAGCATCCCCTAAGCAAATGAAAAAAGAAGAGAACAGCTCTCATACAATGAAGGGATTCTGTATGGATCTAGTCCCTCCTACAGAAACTGCTGACTTCTACATTGCATATAATTAGTAATGAAAAGGGATAAGTATCTGATCACTGCTATATAGATAAAAGATAATACCCTTAAGAATCTCACACATTATATTTTACAAGAGCTACAAGTTCAGTTTCTGGAATGGATTGTAACTGCTGAAAAAGTCAAAGGACACTTGGGGGAATTCTGAGCTATTTTTGTGTACTGGACTAGGGAATAGTCCAAATTTGATTTGAATTTTAAAAAAATTTGAATATCGAAATGTATCATGTACTGTCTCTTTGAAAATTCAACTTCGACCATTCGCCATCTAAAATCTGCAGAATTGCAGTTTTAGCCTATGGGGGACCTCCTAGAACCCAATTGGAGTCCATTGGTGGACTTTGAAAAATCAAAGGTTTTTTTTTAAAAAAACTTTGAATCGACTTCGATCGAATAAGATGTTTCGATTCGAACGATTTGAATATGGTCTGTTCACCCGCAGGAAAAAAACTCAATTTTTGTTTTGGGAGTTCAAAAAAAAGTTCCTTCGGCCTCGTGTTTTTATATGGTCATGAAACTCCTCTGTAACTTATAATATCCTTATAATTTACAAGAGGGGCTACTTTATTCACTATATAATTTACAAGAGGGGCTAGTTTATTCACTATATAATTTACAAGAGGGGCTACTTTATTCACTATATAATTTACAAGAGGGGCTACTTTATTCACTATATAACTGCCACTGATTGTATTGGCATGAGCCTGGAAGTGGCAGCTAAATGTTTATTACCTTCAGTGAGAGCTAGAGCTGCTGTCATTTTTCACTAGGAACTGAATGGTCTATGTATTGCAGCAAATGAACGAATAACCCCCTTGACACCAATGAGAGGCAAATGTTATCATATCTGAGCGCTAATAAAACTTTATTCCCAGACAATGAGTATTAGTTGGTCTCCGTGCACCTGAGTGGCCAATCACATGTACTGAACACAAAGAAGCCACGGAAGGATTTGATTGGATGAATGTTTATTACACGTTGGAAGCTCAGGGCAATGCGTGACACACAGAGGGAACACAATATGTATGTGCTGTGCAGACATTCCTATTTACAAGGCAGTATTCATCACACTCCATACACTCAGCACTATGGCAACTCCACCGTTCTGGTTAAGTCATTGCTCACAAATCTTTCATTTCCTTTTCTAATGCCCATTAAGTACATTGTTTTCATAAATATTCCTTTTAATAGCAACGTCTCTTCCCATTCCTGCCTGCTGCTTGGGCGCAATGACCTCTAACCAATGAAATGCTCAATATGGATGAAGCTTTGTGCTCAGGGCCACTCAGCAATGCATTACAGAAGAAGGAATGTACTGATTGGTCGAATAAGAGGGGGGAGTTGGGTATCAGTAGTACTGAAAGACATGCACAGGTTCTGAATCACACAAACCAACGTGGTCCATTGCTGCCATGCTGATAATATATTTCTTAAAATTATTCATTAATAAAATCACGTAACGGAGCTCGAGGGATTAACAGTAGCGCCTGTCTATGCTCAGGCTGGTAGGGGGGTGTAGTGCATTGCTGATCATGGCTGGGCTCAAACAGGCAAATAAACCCCGGTGTGCTTGACTCCCGTGCAAATAATGAACTGCTGCTTACAACTGTCAGTATTGGGTTTATTGGGATTACTGTACAAAGCCCTGAGTGGTTGAACCTCCGTGTGAATGAGAGCAGTAAAGATGTCAGTCTCGCTTGTTATTCTCATGGGAGACAATTTCCCTTAATCATTTTAGTTTCACAAATTAGAATTTGCCCTAAAACCACAGTAAAGTATTCTTGTTACCCGCAGGACTATATTGGTCTAATTCTCTATTCTTTTACTGCTTCTATACAAGCAAAATACAGGGACTCCCCCCTCGTCCACACGTGGAATATTCCTACTTCTCTCCAGACGCCTCTCGCTGCTTCTCATGAACGAGCAGCTTCCTATGTCCAAAATAGTGACTGGTGTGAAATAACAGAGACGTGAATTCAGTAGCTTCTGTGCAAACACACATTCAAATAATAACTAAAATCAGGCATAGCTGAACTGTGTCTCTCTCCTGTTTCTGAACTGCAACTCCCAGCATCCACAGCGGCCATTGGCTGTAGCCCAGAGAGACACAGTTATCAATGCTGAGGGAATGAAACTAGAGCTAACGTGCAAATCTTCGGTAAGAAATACAGTACTTGTAATAAATCACACACACTAAAGTGTCTCCACAAAGACAAAGACATGAAACGTTACAGACACAGACGCTTGTTCTCTTCTTTCCTCGCAACAGAAGTGCTACGAGCCGTTTGGGTATCAGAGACTACATTCTGGGGGACTCTTATTTCGGATCAATAAGTCTTGGTTCCTCAGCACCATTAGCACCTTGTAGCTGGGCTGTATTTACAACTGCTAAACCCTCCCCTCCGTTACAATATTCATGATTCTGATTGGCCCGGCCCTGCCCTATCCTTACAATAAACGGCAGTGGTGATTGGCAGGGAAGTCATTCCTAAGACATTCAGCGCTGCTGAACTACAACAACCAGCTCATAGATGTTGAGAGTTGTAGGCCAACGAGTGCAGAATATTCTGAACGATCCAGATTGAGAGGTTCTTTTGTATAACAGAGGGTATATACTGTATATATATATATATATGAGCAAGTTTATAGGAGGACAATTTACAGACGAGCCACTAATCTGCTTCGGTTGAACAGTGATCTATGCGGGACTTTATCAGAGCAGCCGGTTACCTGCAGATATCTCTAATAAGGACAACACAAGTCTTTGCCAGAGGTTAAGCTTTGATAGGGGAAATGGCGCTAATTACAACTGGTGGACAAAATACTAATTGTGAACCAACACAACTATCAGCAGAGAACAGCGAGCACATGCACCCTCGGGATGTTACTCCCTTGGTATGTTGGGTGGAGGGATCTTTACTGCTGATGGCTCCACTCCCCAGATTTCTGTTGCGTATTCGCTAATGGTCCGGTCACTGGAGAACTTGCCGGAGCAGGCAATGTTTCTGATCACCTTCTTTGTCCATTCCCTGGGGTTCTAAAGAGGAGGAGAAGAAGAAGCGACGTTACACAGTGTTTCATCAATACCACGGGGCCACTGAAGTGACTAAATAAACATTTGCCTATAGACTGCTTTAATGCCTAATTTTGGCACATTTTATATTTAAGGCACACGGGAATATTTGGGGAGATTTAGTCGCCCGGGGACTAATGGCCTCTTCTTCTGGCGACTCCCGAAAAGCCTTCCCGCTGGCTAGAATCAAAATCGCTGGTGGGATGGAATTCGAAGAAAGGAATTCTGGGAATTGAGGCACCTGTATTCTCCAAAAGTTGGACAGGGTCAGCACTTACCATGTATAACTGGTCCACTTTCTTTTGGCTTTTAATATAATCTTCATAGTCAGCAAACACCTTAAACCTAAAATAATACAAATATAAATATATAATAAAAAATGCGTCTGTCCCCACTGCTAATGCTGCTGAATGAGAAGCGATATATGGCAGTTGTAGACTTGCTAACAGTCTCTAATGTAACATTGTGTTTTTGTTTTGGTTCTGCTTTATGCAAGTACCGTAATTGTGTATCACACCACGCCATTGTAGCTACTCAGTGTAAACTGGAGCGGCTCACCACAGACTCTATACATTAGCGTTGCATTTGACCCAGGGGTGGTGAATCTCGCTTTACCTGATCAGGGTTCATTGCCTCCCTGTGTCTAACTTGATTTTAAATGCTCTTCTGGACCAATCTTTTTTAATCATTTAGCAGTAAAAGTTAAGTTTTAATCTTGTTCCGTGGGTGTCTGGGCTCCTGGATGGGGTGGTGCAACCTTAAGGGTTAACTTTTCCTCTTCCTTTTCTCAATATTGTGGTGCAGTAAGTTCATGTTTATATTTAGTATACAAAATACAGCATTTCTAGCCTTATTCTATTTTAGACTTTACTTAATGATTGTGAGCCCCAGACCTGTAGAAACGGCACCAATATTATCTCTGCCATGTGGGCACCAATGAGAGGAGACAAGATTGAAAGATGGACACCTACCTGTCATGGTTCAACAGCATATTGACAACATCCTTGAAAAGATCGGGTTCTCTGGGGGAGAAATGTCCATCACTGATCTGGTCAATCGCCTGACGCAGGTCTGGGATTCTATCATAGTAATCTCTAGCATTGTACCTGAAACAGACAATATGGGCAAAGTCAGGATGGTGAGGCCACGCGTTTTGTTGTTCAGCTACACTACACTACACCCCTTAGTCTTCAGGTCATGACTTTCCTGGCTTTTTGTAATGGGATCGTAAAGGCCTTAGGGGTCATTTAGTATTCCATTTAGTATTCCGTTTAGTATTCCATTTAGTATTCCAAGGGTTGCTGTGAACTCAAATGTAAACCCTCAAATGTAATAAAAGGCACCAGGTTTGCCCAGGAGCACTAACCCACAGCAACCAATAAGATGCTTGCTTTTATACAGGTAACCAGTAAATGCTACCTACTGATTGGTTGCTCTGAGTTACTGCTCCTGGGCAAACTTAGTGCCTTTTATTGCATAACCCCCAAAGTCTTAGTTGACCGTGAGAGATTTAGGGGCAGATTTATTAAGGTTCAAACTGGATATTGGAATTCACATTCTAATTTTCGTGTTGGATTATTGGTCAAAACTCGAGTTGGGGATAATCTTCGAATTTGAGAATTTATCATACCTGGACCCTGGAAACAATTTGAATTAGACGATTCGCCACCTAAAACCTGTGTGTGTAGAAGTCAATGGCAGAAGATATCATTAGCCTTCCTGACATTAGGGGGCACATTTACTTAGTTCGAGTGAAGGAATAGAATAAAAAAAACTTAGAATTTCGAATGTTTTTTGTGGCTACTTCGACCATCGAATTGGCTACTTCGACCTTCGACTACGACTTCTAATCGAACGATTCGAACTAAAAATCGTTCGACCATTCGATAGTCGAAGTACTGTCTCTTTAAAAAAAACTTCGACCCCCTACTTCGCCACCTTAAACCTACCGAAGTCAATGTTAGCCTATGGGGAAGGTCCCCATAGGCTTTAAATATTTTTTTTGGTCGAAGAAACATCGGTCGATCGATGGATTAAAATCCTTCGAATCGAACGATTTGAGGTGAATCCTTCGACTTCGATATTCAAAGTAGAAGGATTTAACTTCGACAGTCGAATATCGAGGGTTAATTAACCCTCGATATTCGACCATAAGTAAATTTGCCCCTAGAAGTTTTTTTCGGAGGAAAAACTCGATTCAAGTATTCAGGTCGGCAATAACCGTTCGAGTTTTAGACGTTCAATATTTTTCTTAAAAACCCTCCCAGCCGAATTGTGAGGATATTCGAATTTTTTACAGTAAAAAAAAAATTAGTAAATGCAGTAGCAATAATCGTAGAAGTGAATAATTATGTATTAGGACATGGTAGCCTGACACGTTTCATGCCAGACGGGCACTTGTCTGGCATGAAACGCATCAGGCTACCATGTCCTTAGTCCTCACTAAGTCTCTCACATACAACTAAGACTTTGAGTTCTCTGCTTGTGACAAGAGTGAAACTGCAGGCTGAGCCCGTCTTGCCTTCACATGATCTTTATAGAAATAAAGCAAATGAAAAATACATATTCTTTTAATATTTCCCTTAGTCAAAGCCATAGGTAAAATCAAATATGAAAGTATTTTGGCCGTTTAAAATAAACTACGAACCCCTTCTTGTCAAGAGCTTCGACATCTTCCACTCTCATGCCAAAGATGAACAAGTTTTCTTCTCCCGCCTCTTCTGCCATCTCCACATTGGCCCCGTCCATGGTTCCTATAGTTAAAGCTCCGTTCAACATAAACTTCATGTTCCCTGTGCCCGAGGCCTCGGTGCCGGCCGTAGAGATCTGCTGAGACAAGTCGGCTGCGGGGATCACTGAGAACAGGAGAAAAGATTTGCAGTGAGTTAATCACCCTGGCAGATACAAATGAAGAAACACTTATATACACTCAGGATTGTATTATATTTATATGGCGCTAAACAGGGAAGTATAGCCTTTAAAGGAGAAGGAAAGCTACTGAAGCAGTTTATTGCCAATAGATTAGCCACAACAGTGCAAGCTATGACACTATATTTATTCTGTAGAATGATTTTCCATACTTGAGTAAACAGCTCTAGACACTGTTTGTTTAGGATAGCAGCTGCCATATTAGCTTGGTGTGACATCACTTCCTGTCTGAGTCTCTCCCTGCTCACTCATAGCTCTGGGCTCAGATTATAGCAGGAAGGGAAGGGGGGGCAAACTGAGCATGCTCAAGCCCTAGCCCTGGAGTTTTATGCTGAAAACAGGAAGTCTGATACAGAAGCCCATGTGTACACAATAAAAGGAAAGAAGTACAGTGTTTCTTTTGACAGAGGACTCAGAGCAGCATTACTTTGAGGATTTACTGGAGTATTTATATAGACCTTTCTGATAAAGCTTACTTCGTTTTAGCATTTCCTTCTCCTTCAACCCTTTAAGTGGCAGAGGATTCCCCACCAGTGGGACAGTGAGTTATCACAATTGAGTACCAGCACCATAGACTGAAATCTGTATCATGTACAGCGTGTTGCTTGTACAGGTATGGGATCCGTTATCCAGAAACCCTTTATCCAAAAAAGCTCTGAATTAAAGAAAGGCCGTCTCCCATAGACTCCATTTTATCCAAATAATCCAAATTTTTAAAAATGATTTCCCTTTTCTCTGCAATAATAAAACAGTATATTGTACTTGATCCAAACTAAGATATAATTAATCCACCAGCCTATTGGGTTTATTTAACATTTACATGATATTCCAGTAGAGTTAAGGTATGAAGATCCAAATTATGAAAAGTTCCGTTATCCAGAAAGCCCCAGGTCCCGAGCATTCTGCATAACAGTTTCCATACCTGTACTTAGAAATGCACTATAAATAATATATATATATATACTCTGTGTATGTATACATATATATATATAGATATACATAATACTATCCTCTCGGTTGATGATCTCCTACCTTTTTCTGCAAGGGACACTCTATAGTTTTCTAGGAAAATGACCTTCAGTCTGTCACCGATAACTGGATCGCTATTCACAATACTTGCAATGGAGTTGATTAACTTGATGATCATTTTAGCCATATGGTAACCGGGAGCCGCCTGCAGAGCAACAGAGAGAAAGAAAGTTACATAGAAAGTGCAGTTCTAAGGGAAACTACTCTGCTGATAAATTGAGTTTATCATCCCTTTATTTTGCTTTACAATAAATATTAAAATGGGAGGGTATAGCTCACAGAAAATGACTTTGCTTTTATATATATTAGAGGAAGCTGCCACGCTGTTTGCTTCAAGCAACAACCCTGTTGTATTTTTTATCTAATGAAACGTTGTTTGATTTACCAAAACAGACAAAAGCAATATGGCTACTCCCACTCGTGTATAAATACACACATATATATATATATATATATATATATATATATATATATATATAAAATACACAAAAGCCATGAATATCTTGTAAATTATATCCTTATAAACGGTGACTTCTGATGTCATCAGTTATAAACGGTGAGTTCTGATGTATTTTCTGTCACATGACTCACTGAAACTTGTGTATTATAATAAATAAAGTACCCCCAGTTGTAAAATATGAGGATATTAGACGTTACCTTGGAGTTCCATGACCTGTATAAAAACTCCTTGGTAACTTATAATATCCTTATATTTTACAAGAGGGGGCACTTTATTCACTATATATATATATATATATATATATATATATATATATATATATATATATATATATATATACATACATACATACATACATACATACATACATACATACATACATACATATATATATATATATACAGGAGTGTTCTGTAAAATGGCTGTAAATAAGTGTGTCTATTTAAGGTATATGCACTACCTATACACTACGGGGCAGATTTACCTATGGTCGAATATCGAGGGTTAATTAACCCTCGATATTCGACTGCCGAAGGTAAATCCTTCAACTTCGAATATCGAAGTCGAAGGATTTACCGCAACTAGTTCGATCAAGCGATTAAATCCTTCGAATCGAACGATTCGAAGGATTTTAATACATCGATCGAACGATTTTTCTACGACCAAAAAAAGCTTAGAAAGCCTATGGGGACCTTCCCCATAGGCTAACATTGGTGCTCGGTAGGTTTTAGGTGGCGAAGTAGGGGGTCAAAGTTCGACTATCGAATGGTCGAACGATTTTTAGTTTGAATCGTTCTATTCAAAGTCGAAGTAGCCAATTCGATGGTTGAAGTAGCCAAAAAAAATCATTCGAAATTCGAAGTTTTTTTTATTATATTCCTTCACTCGAACTAAGTAAATGTGCCCCTACGTATGTATTTAGCTTGAAAAGAGAAGGAAATGTGTAACAATTGGGCACCCCCATGATTAAATGTTTCCTTCCTTCCTTTAATAATCTCTATGATGAATGAACTGCTATAATTGTGCATGTAATATAATGGTTGTTAGATACATAAAGCGGTGAAAAAATCAAAGCTAGTACCTTTCCTCCAATTATAACAGTCCTTGGAACAAAAACCTTGGATGGGTCTTTCTTGATTCCTAAAAAATGAAGGATTCTGGTTTGAAAAATGAAAAACAAATCGTGATAATAATAATAATAATAATAGCAAATTCTAAGCCACTGCTATTTCCCCATCTTCCTGTCCCCTGAATGACAAAATTCGACACGAATTTATTTTTAATTCTTTAAAAAGTAAACCTGAGCATATGAGCTGACAGGACACCATAATAATGTTGCTATAAATGCGTTATCAGTTTCTCTATGGGTGCTTGTCTGCAGCCACAACAGCCAGTGCACCAGAGCTGGAAGAGCTATTTGCTTGTGACTATTTGCATATGCAAATTAGGATTTGGATTCGGTTAGGCCGGGCAGAAGGATTCGGCTGAATCTGAATCCTGCTGAAAAAGGCTGAATCCTGTCCAAATCCCAAACTGAATCCTGGATTCGGTGCATCTCTAGAAGACCAACTGAAAAGTTGCTTAGAATTAGCCAATCTATAACATGCTAAAACTTAACGGTGAACCACACCTTTAATTGACACTTCTTTTAAAGATAAATAATAGGATTTAGTTATCTGGATGACGACACATTTTTAGCCTTTGAATATATGGGGTGGAGTCCGTATCCTATAAACTAGCCTATAAAAAACTTGAGTGTGTTTGGGATTTCATTTATTATAAGAACGGCCAAGCCAAGTGCAGGATACTTACTGTTGTACAGATTGATAATGTGTAAGCAATTGAGCAGCTGCCTCTTGTATTCGTGGATTCTCTTGACGTGCACATCAAACACAGAGGAAGGGTTGATCTTCACTTTGTATTCCTGCTCCAAGTAGGCTGCAAACTTCAGTTTGTTCTCCTGATATTCAGAAGCAACAAGATTATTATTATTACAAATACACTCAGGACCGCCATCAGAAATCGCAGGGCCCCGTACAACAAAATTTCCTGGGCCCCTTGGGCTGCGCCCACCGCAAGCCCCACCTACAGGTCCGCCTTCCCCACCACACAGTAAAAAAACAAAAAAAATATTGTTGACTAGGGTTCCCACATGTTAATAAAAAATAAAAAGATATTGGTGGTCAGGGCCCCCCATAAAAAACATTTGAAGCCAGGGCCCCCCCCCCATTAAAAAATATTCTCCCACACGAGAAAAAAAAATTGGTGGCCAGGCCCCCCCCCCCACATTATAAGAAAATAGGTGGCCAGGGCCCCTTAAACGTCCATGCCTTCCGAAGTCAGCAGCTCTCAGAAAGATGGGGGGCCCGGCTAATCAAGTAAGTGTGGCGTGGCCGGGGCCCCCCTTACCCTCGGGGCCCCCTACAACTCTCCCCCCTGTCGGCTGCTCTGAGTACACCCATCAACACAAGATTGCAATCTCTGAAATAAAGGTATAGAGTCCCACTGATATATCATTTCTCAAGTGAGCTCTTGTTTAACACAATTACTTTACCTCTTACTTAACTGCAGTCAGGGTTGCAATGTGACCCCTGCTGATATAATGCCTGTGCTACAAGCTGAGGCAGCAGAATAAGCAACACCGGAATACACACATGTCCTTACTAATTTACCTGCAAATAAATGGGGATGTATGACAGTACTCCTGGTCTGGTGGAACTCTGGTGCCAGAATCTATATATATATTATATATATATATATATCTATAAATATCCTAAGTTATGAAGATACATCTGACATATTGAGGCAAACATAGTTTACCAGTCTAGGAACATGACAGACACACACACACACACATATATATATACAACCTCTTTCACTTACCTGCTTGACCTTAGCCACATCATGCACAAAACTTTCATCATCAACAAAATCCAGTAACTTCCGCAGCTGACTCAAGTCTGTCACAAAATCCTCTCCGATTTTCTGCAGATAAAAAAACAAAACAAATGTGTGCTTCAGTGTTATCCAGTATGTGCGGGTTACTTTGCAACTTTAATGAAGTATAAACTCAATCCAACGCCATCTCTGATTAAATGACATTTACTCTGTATGTAAGCAGCAAGTAAAACAAGACATATCCTTTATACATTTCCTTTAGTGATTCATTTACTCCACTAGGGGGAGCTCTAGCTCTGTGACTGATCAGTCTATTTATGGAGTGATGTAAAAAATGAGAAAAACAGGATAAAGGTCCATGTAAAAATAAATAGTGTATTTCTCATGTGTGATTTGACACTGTCCATTGAGATCATGGAAATCTTCTGCAACATTTCACACACAGATATGTGACTGATGTTTTACAGCGCTAAATAAAAAGGTGTCCAAGTGTAATGCTGGGAGGGAATGAGCCGGACAGAAGGTGTAGCATAGGATTATACTAAATGTAAATGAATGTCTGTTTATTAAAGAATAGTACAGACGTTTACAGGGGACGTAATATATTGGGAAACACTACATATTAGGGTTGTTCCTCCGCTAGACCATCTCCCCAATTAATGGATCTGTCTGTGTTGCTTTATAATGCCCCATTGCATATTTTACTACGTTATAGAATGTCCTATCCTTACAACTTCAGATCTTCATTATTTGCCCTCTTCTTCTTTCTCTTTCTAACTTTCGAACAGGGTCTTTGACATGATGGCTCTGTGAGGCTGCAATGTTATTGTTACTTTTTATTAATGATTTTTCGATTTAGGCGTCTTCTGTTCATCTTCCAGTGTCGTTTAGCAGCTGCCTGGTTGCTAGGGGAAATTCAACCCTAGCAATCAGAAAACTGAAGTTCCAAGCTTAAGAACTGCTTAACATAAAGCTCGACAACTGTAAATTGTCTCCGAATTTCACTGTCTACATCAATACTAAAAGTTAATTCTATGAGATAATAAAGGCCAGCATGTTGTGCATAAATCCTATAGGCATTACCTCAGCAATGATATCGGACAGGCCTGGGTTGCACAGCATAAGCCAGCGTCTTGGGGTGATGCCATTGGTCTTGTTCTGGAACTTGTTTGGTTCAAGGTCATAGAAATCGTTGAAACTGTAATACAAGAGTCAGATTTAACAGTGAGTTCAGGCTGTGGCTACAAGCTAAAAATCAATGGCCTAAGCCATAAAGTACCACAGAGTAAGAGAATACAAAAATAAAGGAAAGCTCATGACCCTTGGATGTTGCTCCCAGTGTCCTCAAAGCAGGTGCATATTTTTGAATTTTAGTCTTGGAGGCAAGTTTTGGTTGTTTATGAACCAGATGTACTGCCAAACTGAGCCTCCTGTAGGCTGTCAGTCCATATGGGAGCTACTAAACAGCCAAATAAAGCCCTTATTTCGCACCCTAGGAATGTTTTTCATGTTTGTTCTGCTCCCCAACTCTTTTTACATTTGAATGTGGCTCACAGGTATAAAAGGTTGGGGACCCCCGAGGTAAAGCAAATCCATCTACTGGGGTTGACTTTTGGGAGCAAAAAAAAGGCATACACAATTTGACACCTAGTGCTGCCTGTACATAGGCACCAAATATGTTTAATAATGTCCGAAAATGTCCCTAAAAACCACAAAGCCTCCCGTACCCTTCCAAAATGATGTCAATAATTGTTTGTATTGGTAAAAATGCTTGGGTGCTGCAATTACTGTTAGTTATGAGAATAGCACCCAGGCAGGAGCAGTAATAGAACAAACCAAGTAGAGATGTGACTTGGGAAAGAACATTGAATAGGAGAAAAAATAGCTTATCTGAAAGCAGTTGTATTGTGCAGTCTTGGCCCATTGGTGTAACTTTTATCCATGGCCGACTTGATTGGCTGTTGACCAACTCTTAAAAGCAGTAAGGGCTGGGGGACTCACAGGTATAAAAGGTTGGGGATTGACAAATCTAAACATTTGCCATTTCACATGATCCCTGTATGTTGTTATTTAGAGGCAACTGGGACGTAGAAAAATGGATACAAATTAAACAGTGTAACATCAGCCATGACTGGGATCATTGTATCCTCATCACTACAGGAGACTGTGCCAGAGAATGCTCGTCCTATGGATACTCACACAGAATTCTTCACGATTTCAGAGTGAATCCTGGCCACTCCATTCACAGCATGAGAGCCAATCACACACAAATTGGCCATGTTGATTCTTTTGCAATCTCCTTCTTCAATAATAGACATTCTCCTCATGCGGTCCATATCCCCTGGAAAAGTGGACGCCACTTCCTAAAAAAGAAGAAGCAAACCTATAACACCAGTTAGAACTCTTGGATCATGCATGTTTGAGCTGCCTATCTACTATTCCCATACTGTGCATTATTACTGAACCCTAACGTTGGGCAGGTGACGGCTATACGTACAAATGGGAGATAGGATGATTTATGTGTAATGGAGAAAGGATCTTACATCAAGGTGTTTTTGATTGATTGCGTAGATAATCTCCAGGTGACGGGGCAGCAGTTTCTCAAACAAGTGCACAGGCCATCGTTCCAGAGCCTCGGGCAGCACTGTGTGGTTTGTGTAAGCACAGGTCTTTTTGGTGACTTCCCAGGCCTAAACAAGAGAACAGAGTGTATTTACCATGCATTTTCTTATACCTCTATAAATACAAATGTAATAGCAAATGGTATTATCCACAGGCACCACTGCCATCAGTAACCAGTGAAGTGCTTTATTCTTTTATTTTAAGACATTGCATATTTCATGGGTAGGTATTAGTACATTCTAGGACTTACAATTAGCACCATCTAGAGCTGTGATCCCCAACCAGTGGCTCATAAACAACATGTTGCTCACCAACCCCTTGGATGTTGCTCTCAGAGGCCTCAAAGCAGATGATTATTTTTGAATTCCAGGCTTGGAGGCAAGTTTTGGTTGTATAAAAACCTTGTGTACTGCCAAACAGAGACTCCTGTAGGCTGACAGTCCACATAGGAGCTACCAATAGCCAATCACAGCCCATATTTGACATCCCCAAGAATGTTTCCATGCTTGTTTGCTCCCCAACTCTTTTTACATTTTAATGTGGCTCATAGTTAAAAAAAAAAAAAAGTTGGGGACCCTCGATCTAGGATATAGCAATTCCAGGCCCATCAAATGCAATTCCCAGCATTCCTTCTTCCCCGAGAACAAGGTGTTTCTTCAGCCACATGTTAGCTATCATGCTGTGGTGCCCCCAACTCTAAAATATTTCTTAATGAAGACTCCTTTTCACTCTGTGCGAACTTCTGAACACTTTAATAAACAAACGTTCCAAAGTAACACATTAAAATGGAGAGGTTTAAGCACCTCAAAAGAAACCTCACATGTACCTGAAATGGCTTACAATGTATTCACACACAACAAAACCCCAGTAATAATGAATGGGTATATATGTTTTATTCTCTAAATGACTTACCCTGTCCCAGTCCACTTTCTCTACATCTACTAGAATCCTCATAAGCTCTGGGATGGCGAGTGCAGGATGGGTGTCGTTCAGCTGTATTGCAACCTGTTGGAAAGATAAAAAATAAAAAAAGCAGAAATAATGAATCTGGCACAAAGTCAAGGATTTTCATTGCATATGCTTAATTCTAACTTGTTATATAAATGCTGTTTCTACAAGCTTTCCCACTCTACCTTGCCTATAGAAGGCACTGGTTTTTGCTCCCTTCCAAAATTTTCTTTATCCAATCCCTATAACCTCCCTTCAACTAAGAATTCCTGAACAATGAACTATTGACATACAATGTGCTAGAATGTACAGTAGCATTGTATAACCAATACAGAGGCCTAAAGCTGATTCCTTCTCAGGTTGGATAAAACACTGAAATAATCTCTTTATACAGTGCAAATACCTTGTCTGGGAATGTGTCAAAGCAGGTTCTAACTGGGTCCCGACATCCAAACTTAGAAGACTTGAATCGTCTGATGATATCCTGTAGTGTGGCAGCCACAACAAAGTACTCCTGCTTCAGCCGCAACTCTTTGCCTTCAAAGAACTAAGGGATAGACAGATATTGTCAAGTGTTTTTCAATAGTGCTGCTCCAGCAGACTTCTGCACTGAAATCCATTTTTCAAAAGAGCAAATGGATTTTTTTTAAATTTAATTTTGAAATCCGACATGGTGCTAGACATATTGTCAGTTTCTCAGGTGCCCTCAGTCATGTGACTTGTGCTCTAATATACTTCAGTCACTTTTTACTGCTGTGCTGCAAGTTGGAAATATTTCACCCTCCTCCTTTCGCCACAAGCAGCCCATCAGTAGAACAATGAGAAGGTAACCAGATAACAGCTGCCTGGTAGATATAAGAACAGCACTCAATAGTACAAATCCATGTCCCACTGCAACAGTTACATTGAGTAAGAGAAACAACAGCCTGCCAGAAAGCAGTTCCATCCTAAAGTAAAACCACATGACCAGGCAAAATGGCCTGAGATGGCTGTCTACACACCAATATTACAGCTAAAAAAATATACACTTGTTGGTTCAAGAATGACATTTTACATGGCAGATTTGCAGCATAAACAGTATAATTTAGAAATAAAAACGACACCATAAAAATCATAACAGAATCCCTTTAAAAGCTCTCAAAGGCAATGGGGCAAATTCACTAAGCGCCGAACGCTAACGTTAATTCGCTAGCGTTTGGCATTTTCGTTACTGCGCAAATTCACTAACGAACGCTGGCGTAGTTTCGCTAGTGTTACTTCGCACCCTTACGCCAGGCGAATTTTCGCTAGCGACGTAACTACGCAAATTCACTAACTTGCGCAGTGTACTGAACGCTACCTTTTACGCTAGACTTCCTTCGCCACCTCAGACCTGGCGAAGCGCAATAGAGTAGATAGGGATTGTTTCAAAAAAAGTCCAAATTTTTTCTAAGTCCCAAAAAACGCTGGCGTGTTTTCTACATTATGGGTGATAGGCTGAAAAAGATCTAAATTTTTTTTGGGGCTCCCCTCCTTCCCCCCTACATTTCCTGACTCATGGCAACTTACCTAGACAGTGGGCACATGTGTAGGGCAAAATAAAATTTATATTTGATGATTTGAAGGTTTTCTAGGCATTTGTAGTGCTGATACGTATTCCTCCATTGAAATTTGAATTTCGCGCCGTATGCAAATTAGCCTTCGCTAGCGTAACTTCGCTTTACATAGCGAATCAACGCTAGTGCAACTTCGCAACCTTGCGCTACCCCTGTGCGCAACTTCGGATTTTAGTGAATTTGCGGAGCGCTGGCGAAACTACGCCTGGCGAAGTGCGGCGAAGTTGCGCCTGAATTTGCCCCAATGTGTTATCCAATGACATGAGAGAAAATCCATTTTCCAATAACAACAATGCCTGGTTTCTGTTATATGCTTCAATCAGTTTTCAGTACCGCTCATGTATGTTAAATGCAACAGTAAAGATCAGACTTACGTTGTCATTAGGGTACAAGACTCGAGAGATGTTTTCAGCCAGATTTCTGTCCAGCACGGCCTCTATGTAGTCACCAACATTAACTGCAGGCAAAGTAACACACAGAGCCAGTTATGCATTTATAGACAACAAAGACTTTGCTTGTAGTTTATGTATTAGATACATTTTGCATATGGACAAGCTACGTGAGTAATAAAAATATCATTTGATACCAACAAATGTGATTTGCTGTAAATATTAAATCATTAAATCCGACTGATTGTTGTGAAACTTTGTTGTTAAGGTTGTTATTCAACATTAAAGGAACACTTCAGTGTGAAAATAAAAACTGGGTAAATAGACAGGCTGTGCAAAATACAAAATGTTTCTAATATAGTTAGTTAGCCACAAATGTAATGTATAAAGGCTGCAGTGACTGGATGTGTAACATAATAGCCAGAACACTACTTCCTGCTTTTCAGCTCTATAACTCTGATTTAGTCAGCGACTTGAAGGGGGGCCACATGGTACATTTTTGTTCAGTGAGTTTGTAATTGATCCTCAGCATTCAGCTCAGATTCAAAAGCAACAGATATGACCCATGTGGCCCCCCCTCAAGTCTCTGATTGGTTACTGCCTGGTAACCAGGGTAACCTGTCAGTGTTAACCAAGAAAGCTGAAAAGCAGGAAGTAGTGTTCTGGCTATTATGTTACACATCCAGTAACTCCAGCCTTTATACATTACATTTTTGGCTAACTAACTATATTAGAAACATTTTTTATTTTGCACAGCCTATTTACCCAGTTTTATTTTTACACTGAACAATTCCTTTAATAGCTATGATACTATTTAAGAATAAAACCACTCAAGAAAAGTGTTTATTTGTGTTGAGTTTCTGGAATTTTAGCAGAAGTGACAACCTTGGCAGAGTTCAAACTAAAATAGCAATTGTCTGAGGCTTATTTCCCTTATATGGTTATCCTGCCAGAGTCCCTCCAGCTGCGGTGATAATCACAAGTGCCAGACAATGTTCTACAACTTATACAAGGACAATTATTCCACTATGACAAAACCAGCTGGAAGGAGCAAACTAATAGGCAATAACAGGTTGAGTGATGCAAACAAAACAAGCTGACCCAGGGCCACGCCAGACGTCCTAGGCAACCCAGCCGGCCATTCCCCCCGCATGCCACAACGGAGAGAAGGGAGGAGAGTGTGACAGAGGGGAGGGAGGAGAGCACGACGGAGGGGAGGGAGGAGAGTGCGAAAGAGGAGAGGTGAGAGATGAGAGCGCGACGGAGGGAAGGGAGGAGAGCATGACGGAGGGGAGTGAAAAATGCGCGACGGAGGCAAGGGAGGAGAGTACAGCAGAGGGGAGGTGAGAGGAGGGAGGAGAGTGCGACGAATGGAAGGAGAGAACAACGGAGGGGAGCAGAGGGGTGAGCAATGGTGAGCGACAGAGGGGAGAGAGTGACGGAGGGGATGGTGACAGAAGGGAGGGGAGAACTACGAAGGGTTGGTGACAGAGGGAAGGAAGGGGACTAGGACTGGGGGGTGCAAACACGGACTAGGGGTAGGCAGAAGACAATTTTAGAGGTAGCTGCTGATGCCCCCCTATCATTGTGCCCTAAGCAGCTTCCTCTTCTGTCTACCCCTAGTTCCGGCCCTGAGCTGACCAATTGATTAAAAACAGCTCCAGGCATACCAAACACAAATAGAGTAAATGGAGAGTGTGGTATGGGCACAAACCCACAATCTCTACACAAAATACAGACTATGTGGACATAGCAAACATAGCCTGCTATTAGTAAAGCTACCCTCTTGAAGAAAAACCCTGTCTTAAGGTGGCCATACATGTAGAGGCCACACATGCAAGTTTGCCAAAACAAGTGGATATTTCCCCAATATGCCAACCTTGAGGTGTGCGATATTGGGCTGATCCGAACGTTGACCATACAGGTGGTTGGATCAAGGACAACATCAACAAACCAATGTGGCCCTCGATCCGACAGGATTTTTAACCCTGCCTGATCAACATGTGCTCGACTTTTGGCCAGATATTGATCGGGGAAGCCCGTCCGAGGGCCCCATACACTGGGCAATAAACTGCCGACTTAATCTATCGCCAGTTTATATCTGCCCGTGTATGGGGGCCTTTACTGGAGATGCTAGATCATGATTTACTTGCTAAAAATAAGGTTTATCCACTAATAATATGGAGACCAATTAATATCTGCAAAAGGTTTATTTTGTAAATGGAAAAAATGATTCTGACATCATTTTCCAGACAATCACACAGCCTTTATTCACATTGCCAGAGGGCATGGGAAGGATAGAGGGGTTTAATGGCACCAGTATCACCAACTTCAAGTTTGAAAACCACTTTTAGAAAGTTGCCAAATGCTCCTTTAGACAAAGATGGGAAACAAACACTCGCCTACTAGTTCATTGGTAGGTATAATTCATTTATTGGTGCTAAAATAACTTAGCTGCAAAAGTTCCAAAGTCCCTCATATGCCTTTATAGTAACTGATCACAGCACCTCTCCTGATACAGGAGGATTTTCTTTATTCAAAGCCGTGACACCTGTTATTTGTATTGAAAATCTTCAATTAAAAAGACACCTCCCCAAAGATTCATTTAAATACATATGTTGTATTTTCACGCAAACCTTTCAGTGACTTAGAATGCAGAGAATGTTATGATGGTATGAAGGGCACATATATATATATATATATATATATATATATATATATATATATATATATATATATATATATATATATATATATATATATATATATATATATATACACACACACACACACACACACACACACACACACACACACACACATTCTTCTTCTTGTGGTATTAGCAAGCAGCAGACCTCTAGATGTTGTTGAACACTATTGACTGACAACTCAAGGCTTGGGGGGGACTGGGAATTATCTTCCAATAACATCTGGAGAGCCAAGGGTTGCTTATATCTAGAATTTAATATAAAAGGTATCCTTACACTCTTGTAGGTTGAACTCATTGGGGGCCTTGGCTGACCAAAGCCTCATGGTGTTCACTGTGTTATTTTTGTATCCAGGGACTGGTGTGTCATAAGGCATTGCCATAACAATCTGGGGAGAGAAAACATAAATACATTGATTTTCGGCAAAAATAGCTATTTATGTATTTAGGGTACAATTTGGTTATAGGCAACACCACAAAAGGCAAAAAAGCATATATTGGTTATACTTTACATATATATAACATTTGCAAGGTTCACAGTGTAATTTAACCCCTTCTTTAACTTTGTTCTATTGAACTTGGAGGGGTTGAACTTGATGGACTTTGGGCTTTTTTTCAACCCAACTTAACTATGTAATTATGTAACGATGTGAAGTGATGAATTCTGGGATTTAAAGTCCCTTTGCTTTCTATAGTGGGTGGACAGATTTTTTGGAAAGCAGAGAGACTTCAAGTCCCACAATCCATTTCTATTTATTTTTGGAAGTTTTTTTATACAAGCCCAAAGCTCATGTCAAAAAGGAAGGGGCACATTTTCCCTTTAATATACCTGTGGGGACTCCTGGGTCATTATACCTATAGTATTCAAAATATATGTAGTTTCTAATCTCAGAAATCCCACCAGACTTCAATAGATTTGAAAAGTCTGAGTGTCCTTGTCCTGATATTATATGCAAGTTGTTCCCTACTTCAGTGTTTAGTTTTGCAATGTACGTCATTCAACAAAAATCATTGGGAGGTTTTAATTTAATTTTTCTTGGGGAAACGTAGGGAGGGAATTACTCTTGTTAATATCATGTGGTGTGCAGCATTGAATACACAGTTACAATACTGAGCTGGGCCTGGATAGTCTAAGCTGTGGCCTAGGAAACAGATGGTATAACAGATTGAGCAGACACTAAATAGTATTATTTCCGGCTGACTCAGAAGGAAGCAGCGGTTTAAAATGAATTTTCATGAAAATATTTAATGACTAAGCACCTGTAAAAGAAGAGCCCACAATACTACTTTACAGGGAGAGGGAATATGGGTATACAATCCCAATATTCCCAAGAATTTTGTAGCAGAAGTATGTTTTTTACAGAGGACTATAGAAATATTTCAGATTGGCCTATCATGCACAGCAGGTACTGACATAGCACCTACATGTCCTAACTGTTCGTGGATTTTCTGCAATTAAAAAAAGTTAACAGAGTAAAAGGCCCAAAGTCTTATACCAAGAACTGGAGGAAAACTTGTATTTTTTATTACATAACCACATATACTGTATGTAATCCAGTGTCCATGGTCATAATATTCTACCATAAACAGCTACAATGCAAAGTAACAGATATATGGATTCTGTATTCCTTTAATATAACGTTACCATAAAACTTGGGAATTATTCCTTGCAGAATATGGAAGCCTCAGAATCAAATCTAGATTATTTCCTATACACAAAACTTATTGGGTCAAAAGTACAATTTTACTTCGAATGCATCCCCTGCAATAATATTAGTCATTTACTTTGTATCCTATATATACAGACCTGCGTGTCAACCCACTTGGGACCTTCAGCGGTGTGCTCTACTCTGCCATAGAAATGGACTGGGAGCATGTACTCTGGGCGAGCCTTTTCCCAGGGGTTTCCATACCGCAACCAATCGTCTGCTTCCTCAACCTACAATGGAAGGAAAAAAAATTGTAACTTCTGCAATATCTGTTTTCATAGTTGTGCAAGATGCTTCATGCATCATCTGCCATTCTTATTAAGACTGAAAGGAAATGTGATAGTGAGCAAGGGTATAACTATGTCATGGCATCCACCCACCGATAAAATCTCCACGACTAGAGCCAGCTTTAATAACCAACTAAGCAGTCAGGGTGTACTTGCTTCACACAAAGCTTCTTCAGATGCGTTTATATTTGGCTAAACATTGATGACAAACTGGAGTCTGTTTTGTGTTACTTGTCATAAAGCAATATATCTCACTGCATCTAATTTAGGGCTTAGTAATAATTAGATTATTGTTAGTCTGTCCTAAGATGTAAAACAAAATTTGAAAGAGAGAGCACTTTCCTTTATATTTATACTTTAATGCCTGGGATAGAAAATAAAACTCTATAGGAAATATACATCTTGCAGGATTTGATCAACACTTCTCATTTTTATGCATTCCACTGAACGAAACTAATTATTCAGAACATGAACAGTGTCAACATGTGTGTATAATAACATGATTTATTTACTCTCAGTATTTACCTGCCAGCCGTTCATAATCCTTTGGTTGAATATTCCAAATTCATATCGAATTCCATATCCATAAGCTGCAAGTCCAAGTGTTGCCATAGAGTCCAGGAAGCAAGCTTATATATACGGAGAGAAACAATATGTTGCAGTTCAATTGTACTTCAAAAAAAACCCAGCAAACTGCACCATCAGCACTTGACTTTGTGCAAAGATACATGTATGCATATGTAATCTAGTAGGCCCCCCATGATTGTTTGGGTGTACTGACAAAAACAAAAAATACTAAAACCTTTGTTGAAAAGTGAAATATACAGTGAGCTGCTTACCTGCCAGACGCCCCAATCCACCATTCCCGAGACCTGCATCCTCTTCTATCTCCTCAAGTTCCTCCATATCCAGGCCCAGCTGCAGATACAAGAGAAGAAAACATGATATAAGAAGCCTCGCTAGTCACTTGGAAAGAGATGCCATTTTTATTTAGAGCAATACAGATTTCTTGCACGTTATTCACACAAAAATTTTAAATGCCCAAAAGGTAGCAGGAACCTAGTATACTGTATATTTAGTAGGGATGCGCCAAACCCAGGGTTCTGTTCAGGATTCAGCAGAATTGTGGCACTATTTGCGGGATTTGGCCAAATTCTATGGGGGTTTTTTTTTTATCAAAATCCAAAAATTTATGTCTGAAATATACTCCGACCAAATCCACACAGGTTATTATCCTTTATTTATCAATACATTTTCCCAAAAATTTCCTGTACGTTTTTTTTCGTATTTCTGCCCGAAAACCACAAAATCTTTGGATTATTGCACGAAACCCAGCGCAGATCAGGATATCTTCGGGACGTCTCCCATTGACTTATACACAACCTCAGCAGGTCTGAGATGCTGGATTTTCACATTCTGACTTTTTCCATTGTTGTGGTATAATAAATCACGAAAAATGTGAGTTTTTTTCTTCACTAAATTTATAGTAGTTTATAATAAGAAAAACTCAAATTTTTTCAAGTTTTAGGCATTCGATGTTTAATAAATACCCCCCTAGTGTAAGTGTATAGAGGTAGGCAGAAGACAATTTTAGAGGTAGCTGCCCGACGCCCCCCTATCATTGCGCCCTAATTAGCTGCCTCTTCTGTCTACCCCTAGTTCTGGCCCTGAGCTGACAGACTGATTAAAAACAGCTCCAGGCATACCAAACACAAATAGAGTAAATGGAGAGTGTGGTATGGGCACAAACCCACAATCTCTACACAAAATACAGTCTATGCGGACATAGCAAACATAGCCTGCTATTAGTAAAGCTACCCTCTTGAAGAAAAACCCTGTCTTAAGGGTCTATACATGTAGAGGCCATACATGCAAGTTTGCCAAAACAAGTGGATATTTCCCCAATATGTCCACCTTGAGGTGGTACGATATTGGGCTGATCCAAACGTTGAGCATACAGGTGGTTGGATCAAGGACCGCATAAACAAACCAATGTGGTCCTCGATCCGACAGGATTTTTAACCCTGTCAAAGATGGTAAACAAACCCTCGCATACTATTTCATTGGTAGGTATAATTAATTTATTGGTGCTAATATCTCACACTATTTTATGCCTTTAACCATAAATAACTTAGTTGCGCAAAGTCCCTCATATGCCTTTATAGTAACTGATCACAACACCTCTCCTGATACAGGAGGATTTTCTTTATTAAAAGCCGTGACAGCTGTTATTTATATTGAAAATCTTCAATTAAAAAGGCACCTCCCCAAAGATTCATTTAATACATATGTTGTATTTTCACGCAAACCTGTCAGTGACTCAGAATGCAGAGAATGTTATGATGGTATGAAGGGCACATCTATATATATATATTTTTATATATATATATATATATATATATATATATATATATATATATATATATATATATATATATATATATATATATATATATATACATTCTTCTTCTTCTGGTATTAGCAAGCAGCAGACCTCTAGATGTTGTTGAACGCTATTGACTGACACTTCAAGGCTTGGGGGGGACTGGGAGTTATCGTCCAACAACATCTGGAGAGCCAAGGGTTGCTTATATCTAGAATATAGTATTAAAGGTATCCTTACACTCATCTCAATTTAGATGTTTTCAGATTGTTCTTCAGAAATAAAGACTTTTTCAATTGCTTTCCATTTTTTAGCGTTTTTTCCAAAATCTAAGTCTGGTGTTTCAGTCTGACAGCTCAGTAATTCACGTGCAGATTCTGAACTATTACAATTTGCCACATTTCGTTGATACATTTCTCAGCAGCCCCTGTGGAATATTAGCAACTATTGTATCAATTCTGACAGCTGCGTGTAATGAAACTGTTCAGCAGAGACAAAGATAAGAAATGTATCAACTAAATATATCAATTTAGAACAGTTTAGAGAGTCGACAACCCCCCCAGCAGCTTTAGAAAGGTGAAAAACTAGACTAAAGTTGGCCATGCACTATAAGATCCTCTCGTTTGGCAACATGAGCGGATCTTTCCCTGATATGCCCACCAACGCAGGGCTATATTCCGAACGTTCGTCCCCAGGACCGAATGATTGGATTACAGTGAGGAGCAATGGGCTCCAACAGGTCAATCACCTGAAAAATTAAACCTTCCCGTTCTATATTGTGGCCAGATATCGATTGGGAAGACCCATCGGAAGCCCCCATACATGGACAGATAAGCTGGCGAATTGGTCTAAAGGGCCGATATCAACATCTTTAATCTGCCCGTGTATGGCCACCTTAAGGGCTCTTACACATGAGCGTTTTTACCTTCGCTCCCCTGCGTTCCGTTTTTCGGCGTTCAGCCGCAGGGGAGCGCAGGAATAGACGCATTATTATTTCAAATGGGGCTGTACTCACACAGGCGCATGTAGGCGCCGAACGCAGGTTGAGACGCAACATGCTGCATTTTTCCTGCGTTCGGCGCCTACATGCGCCTGTGTGAGTACAGCCCCATTTGAAATAATTAAATGCGTCTATTCCTGCGCTCCCCTGCGGCTGAACGCCGAAAAACGGAACGCAGGGGAGCGCAGGTAAAAACGCTCATGTGTAAGAGCCCTAACACTTCAATATTAGAAAAACGGTCAGTAGAAAAGTGGTTGAAAAAGTCTTTATTTCTGAAAACGACTGAACTGAAAAAAAGTGTTGGAAGGTGAACAACCCATTTAAGATGCTGTGAAAAACTTTAAAGACATGTTACTATTATTGGACTCTTAAAGCATTTTCTTTTATTAGGCTTTAGTTCTCAGTACAGGCAGACACGTAAGCTGATGGGTAATTCCAATTCACCTTCCTAAGGTACGGACTGATCCGGCTGTGCTGCTGGAAGGATACTCATAACCCAAACACTGTTAAAAGAATTTAAAAAATCCATTCAAAGGGTCCTCTCTTCCTGTTATTATTTACATAGTTCCCATGACTGTTCTGGGGCTGACCTTCATGTTTGAGAGAAAAGGGTTAAGAGCAGACCCATTCACCATGCAGCTGTGCCATTTTTAACCCAGTCTGGGGTCTGATTTTTAGTAAAAATCAAAATAAGCTGCGGAGTTAAGGCTACAGCCACACTAGGCTGATTCTTGGTCTGAGGATAGACGCTACGCTTGAATCAGAGCTCTTCTGTGTATTATAACATACTCCTCTGTAGTTGATTTGGGAGTGCCCTCCATTAATCTGTATTTTTATATGCTCTTCTGTGCTTTACCTGAGGCCAACGCATGTATGATTTCAATACACTCCATATGCCTGAACAGTGGCTCCCGATGCAGACACAGAAGAGTGCTGATTCAAACATAAGGGGTGATTCTTTGCCTACAGATAAACGTAGGACAAATGTGGTCATAGCCTAATATGTATATAGTCGTTCTCATCCATAATCTGCCAGAATCACAAGACAATAAAGGCCCCCATACACGGCCGATAAAAGCTGCCGACAGACCAAGTCGGCAGCTTATTGGCCCATGTGTCGGGCCATCTGACAGGTGTCCCCTATCGATATCTGGCCGAAAGTCGGACAGGGTAAAAAATCCTTTTGGATCGCAGCCGCATCTGTTCATTGATGCGGTCCCATGATCCAACAGGATTTTTTATCCTTCCCGATCAGTATCTGCCCAACAATAGGATCAGCCTGATATTGCCCACTCAATGTGGGCATATCGAGGAGAGATTCTCGTTTGCCGACATTGCCAAACGAGCATATCTCCCTGTGTATGGCCACTTTAAAGACTACTGGGGTACTGTTTCACTGGATCATGCTATTTCAGATGGGTTAATCAGAGACAGTATGGTAGTTTGAATATGAATTTGTAGATAAATTAGGTTGTGCAAGTCAGTCATACTATACATCTATGAAAGTAAACCATATATATTAATTATACTCATAAACATGCAAAAAAGTGATATTATGCATGTTTATCCACAGCAGTCAGTCAATAGCAGACCTTTATCCCTAATGGCGCCAACAGAGCTCATTAGATGGAAATATAGTGACTTGGCATATGATTCATCAGATACTGAGTGACAAGCATATTACATTGTTGCTAGAACAAAGGAGCGATTGAGTGAGCAGAGAGATGCCTACAGGTAACTTGATCATTGGATGGCACAATGGCTGCCTGTTCCTCGTCTCACTGGTAATGTGTGCAGCAAAAGCTGGCCAATCAGAGCTGGCAGTGAGATACAGGCTAGAGGCAGGGTCACTACCTACCTTTTTTTTTTTTTAAATGATGATTGTTAAGATTATAAATAGGAAGAACATTTAACAGAAATAGTAGGGGTGGCATTTTCCAATAAATGGTAGTGATTATAGCTTGAGGGAGCAGGGGTAACCAAGCCTGCCTGATTTATTTATATAAAATTCCAGTCGGAACAGGGATTGCATTGGTTTGTTGATGCGGTGCTAAATCCCATTGCTTGCCTTCCTGGCTTTGTGATTAGATCATTGGGCCCTAGGGGCCAGGATCGGATCAGTCCCATATCACCCACTCAAAGTGGGCATATCGGTGCAAGATCAGCTAGTTTGGTAACCTCTATGAACAAGCGGATCTGCCCATGTATGGCTACCTTAAGTCCTACACTGGCCATGGGGCTGCTAAATCAGTCAAGTGCCAGCAGGCAATGTCAAGCCATGTGTGGGACACCTGAAATACTCACGCCCCTACGTGGACAGTTGTCTCTTCTTCTTTTTACATCTGGAACCATTGTGTCTACTACGTCCCAAAGACACTCAGCTAATTTCTCGTGTTTCTTTCTCACGTATTTCAGCAGACCTATTTTCAGGCCCCCGTGTGGCATTAACCTTACTATTATTAATGATCTGATCTCTTTCTAGAAAAAGTTAAAGGATCAGTAACACCAAATTGAATTTAATTCCCCCAAAACAGTTATATTAATAGATAAGCCTTACTTCCCCTTTGATTTTTTCAAATCTTTAGCTTGAATTTGACTTTCTAAGTGCCCCATAGGAGAAAGGTAAAAAGGCGATGGCAGCTTGAATTCCCTGGGCGCTGAACCAGTAGTCAGCTTTGCACCGATGACATAACGCACCTAAGCTTTTTCAGGGTATGCTCACATCATTACCCCTAAAGCTGTCTGAAGGAATAACAACATAAATTTAAGATGTAGACACTGAAAAAAGCTGAGGTATTTTAGGTTATTGGTATGAAGCTTACTTCCGGTTCAGTTCTCAGAGGAATTCAAGCTGCCATTGCATTTCGACCTTTCTCCTATGGGGCACTTTACATTGTCAAATTCAAGCTGAAGATTTGAAAAAAGACATGGAAAAGTAAGCCTTACCCATCATTATAGCTATTTTGGGGGGAAATAAGTATTTAAAAAAATTGGTGTTACTGGTCCTTAAGGGTAAGGCCAAACGAGGAGATTCGGGGAGGTTTTGTCGCCTGGCGACTTATCGCCACGTCCAAAGTTGCCTCACAGAGGCAACTTTGGGCGACTATTGAAAACGCATCGCCGCGTGTGCATTAGCGCAGGCGATTTTGCGCTGTAGCCTATGGGGAAAAAACGCTGAGGCAGTTCGGGGAGATAGTCGCGCAAAAGACGTGGCGATAAGTCGCCATCTCCCCGAATCTCCTCGTCTGGCCTTACCCTTAAAGACTAATCTAAGGTGTGTCTGTATATACAACAGAAATTAGATTAAGTGCCGATACCCCAGAGGCTCCAACAAATCTGTGCATGACTCCATAAGGACAATAGGCAGAGCCAGCAGGGGGGGATAATCCAGTTACCCAGACTCCAATATGTCTGTACACCTACATAATAACAAATAGGGACTTGCTGGGAGGCTGGGCCATATAGGCATAAAAAGAGCCATAAGGAGAGATTTGAGAGACAGTAAAAAGGACTCCTAAACATCAGATCATCTGCTTCAGTTTTAAGCTGGCCATAGACGTGCAGCTTTAGTCGTGCGGCGACGAACGATCCGAGATCGATCGTTCGTTAAATACAATCGATCCACCATTAACACAAAAAGTATGATCTTAAAAGATATCATCGTTTGGCAGAGAATGGTCGTTCGAAAGTAACCATTAACATAACGACGATAGTCGTTAGATTACGAAAAAGTAATTTCCGGAAGTGACATAACGTTGTGGGCGGGTTGGCGTGCATTTAAACGAAGGATCGTTGTGTCTTTTGTCCATACGAACGAACGTGCGTGTATAACGAAGGTTCTCAGCACAAGGGGAAATGAGTTCTTTCTATACTCCACGACACAGAGCAGCACTTGCAATTGCACTGGTCTGTTCTTTAAAAAAGAAAAATAGAAGAAAGAGGTCAGTGTGGAGCAAAGAATGGCTTTTAAAAAGAGAAACCCTTTCACACATGGCACTACTGCAAGAACTGAGGGAGCACAACCCTGAAGATTTTAAAAACTACTTGCGGATGTCTGATTCATGCTTTGAAGTTCTACTTGAGGCTGTGTCACCTCTGATCCAAAGACAAGACACTGTCATGCGAAAATCTATTTCTCCTGAACAAAGACTGATAGCTACACTAAGATTTTTGGCAACAGGAAGGACATTTGAGGATCTAAAATTCTCTACAGGAATATCTGCACAAGCACTTGGCCATATAATCCCAGATACATGTCGTGCTATTGTGGAAGCCCTCAAGCAAGAATATTTACAGGTAAATAACCATTTTTTTCTACACTGGTTTGATGTCCTAGAAAATGAGCAGCCAAACAACAAATAAATAAAGTGGCAAGCTGTTTTATATAAAAAATCCAATAATATAACAACAACATAATAATAAATATAATAATAAACTAATAATACAAGTGCAATAAAACAAATAACTTCAGCAATTACAATGGGCATTCATTTTTTTCAAAAATATTTTTTACAAAGTGGTATATATATATATATATCTCACTTGCCTCCCCCCATTGTGAAACCAAATAAATATAGTAATATAAACAATACAATAATTTAACAACAACAATGTAATAATAATAATAAACTAAAAATCCAAGTGCAAATATAAGGAAAATGTAACTTTAGCAATTTAAATGGGTATTTACAAAGTGGTATATACACTATCGCTTGACCCCCCCATTGTATGAAAACTGGCTTCCAGTTGTGAGTCAAGGATAGATGAAGGGGTAGATGTACGTGGGTTGTTAATTTGAGGGGTACCATTAGGGAACGGTGGGCAGGGTGGCCAGTAAGTAGATGACGATGGCTGTGGGTTAAGTGAAACAGGATGGTGTTTTCTTTGGAGACCTTTTGCTAGAATGTCCGATATTAATAATTCAGAAATAAGCCTTTGATCTTCATCCATTCTTCTTAGTTTGGATGCTACTGTGTAAGAAAATGCTTCAAACTCATCCCCAGGCTTGTGAAGGAGTGCTTCAGCATCTGTTAAAATTTGATTGCTGAAATCATCAATCCTTTGTTTTCGTTTTCGATTTTTGTTTGCATTACTTTGTGAGCGTGGGGTAGAGAGTTGAACTTCAGAGCGTGGGGTAGAGAGTTGAACTTCAGAGCGTGGGGTAGAGGGTTGAACTTCATTGTTTACAGTATTATTTTGAGTACTTTCATTCTGTTTGAAAACATAGAAACAACGTTAATTGTATGTTAATACAATTTTTCTTTAATTATAGTTTCCGTCAACACCAGAAGAATGGCTACAAGTTGCTAAGCAGTTTGAAGACTACTGGAACTTCCCAAATTGCGGTGGTGCCATTGATGGAAAACATGTGCGAATTAATCCACCGCCAAACTCTGGATCATATTACTACAATTATAAAGGATATTTTAGTGTAATACTTCTGGCAGTAGTAAATGCTAAGTATGAATTCATCATGGTTGATATCGGAAAAAATGGGAGGGTATCTGATGGTGGTGTTATAGAACAGACTTTGTTCTACCAGAAACTGAAGGAGAAGCAGTTACAATTGCCATCAAACTCTGAAACAAAAGAGGGCCTAAATTTTGTTTTTGTGGCTGATGAAGCCTTTGCCTTGCATGAAAATTTAATAAAACCATTCCCACAGAAGACACTGACACCAGCAAGGAAGATTTTCAACTACAGACTGTCACGTGCAAGACGAGTTGTTGAGAATGCCTTTGGTATTTTAGCCAATAGATTCAGAATTTTCCACACTACTATCAATCTGTCTCCCCAAAAAATAGATATCATTGTGTTTGCATGTTGTATACTACACAATTTTCTCAGACGGAACAATGCAAATAGTTATACTCCTTCCAATCTGATTGATCAGGAGGACATACATGCCAGAAATGTTATTCCAGGGGAATGGAGAAATGAAAACAATGGATTTATTGAACTACAAGGCACACAAGCACACAACAATACTAGAGATGCAAAAAGTAATAGAGACAGATATGTTGATTATTTTACTGGTGTTGGAGCTGTTGACTGGCAATCTGCTATGGTGTAATACTGGTTTTTGCCATACTGTGACTGTAAAGCCAAAAATGCACATATATAAATTAGCTATACAGTAAGGTGCCAAAAGTATAATAGGGAGAAATATGTTGAATATTTTACAGGTGTTCACCGGAAGTCTGATATCTTAACACTTTCTTAACACTTTCTGTACGAATATAATGCTGCTTACTTTTTTGAATAAAATTTTTTTAATACTTACTATGGATGATGCTGTTGCTTGTGTGAATTCTGATATGGTATCATTTTGGCTTTGGAGTTGCTCATTTGTTTCATAGCTCGAAAGTGAGTTTCTGGATACCTCCTGGTCAATAGTAAATGTCAGGAGGTCATAGTACCACAGCCGAGGAACATAAACATCGTCAGCAGAGGCCCCAGACTTTTTAGATGACTGTACTTTGTTATATTCTTTTTTAAATACAGTCCTGAGATTGGAAATTTTGTTTTTTATGAAATCAACATTGGATGCCGGATTAATTCTTTTACATAATTCATTAAGCTTTGCATATGCCTCATTTCTTTTGTGACGATTGGAATAGTCCTGTGATTTCACTTTCCATAAGCATGGCAATGAATGGTACATATCAATAAATTCCTTCAGAAATTCAGGGTTGAGAAATTTCTCTGCCATTGTACCTATAAAAGAATAGTAAAAAAGCATTTTTCATTAGTAAAATTCTAATTAGTTTATATGAAAGTAATAATCTCATCTCAAAAATTTTATTAAAACGATTATTCGTTCGTTAACTTACCTTTGTATGAAATAGCGCCAACTGCAAATCATCCAGCACAGTGCGCCAACGAACGTTCGTTTGAATCTGCTGGCTACAAGCAGAGCCTTTTGTTCGTTTGTCTCGCGAGACCACGCCACTGCTACAGCGTGTGTGAACGTTCGTTCGTACGTTCATTCAAGAGCGACAAATCACGGAACAGCTGTGTCGTTACGTTTTGTTTGTTCAAAGTGCCCTGACCAATCAGAAAATGTAACTGCGTAGCGTGAGCCAAAAACAAAACGTTCGTTCGTAATACGTTTCTTCGTTCCAGTACTTCCGGTTATGTCACTTCCTGTTTGCTGCGTCACTGTACTCGCTACTCAGAATGGAGATGAACACTGAAGGAGGTAGTGCTGCGAAGGCTGTGTCTGAGGACATGGGCAATCCACTCTGCAGGCAATCCAAAAAACAAAAGCAAGGAGCATCTGCAAGTTCCAAAGTGGACATGGGCACCACACTCTCCAGGCAATCCCAAATAAAAGGTGAAGCCAGGCAAGAACAGGAGACCTTGGATAAAAGAAGGGCAAGTCCTATGTCTCGTGCAGAGATGATTTGCATGGTACAATATTTCCAACGAAAGGATTATGACTGTAAAAAAACTCACTACAGTCGGCCCAATACAAGGAAAGATAATATTTTAAATGAAGTACTTGAAGCTCTTCACTTGAAATTTGGAGTGACTCGTTCCAAGGATCAATTGAGGAAGAGATGGTCAGATCTTAAACTGAGAGAAAGAGATCAGCTAAAAAGTATTACGAGGACCATCAAAAAAAGTGAGTTTGGGTAACTTTTTGTCATGTAATTGTGATTATTGTGCTGTGGCGTTATAACGAACGTTCGTTCGTTCGAATACTCGCTTATTAACCTATGTTCTTCCTTCCTAGGACAACAAAGAAGGAAACTAATGATCAAAAAGCAGTACACACCTACCCCAAAGGACCAACATCATAAAGATGTCAGTGAAACCAGTGATGAATGTCAACCATCATCTCAGTCACAGCACCATCATGATGAAGCTAAAAATGCCACAGAAAGCAGTGACAAACGGCCACCATCATCTCAGCCACATCAAAACAGCCCTGAAACGGTGGATGATGAAACAGAAGAAGTGCCGCACAGTTCCTCACAAGATACAATAGTTTTAACAGGTATAGTTGCACATGCATGTGATAACCACACTTGCTATAAAATATTCTGCTCACTTTTAATTAATATTGCAGATTCGGAAATACCCAGAAGCCCAGCATCATTTGAAACCAAAGATTTTCCAGGAGACTACAAAGCTGGAGCCTACAAAGCAATTAAAAAATGCATTGCACAGTTGCAATTACTTAAGGAGGCAGTTTTGTCTTTGGAAGAAAACCTTCATTCGGTGCTTCAGGAAATTTAAATGTTAAAAAGTTTTACAAATACGTAAAAGTCAAAGTTTTGGCATATTTGCCTGAAGTTTTATATTTCTGTTTTTGAAAATCCTGTACGGTTTTATATCCAGTTTATCTTCACTATCCCTCTCTCAGTATCTGTTTCTCTCCATTCTGACTTCATGCAGCAGTTGGATGTCAAGTGAATGATCCAATATATAGGGACTCCTTTCCTAGCAGAGGTATTAGCTCACTCTTGGTTCCAGTTCAAACCAAATTTCTAATAACTGCCTTTTGCACAAACCCTGCATGTAGAGAGGCATGACATCTTCCAGGCAAAAGGAACCCCCCCCCCCTATATATTGGTTTGAGAAACAGATGCCGAGAGGAGCGTAGTGCAGATTAAACATGATTAATAAAAAACTACACAATTTTGTATCGTGTCTGGTGAAACCTTGAATTTAAAAATACTTTTTTTGGGCATATTTGCCTGAAGTTTTATATTTCTGTTTTTGAAAATCCTGTACGGTTTTATATCCAGTTTATCTTCACTATCCCTCTCTCAGTATCTGTTTCTCTCCATTCTGACTTCATGCAGCAGTTGGATGTCAAGTGAATGATCCAATATATAGGGACTCCTTTCCTAGCAGAGGTATTAGCTCACTCTTGGTTCCAGTTCAAACCAAATTTCTAATAACTGCCTTTTGCACAAACCCTGCATGTAGAGAGGCATGACATCTTCCAGGCAAAAGGAACCCCCCCCCTATATATTGGTTTGAGAAACAGATGCCGAGAGGAGCGTAGTGCAGATTAAACTTGATTAATAAAAAACTACACAATTTTGTATCGTGTCTGGTGAAACCTTGAATTTAAAAATACTTTTTTTGGGCATATTTGCCTGAAGTTTTAGATTTCTTTATTATGATGCATGTGTGCTTAAAAAACACTGATGTCATAGTTATGGCAAATGTAATGTTATAGCTGTCTGTCTTATAAAAATCTTATGTTATTATTGCCTAGATGATTACCTAGGCGTGGAAAATATTTTTGGTTCAAAAATAAAAAAAATTATCACAATCTTCACTTGTCAAATTTTTTTCACAAAAGGGATACTATACAGTATACATACCTATGGAAATAATAAACAAAAACAGTCTATTAGGTTAAATTTCTAGTAGTCTAGAACATTTATATTAAATTGAACTAAAATAATAGTAACCATACCATTCTACAGTACTGTCTATCTAGGTTTTTATGATATACGAACTTTCGTATACATACGAACGGAAAAAAATTCCCCCATCATGACAGCAATCACCATGGTGATTGTCGAACAATTTACCAAACACGTTCAGATACTGTCGGACAATTGCGGGAAACCGACCAAAATTTTCCAACCTATCCGATCGACTAAACGATCGATATGTGTTGTACGACAGATCGCGGAACGATCGGTCGTTCAACATACACGTTCCGAATATCGGACGAAACGTCGTTTCGAACGATAATATTGGTGCGTCTATGGCCACCTTTACTCTTTGCCAATCATTTACCGGTACTTTGGACTATGAATATACTTTTTTTTGTGGGACTTCAGAAGTGTCTATATATTAGTTTAATTCCACAGAAGAATTTGTTGATTCTGTGTTATCATTTAGTCTTCACAAAATAAAGTAAATTATGCAGCTGTTGTCAGCATGCATATTTTTGCAGGCAGAGAGAAGCAGATCTGATCAGCGCACCTACTCCATTGATTGGAATTCAATCAGCCTGTGTCGTCACCCACAGGCTGAGGTCAACCCAAATACTGACCATCAGCTTCAGCTCTGATGTTTATGACTGCACACAGGCTGATTTGATTCAAATCAACGGATCAGGAGCACTGAGCAGAGCTGCTTCTCTCAGCCTGCAAAAATATGCATGCTGACAACAGCCACTAACAACAGCCTATGTGCCCACAGCCTTGGCTTATTTTCATGACAATCACGCCAACCTCTGGAGCTTGCCAAGGCTTTAAAAAAAGACTTTAGTTCGCTTTAAATTAATAAAAAAAGGAATAAACCCTTTTCAGTATCAAGAGAGCACAACTAGTTTATGGGTAGAGGCAGAGTTTGTTGCTTAGCTGAGTAACAGAATCCCATTATGGTTTCCCGGGGCTCGTCCTCCCGCTGACAACACTTCCTGGAATTCGCACATTTTGGCACGAGTACATAGGGACAAAAGCACAGCACAGAGGAAGAGAGGAGAGTGCAGAGGTTGCTTTGCTTCTGCGCACTGATGTGGAGCTGGGATTGTTAATCTTTATTAACTTCCCTGGAAAGCATTATTTACTCACTTATCTCTATACTGGCATCTCTGTAAAGCAACTCCATTAGTTAATTATATAGACCACACAATATAAGGTGCAAGAAAAGTGTGCCTTGCCTTTTATTGAAGACTCCATTTCATTTTAGGGGGAAAAAACAACCTTTTGTCTTCTCATAAAATGAAGCAATGGGAGTGAATAACCATTGCTATTCTAAGGGCAGTGCCCAACGGAGAGATTTGTCATCCGTAATTAATTATGCACGACTGCGAGCAACAAATCTCCAGAAAAATTTGTCTCCATTGGAAACAACTGAACAATCGCTGGTAGTAAAACCAATATATCGCAAAGTCACACAAAGTTGCCAGAGCTACTAGTAGCTGCTACTTGTTGTGGCTACTAAATACCCTGCCATACACAACACTGAGAATTGCCTCTTAGCAAAGCCACTTATTACTATTGCCTATTGTGTAGCCATGACAAGTAACTGCTGCTTGTAGCTCTGTGTGTCTTTGCCCTAAGGGCAGAGAAACACGGGGCAATTCGGGGAAATTAGTCGCCCGGTGACAAATCTCCTCTTCTTCGGGCGACTAAGCTTCCCGAACTGCCTCCCTGCCGGCGGGGGGGCTTTTCTTTCCGAAGTCGCCCAAAGTTTCCACATGAGGCAGTTCGGGGAGATTAGTCGCCCCGCAGAAGAGGATATTTGTTGCCGGGCGACTAATTTCCCGAATAGCAGCGTGTCTCTGCCCTAAGGAATGCATGGACACTGGATTTAGTTGCCCTTAATAGAAAATTATGTTCCAGGACAAGAATTAATCTAGGAGAGAGGCTTTAGGACAAGTGGATTGTGCTGGTTAGATGGAAAAATGCTGTGAAACAATAACTCTTTCTGGCAGCAATGCTTGAACAATTTGGCCAGAGTGAAATAATACAGAACATACTTCCTTTCAAACAAAGAAAAATCATAACAAAGAAGAAATTAAAAGAGCAAGATGGAGCTTGTGCGACTGGTTAGCTGAGCTTATAGGTGCTTCCCGGTTACCCATAGCAACCAATCAGGTATTTTATAACATGCAGTAGTCTGTTCAAAGGTTATTTGATATATTTTCCAATGATATGAGTTAATATATTTTGTATTCCTCATCTGCATGTTCGCAACTGCATTACATTAAATGTTTGTGCATTTATTTGTAAATGGCATTGCAACTAAAAGCAAGTTTTTGTTTATTCCTTTCTGCACTGTTGGTTCTGTCTCTTGAAACAACATTGCAGGAGTCAGAATCCTATTTGCTGATAAGGCCGTTATTGTGTATCTGCCAGTAGACGTGACTTCTATCGTACAAAACGTGCACTAGCAGAATGATGGGTGTATGGAGCTTTTCATAACTGAAATTGGAGAGAATTAAATCTGCCTTTAAAAGGAACATTTCTCCCTAACTAAATGTATGGACGTGCGTTAGGGGATATCCGTACCTGATAAATGGCTTCATCGCAGGCATGCTGCAGTCCCAGATTTAGCATTGTGTTCTGCAGGGTGCGACCCATGTAGAATTCCAGGGAGAGATAATAAATTCTCTGTTGAACAAAAGAGAAATAGAGTTACAAACACAGGGAGCACCAGTACATACACCTTACCTTGTTCATTTACTCAACTGTGTAGTACTTGCCAGAATAGTGTGGCAGCTTATGTCAGGGTACTTGAAACAAAACAATGTGTTTTTTTTTTTTTTATGACAATCTATGTTGCCAAATGACGTGAGCACCCAGATACATCTAGTGTGCATTAAAAGGCATTAAAACATGTCTGTTATATTGAAATGTAAAGTAGACCTAATTAAATGAGTTATGCTGCCCCTCGTGTTGCCAAAGCTACAACTTCATGAAGATAATAGGCATAATAATGACTGTGGCCACAAACACACATGCAGCCATGATCATCAGTCTGTGACTGCAGATGTCAGTTAATTAGTTTGATGGATCAATTGCCAATCCAATCTTATCAGATGAGGCCACTCAAAGCAGTTAATCTGGTTGACAACACCCAAATGCATGTACCTTAATGCATCATTCAAAAGTAAAGGCCCCCCATACATGGGCAGATATAAACTGCCGACAGATTAAGTTTATTGCCCAATTTAAGGGGCCTACCAACGGGCTTCCCTGGAAAGTCACCCTATGAACTCAACCAGGTGCTGCAAAATATAGGGATGTTTTTAAGGCCATGGAACTATACACAGAAATGGCTTGTGTTAATTTTGGGATCTTTTTATATTTAATGTATTCCAGCAAACAACTCCTCCTTATGTCTTTTTCCCAGGCCAATATCCTTGCCAGGGATGAACTGGATCCAGCCTTCCAGGCAAACGGAAATGTGGCACGGACAGAAACCTGATTCGCAAGTTTCTTTTTTAATTTCCATCAGAAAGAGAACAATTACATTTCTTTGAACTGGCAGCAAACAGTCAGGCTCCAGGAGCTCTATTTTCCATGTAGAAGGAAGTCTGCACCTTCAAACACTGCTGCTTAAAGCTGGCCATAGATGTAAAGACCTTTAAAAGATCTTTTTGTTATCGTGAGACCACGATTATCTCAAAACGATCGTTTAAATGATTTTCTTTTCACTAGTAAATTGTTTGAAAAACTAAAAATTTTTTTGAAGTGTTCATATTTTTAGGGCATTGCTCAGCGTTTTATATATATATATATATATATATATATATATATATATATATATATATATATATATATCATCATCATTTATTTGTATAGCGCTGTCTAGATACAGTGCTTTAATATATATATATATATATATATATATTTTTTTTTAATAGTTCTTTTTATATTAGAATCTTTTAATAAATTACAAGTTGTTCCTGATTTTAGATTTTAGAGAAACAGAGTTTAATCGCAGCTTTTAAAAAAAATTTGAATGTTCGTAAATAGGCCTCTCCCAGTGTCGGACTGGCCCGGTGGGCCCCGACCCTCTCTCCATTTTGAAATCCTCAAGAAAATCGTCGCTGCGCAGCGTCACCTGCGCCGATCGCAGCAGTGTGTGTGCGCGCCGAGTGCGCCTGCATGCATGTGCGCCAGCCACGCTTCACATTAGGGCAGGGGGGGGCCCTGGACAGCGGTCCCAGGGGGCCCTGGACAGTGGTCCCGGTGGGCCCTGGGCCCCCCAGTCCGACCCTGGCCTCTCCACTACCCCTGACATTTTTAGGGGTAAGGGAGATGAGTTGTTTTCCTAAAGACAATACTCTGTCTGATGAACCAATCAATACACTATCTGATAAAACAATACTTCATTTGATATCACAATACTTTATCTGATATCACAATACTTTATCTGAAGACACAATACTTCATCTGATGACACGGTACCATGAAACTAGAAACAGTTTTGCTTATGGAAATATTTATAGCCAGTTACATGTAGCAGCTACTAGAGACATACCAAACGGGTAGAGAAAAATGTACAGAGATTTAACTGCAAAATCTATCATTTTCTCAATTTTTTTCATTTATGGTTGGTAAAATTGTGGCTTTTAGGTTTAGTGATGAAGCAGTAATATTGATTCTAACGTGCCCAGGATGCCAATAATTCCCATTTAGCTGTGTGAACAAGAGCTGCACAATGAAAGATAGATGAGTGAGGCATAATGCCCGGCAAATGACTTCCCTGCGGTCAACCCTTCAAGGTCATTTTGTAGCTCTGTATAGGCTAGCATTGTGAAACACATAAGAGCCTTAATCCAATTAGGAGGTTAGTGCAAGAATACAATCTCCATGTAGTAATTTGTGGACATAATTATTTAAAAAGAACATATCTTGTTGTTTTTTATATTCTATTTAACTTCATAACTTTTTTAGGGACATATTAGGCAAATCAATGTAGTTCCTATTTTTTTTAGCCAGCCACCATAATTCCATTTCAACTGTACCTGTTGCAAAGGTTTTCATACCTCCCAACATTTTAGAAATAAAAAAAAGAGACAAAAAAGTTGGCGCGCGTAGTGTGGTGAAATATTTTTGACCACGCCCATTTTGTGGCCACACCCCCTAATTACCATGTTCATTTTACAAAATTTGCCAGGTTATGAAAGTTTGAACATATTGCTGTGTTTTTTTTCCCAGTTATTACAGTTTTGCTAATGAAGGTGAATTGCCCTTTAAGCTTTGAGTCTAACATGTCTAAGGGACCATCTTATATTGTTACAATTACTTATTTGCTTATCTTGAAATTGTTACAAAAGTATGTTATCCGCTGCTGTGGCTGTTCTTGGCTCTCTGCCAAAAGCCAATTAAGTTAGAATCTTTGTTTCTTTTTCTGGCTGTTCAGTGCAGGACTTTTCAGTACAAATGAGGGACTGTGGGTTGAGCTGTCAAAAGAGGGGCTGTCCCTCTATAAACGGGACAGTTTGGAGGTATGGGTTTTGTGTGGGTCCCATATCTGTACTACTATGAGCAACTAATTGTATTTTGCAAGGCATGGGCACAATCTGACATTGACTCAACAATGGGCAATGTCTCTGCTTGCTGGGCCTCATTCACACTAAGAGGTGAGACAGCTCACTGGAGTAGGTGCAAGAAAATGTAAGTGCAAGTGTTGTAATACTTTGCCTCAGATCTTAATCCCTATTAATATGGACATGTGCTTCTCTGTCTCACTTTTAAATTAACTTTTAGTATGATGTAGAGAGTTATATTATTCCGAGACAATTTGCAATTGGTTTTCATATTTTATTATTTGTGGTTTTTAAATTATTTAGCTGTTTATTCGGCAGCTCTCCAGCTTGCAATTTCAGCAATCTGGTTGCTGTGTGCCAAATTACCCTAGCAACCATGCATTCGTTTGAATAAGAGACTGGAATATGAATAGGAGAGGCCTGAACAGAAAGATGAGTGATAAAAAGTAGCAATAACAATAAATGTGTTGCCTTACAGAGTATTTGTTTTTAAATGGGTTCAGTGCCTTACAGAGTATTTGTATTTAAATGGGGTCTGTGAACCCCCCCATTTGAAAGTTGGAAAGAAGAAAACAGCAATAAATTCAAAAACTATAAAAAATAATTAATGAAGAGTAATTGAAAAGTTGCTAAGAACTGGCCACTCTATAACATGCTAAAAGGTAACTTAAAGGTGAACCACCCCTTTAAATAAGTGCTGCTGAAGCAGAGACAGCAATCAAGTGTGGGCTGCATTTACACCCTCATCCTCTGCTTTTGGGGCATTTCAGGTAAACAGCTGGTTATGCTTGTCCTGTGTTCCAAGCAGAAGGAACAGCAATAGAAAACTGTGACATAAAAAGTTTACCTTTCACCTTTCCTCTCCTTTTCCACTGAACGAATAAATGAATGAAAAAATACATAAATGAATGAAAAGATTTTCATTGGTTAAAGGACAACATGGCCAGATTGCTGTTCAGTCTGCTCTGCCTCATCAGCATCCAGTGAATGATAAAACATGGCTACAAGTGGACAGATTAATGGGATCATCCTCCGGATCTTATTTTTAGGGTACTGTGTTGGGCAGTATAGCTACCAATGTGTGTATCTGATTCGGCTAACGTTCTTCCCATTCAGTTTTGGATTAAAAAAATACTGTAAAGTACAGGTATTCGGAATCCCGTTATCCAGAAAGCTCCAAATTACAGAAAGTCTGTCTTCCAGACTTTGCTTCCAATAAGGATTAATTATTTCTCAGTTTGGATCAAGTACAAGGTACTGTTTTATTATTACAGAGGAAAAGGAAATCATTTTTGAAAATTTGGATTATTTAGATAAAATGGAGTCTACGGGAGACAGCCTTTCCGTCATTCAGAGCTTTCTGGATAATGGGTTTCTGAATCCCATACATGTACCGAGGTTCTACCCGAAGACATGAGTCAGGCAACACACATACGTGTATCAAGAATTAGTTAAATTCCTCATTGTCTTCCCCATCATGAAATATTTTTCCTGTGGTTTTTTTTCAGGAGTTTACTCTTATTGGTGACAATTTTTTCACTCAATGTGACAATCTTTTCTGATCTGTCATTTTAATTTTTTTCACGGTTTTATTTTTTTTTGGCCTGAATCCATGGGTTATAAAAGGTCCATAAAGATATATAATTGTTTTTGCCATCTCACAACTGGCAAAAAAAAATAAAAAAAAGTTTAGTAAATAGGCCAAAAATATAGGAAAAGAATGGATTTTTTTACAAAAGTGAAAAAAGTTGACCTGCAGAGAAATAAGCTATTTTTAAACAAGCAGATAAATACAATGGAACCTTTATGCTGACTTTATATTCATATCGCACACTATGACCGTGGCCTATCCAGCCAGTTAAAGGAGAAAGAAAGGTAAAATTACTGAGGGTGGCAAATGTAAGTCACCCCCCTCCCCAGTGATTATAATCACTTACCCGATACCCTGGCCCGGGCTACTTCTGAGCAAGGGCCCCTATAAATATACATGTAGGGTCTTCAACCAACACCTACATGCCCACAGGCTTCTTCTATTTACTGTATATAAAGCCGAGACACAGAGCATATAAATATAATAGATATATATAGAAAAATAGCAGCCTGAATTTTATATTTAAAGGTATTCACACGTTAACTACCGACTCTTTAAAATGTAGAACAAGATGACAGATACAGTCTATGGATACATCTAGTTTTATGTCTACATCTGTCCTATATTTCCTTTGCCGGTTGGCACCAAATTGCCTGTTACTGGGAGGAGCCTGTGCATGTTACCCCATATCAAACAAACTCAGGCCTCTATCTGTATAAAGATAATATAAAAGGTCACAATCGGGTGATGCTGATTATAATATAGGCTCAATATAAAAGAAATCGATGTAGCTTGTGTGTATTCTGTGGGAACATTGCATTGCCTCTAGCTGTGTGCTTCAGTGTATTGGTGTCTAATTATGGTGACGGATGTACAGGACAGAAGCCACGGTGACTTCCTCAAGGTCAAAAGAGGAGAAAGATAAGATGAATGCATCCCTTCCTCCATTAGAAAGCATGTACAGAAATGAGAAAACAGCGCCATTTGAGTAAGTAATTGCATTTAAATAAGAATGTATTAAGTGCACTTGCAAATAGCCATGCCTGGGATAAATAAACAGCACAGCATCCATGGTGCATTTAAGACATAAATCAACTTGCCAGCGCCTTCCTACACCACAGCCCTGTATTTACTAGCTGGATGCATCAATTATGCAACAAATGCTACCTTCTTGCACTGAATGCCACCCCTACACACCAAATGGTACCTCCTTACACAGAATGCCACTTTATGCACCAAATTATACCTCATTGCACCGAATGCCACCCCTATGCACCAAATGGTACCTTCTTGCATCGAATGCCAAGCTATGCACCAAATGGCACCTCCTTGCACCGAATGCCACCCCTATGCACAAAGTGGTACCTCCTTGCACCGAATGGCATCCCTATGCACCAAATGGCACCTCCTTGCACCGAATGCTACCCCTATGCACCAAATGGTACCTCCTTGCACCGAATGCCACCCCTATGCACCAAATGGTACCTCCTTGCACTGAATTCCACCCCTATGCACCAAATGGCACCTCCTTGCACCGAATGCCACCCCTATGCACCAAATGGTACCTCCTTGCACTGAATGCCACCCCTATACACCAAATGGTACCTCCTTGCACTGAATTCCACCCCTATACACCAAATGGTACCTCCTTGCATGGAATGGAACCCCTATGCACCAGATTGTACCTCCTTGCATGGTATGACACCCCTATACACCAAGTGGTACCTCCTTGCATGGAATGGCACCCCTATACACCAAATGGTCCCTCCTTGCATGGAATGGCACCCCTATGCACCAAATGGTATCTCCTTGCATGGAATGACACCCCTATACACCAAGTGGTACCTCCTTGTATGGAATGACACCCCTATACACCAAGTGGTACCTCCTTGCATGGAATGGCACCCCTATACACCAAGTGGTATCTCCTTGCATGGAATGACACCCCTATGCACCAAATGGTACCTCCTTGCATGGAATGGCACCCCTTTACACCAAGTGGTACCTCCTTGCATGGAATGACACCCCTATGCACCAAATGGTACCTCCTTGCATGGAATGGCACCCCTTTACACCAAGTGGTATCTCCTTGCATGGAATGACACCCCTATGCACCAAATGGTACCTCCTTGCATGGAATGGCACCCCTATACAGCAAGTGGTACCTCCTTGCATGGAATGGCACCCCTATACACCAAGTGGTACCTCCTTGCATGGAATGGCACCCCTATACACCAAGTGGTACCTCCTTGCATGGAATGGCACCCCTATACACCAAGTGGTATCTCCTTGCATGGAATGACACCCCTATGCACCAAATGGTACCTCCTTGCATGGAATGGCACCCCCTTACACCAAGTGGTACCTCCTTGCATGGAATGACACCCCTATGCACCAAATGGTACCTCCTTGCATGGAATGGCACCCCTTTACACCAAGTGGTATCTCCTTGCATGGAATGACACCCCTATGCACCAAATGGTACCTTCTTGCATGGAATGGCACCCCTATACACCAAGTGGTACCTCCTTGCATGGAATGGCACCCCTATGCACCAAGTGGTACCTCCTTGCATGGAATGGCACCCCTATACACCAAGTGGTACCTCCTTGCATGGAATGACACCCCTATGCACCAAATGGTACCTTCTTGCATGGAATGGCACCCCTATACACCAAGTGGTACCTCCTTGCATGGAATGGCACCCCTATACACCAAGTGGTACCTCCTTGCATGGAATGGCACCCCTATACACCAAGTGGTACCTCCTTGCATGGAATGACACCCCTATACACCAAGTGGTACCTCCTTGCATGGAATGACACCCCTATACACCAAGTGGTACCTCCTTGCATGGAATGACACCCCTATGCACCAAATGGTACCTTCTTGCATGGAATGGCACCCCTATACACCAAGTGGTACCTCCTTGCATGGAATGGCACCCCTATGCACCAAGTGGTACCTCCTTGCATGGAATGGCACCCCTATACACCAAGTGGTACCTCCTTGCATGGAATGACACCCCTATACACCAAGTGGTACCTCCTTGCATGGAATGACACCCCTATACACCAAGTGGTACCTCCTTGCATGGAATGACACCCCTTTGCACCAAATGGTACCTCCTTGCATGGAATGGCACCCCTTTACACCAAGTGGTATCTCCTTGCATGGAATGACACCCCTATACACCAAGTGGTACCTCCTTGCATACACCAAGTGGTACCTCCTTGCATGGAATGACACCCCTATGCACCAGACACACCCTCAGAAATGAGCTGCATCTCGTGCAACAGTGTCTATGAACCCCTCTGTCAGTAAACAAGGAGTAAACAAGCGGAGGCAGTGCGACGTGACGCATGTAATTGCTCCCAGTCGCACCGCAGGGAGATGCTGCACTGATTCAGCAAAACAAGAGGCAAGATGGATGTCAGGCAGAAGATGACAGAGCAGTGATCGTGCCCCCGCCTGTTGCGCAGCTATGAAGGACATGTTGTTGATGTAGTTACCTTGGGGTCCTTCTCGTAGTAATACTGCTGCGTCCTGATCCATCGTCCCACCAGGTGATCTCGCACCGTGTGCGCCAGGGCGAAGTAATAGTCCCTCGGGGTGGACACGTTCCGGTCTTTCACTAATGTAAAGTGCAGATGGCGATTGAAGCTCTTCCTGACCTCGGAAACATCTCCCAGGCCGGCGATGCCCCTGACGCTGATCTGCTTCTTTTTGTCCGAGTCTGAGAGAGGGGTGGCCATGTCGGTAGCGACTGAGAGGGGTTACCAGGGAGATGTGAGAGCAGCTCTGCCTGTGTCCAAACCCTTATTATAAGTGCAGAGGGAGGGAGGGATGATCATGCGCACAGCTCACTCACACACTCGCTGTACGGACAGACATCTCTTTATTACTTATTAATGCAGCCCAGTGACAAGCTGACTCCTCCTCCGGCTGCTGCCCGGCAATCATATGCAAAGTAAAAGGGGCGGGACACAAGCCTGATCTCTACTGCTGCTGCTGCTGAATGAAATACGACCACTCGTCTCTTGCTGTAAAGCAGCTGCTGCTGGGCAATAATATGAAAAGGCAGAAACAGGGAACGCCCACGCCCTACAGTATAGTCATATGGGCGTGGCTAGAAGCACACTAAGCCCATCCCATTCGCAAATGACAGGGACTTGACCTTTTTCTTGCAAACCCTCCCCTCTGTACAGAAGTCAGTCACAGACGCCGGAGAATTTGCTTGATACTTCACGGCCAGATATTGTGTGGAATAAAGTGGTGCCCTCAGCATCACAATGTCACATTAAGAATGTAAATAAACGTGCCAACAACATGATTGTGTCAAAAAATGATTTACACATCATCAGGCCCATCCGACCTGCAGCCATCTAGCTACAACGCCCACTTCCTCAGGGACCCTTTTAGGGTTAAATACGGATTTTCTGTCTTTTCTTGTCATAAATATAACAGCTGGCTATGGTCATCGTCTTTGGTATCTGTTCCACTATCATACAAAGTCACTATTTAGTGGGCTGGTGGTGGCTGTTTGGGCCTCTGTGTGGACTGAGGCCTCTTGAGTTCCTGAAATGCCAGGGCCTAGTTGGACTTCAGACCTGACCACATTTGTGCCACTTCTTCACAGCCTCCACCAGCCTCACACTGCAAATAATTCCATGCTGGTGGTGGCTCAGACACAATTACTCTTTTACACCCTTCAACATTCAGCAAGTCACACACAGAATTGTCCAGTTTCTCAATGAAGGTGCAAACCAGACCCGGACTGGCAATCTGTGGGTTCTGGCAAATGCCAGAGGGGCTGCTATAAGGTGCCATAGAAAGTCAGTATTTAGTGGGCTGTTGGAGGCTGTTTGGGCCTCTGCAAAGACTGATTGGGCCTCTGTGTACCTGAAATGCCAGGGCCTATTTTCATTCTCAGTCCGGACCTGGTGCCAACGGTTCCTTTGTGCAACATTTAATTGCCGCTAAAAAGGAAACAGTGGCCATTATATTGTTAGGGAGGCTACAACCCCAACCATCCATAGCCTTTCCAAGTATATATCTATCTATATATTTTTTTGCAAACATGGGGAACTGATTGACATTTATAACATCCTCTCCTTTTTTCTTTAGAGTCCATTTCCCATCTCATTTTTATTGTATTTTATTTATGAATAACAGAGACTGGCTATTGCTAAGCTGAAATTGACTACGTGCTATACACAGTAATATCTAGTTACACCACTGCACAACATAGACAACCAACTAAACTAAATACTACTGGTGGTAAATAAAGTGAGATTCACTAAATACATTGTAGGCAAAACACAGTACAAACAGCTTAAACATTATCACCAAATATAGAGTGACTGGGGCATCATGTATCTAACCCTAACAAGGTCACCCCTAGCAAGTTGACCAGCCTTCTTCTGTTATTTACTAGTAGCATACTGTCAATAGGAGCCATTTGTTGACTATGCAGCTGTCACCATCTATTTTCTAAAATCTTAGTTTAGCCTTTATCTGCCTGAGGCAAGCCCTTGCACCTGAGGTTATTTACAGTGCCAAAGAAGGAACCATGATAATTTAGCTTTAAAAAAATATTTTTTCATGTGCACAATGTCTTCAGAAAGAGGCAATATAGATAGGTGGATAAATTATAATATGTAAAGAAAAGAGACAATGAGAATAAAAAAACTCAGTAGTAGAGACAAGGAGAACAGTTTGGAGATGGAATCTATAGTCTAAGGTTTTCTTGTGGGCCCCTAGCATCCCAGTCCTACATTGACTTGAGTTGGCAGACATATTAACTGTAGATCTCTAGTAGACTCGTGTCATTATTAGAGACATACTATTCAACATACTAATTATTTTTTGACACCTAAATATAGTATATTTTATCCAGTATTTTATGGTCATATTTAAGCCTGAGATTGAAAACACAGAACTTTATATCAAATAGACACACAGGAGAACTAACGCTGGCTTTTGTGTCATTATAACGGTGTGTTAATATAAATAATATATTTTTAATGGCATAGGTCTGCTATGCATCATTATGTGACCAGCACTCCATGCAAATTAAATTAGAAACCATGTTCTGAACTTATGAAAAGGGAAGTTAAATGATTAGTCTATTATTTTATTTGTTGAACATACACAGCACAAGACAAGACATATGAATGGGAACAGCCTTCTTGGTCTTTTTTGGTGTTTTACAGTATGTATTGTGTGTCATTAGGTGTTATTTTTACATGTCTCATGCAATCTGCTTCCTGAAACTGGCCATAGACTTGCAGATTTTATCTTTATGTTCGACAGATGATCGTTTGTTGCAAACTCCTGACTTATAACTAACCATTCAGATTAAATAAAGTATTAAAAAGAACAAATCAGACAATGATCTGGCTATTAATTGACAGATGTACGAAAAATGTTGGGAGAATTCACACACGGTCCGAAAATTGTACGAACCTTTGTTTCATATGACTTTATCTTTGCGTCTATGGCCAGCTTAACAGTGGCCAATTTTTTTCGGCCTTCTTCAAAGGCAAATTTTGGGGCGCCTTCAAGGAAATTTTCCAGCTGGTCCAATCGATGAGCCAACCAATATCCAATTCTTCTGCTGATATCGGTCAGCTCATCTCCCGCCACACACTCACTGAATATCGTACAACATATTATCTGTACAAAATGGTGCATCTATGGGGCTGAAGCCTGCATGCAACTGTTGGCTTGCTCTTTCTCACCAAAATCAGCCAAGTGTGTTTGTGCCAGAAGTGTGTGGCACTAACCTTATACATCCATTAACAGAAAATACAGGTTTTCACCCCTCAGTCTCCTGACATTTGTTTTTCTTTTAATATAAACTCCATAATTTCCATTTTAAAGTGCCACAAAACATACACATACAGCTAGTGCGCATGAGGGTTGATAATAAAGGGGTTGTTCTCCTTTGAGATAACTTTTAGTCTGATGTAGAGTGATATTCTGAGATAATTTGCAATTTGTTTTCATTTTTTATTATTGAAAGTTTATGAGTTATTTAGCTTTTTGTTCAGCAGCTCTTCAATTTGCATTTTAAGTAATCTGGTAACTAGGGCCCAAATTACCCTAGCAACCATGCATTGATTTGAATAAGAGACTGGAATATGAATAGGAGAGGATCTTACTAGAAAGATGAGTAATAAAAAGTAGCAGTAATAATAAGTGTGTAGCCTTACAGAGTATTTGCTTTTTAGAAGGGGACAGCGACGCCCATTTGAAAGCAGCAAAGAATTACAAGAAAAAGTCAAATAACTATAAAACTATAAAAAAAATGTCGTAAAAAGCAGTGGAGTATTTATAACGGGGCACAAAGGCAGGGCTGGAACTAGAGGTAGGCAGAAAAGGCATATGTCTAGGATGCAATGGTTTGGGGAGCTAGGCACGTACCTCTGTCACCTAGTCCTAGTTTGGCCCCTTTTTCACCAACTGCCAACATTTTTTTTTATGAAGTGCTCCCCCCTTGGGCAACACGCTCATTTACACATACAGTATGTGTAGGCAGACATTATATCCAGGGCCGGATTTTGAGTATCGGCGTCTAAAGGCCACATGGTCCTAGTGCCGGCCTCTTCTGTTGCGCACGCCCCCCTGCCGCTACTTGGTCCTGGCGAGCGCACTTTCAGTCACCAGATCACTGTGGGGCTTTGAGTCCCCAGTGCTCCCTAGGCTTGCGGCTGGGCGGCAAGCCGCCCCGAAATTTTTGTCGCCCTAGACTCGGGCCTTTGTGGCAGGGCCGGAACTAGGGGTAGGCAGAAGAGGCAGCTGCCTAGGGCGCAACGATTGGGGGGCGCTGGGCAGCTACCTACTCTGCCTACTCCTAGACCAGACCTGGCACTATTCCCCGCCCGGAAATAGAAACCAGCAACGACTCCTGCCTGTCTGACTGGGGCAGTTGGTGCGCGCCGCTATTTATCCATTTCCTTCTGCGTTCTCTGACCTTAGACTCCGCCCCACAACACCCCTTGCGGATGGTACGACCCACTGTCAGACTCAAATAGCAGCGCCAGGGAGTTGTAGGACAGTGTCGCTCCTTGCACTCGTTGTGTTACGTATTCAGAGCCATGGAGGGAATGTGCGGCGGAACCGGGAACCAGAAAGCGGCAGATGCTGAAGTGCAGCCAGAGAATGCTGCTTCCGTGTGCGCAAAAGTTGTTACTGCGCATGCGCACGCGAGCGCCACTGATGTGCGTGAGATGGAGATGGCGGGGCGAACTAGCTGGCTGGGCTGCCTAGGGCACCCAGCCAGACAGGCCCGCCTCTGCTTTGTGGTCTCGCCAGAAATCTGGGCCTGATAAAAAAAAGGCTATTTTGATACTAAACTCTATAGTTAGTATAGATATGGGTATATATAATTAATGTGAGTAATGGAGGGGTGTGTGTATGGATGCTGGGTTTCATTTGGATTTAACTACGTAACTATGTAACTACCAATGTGCATAAGTGGAACAAGGTGGTCGCCGGGTTGACTAGGGTTCCTGACTGGCCAGGCACTGCCCAAAGGCCATATTTTATACCATTATTTTATAGCATGTCAGACTGGTCATAAGGAATGGAAGTCAATGGGAAAAATTCAGGTTGCAGGTACATTATAGCAGAAGTCTCAGTGTAAATATCTGCATAAAATTTTCTAAACAGTATTTTGTAGTGGATTTATACAGTGATGCCTATTCAGATGACAATGCATGGTGTATTTGATTGCTATTTTTTTAAGCAGGTTTATAGATAGCCCAGCCCAAAGTGGCATACTATGAATGTTCCAGCCCCTTTACAAAAAATCGTTAGGGGGGCCCAGAACACTCAATCATGCCACCCCTCCTCATTCTGCCCTCTGCCTACAGGAAACAAGCAAGCAGTGGCAAAGTATACATTTCAGAAGTGGCGGTGGAGAAGGAACTGTCATACAACAGATCCTGAACCCCACTCCCACACCCCCATGGTCTTCTGTATAATCGTTACACCACTGGTCACCTAGATTTTTCTGTACTGAGTCCAATGATAAGAATGTAGTAAATGCACACAGAGTAGTGACAGGGCATTTTCACTTCAGATGAGGGAATGCCCATGTGCACATCTCAGCGGGACACAGCAATGGCCTCCTTCAGACACTTAAGGTGGCCATAGACACACAGATCCTATCGTACGAATCAAGGATTCGTACGATTTTCGGATCGTGTGTGGCGTGTGCCGACATCTTGTGTCCGGCAGAGATCGGTCGTTTGGTCGATCGGTCAGGTTTGATTTTGACACGACCGAGCCCATGGCACATCGTAATCGGATCGTTTGGCCATGCGGCCGAACAATCAGATTAGGGCTTCCTGGACAAGCCAAAGTGGAGGGAGGGAAGCTTTGACCGGGCTAGGCAGGCTATAGGCAAATAAGGGGTTAGGATTGGTGGTGAGGAAATTAAGGAGGGCTTACCAGCAGGGTGTATCCAGGGGGAGAACTGGTTGGCAGCCATCCTTCTGGAACAGTCTGGTGAAGCAGCATCAGCATGGCTAGCGCTGATATTACAGCCATGCTGGAAGTCTTGAGGCAGCAGGCAGAGACAAATGGCCCTGCTTGGTTGCGGGACCAGTTGGGGAGCAGGGCAGCGAGGTGGGTCCCCTTAACAGGCCGCACCGTAGATGTAGGCCTCCAGCTCGCCTCAGCCCTGAGGCGTCTGGCAAGCAGCGACGCACGGCCAGTCCGAGTGCGGGAGCAGTGAGGGCTCTGCGGGGTAATGGGGCGCCTATTCCCCCATCGGCAGCGACGGTTTCCAGGGCCAGGAGCAGCGCCACAGGCCGCTCAGGAGAGCGGGCTCCTTCAGCCACAGCACGAGCAGGGGGCGGAGCGCGCGCACCAGCCGCAGCTCAGTGCGGCGCCACAGAGGGAATGGCGCCTCTTCTCCCCTGCGCGTGCTATTATCGGCGCACAGTCCAAGCACCACACAAGGACCCGGGGGGCATATACAGGGGGCCCCAAATGAACCCCCTATCACGCCAGGCAACGCCAGTGGGGCCCCTTCATCTCCATGCAGGCCATCTAGGGTTCCTACACCTCCTTGGCCCTAGCTCCAGTGGGAGGGGTCTCGGCAGCCAGGCAGCAGCTGCAGCATGGGGGCATGATGTTGTAACAGCCCATAGCAGGGCTCATGATGGGGTAGCCGGACAGCACAGAGAGAGGGGGGGCCATCCCAGCAGCAGCAGCATGGATCCCAGCAGGGCCCCCAGACATGAACTAAGGCAGGAGAGTTTGGGGAGAGACTCATCAGCGAGGCCAGAGGGGCGGGACTGGCTGGACAGTCTGCATGGTTCAGACTCTGACAGTTCCCAGGACAGGACCACGCGCCGCAGCTGGCTGCCATCACGCTCCAGCAATAATAATACAGAAATGTCCGGTGCCAGAGCTAATAATGCAGGGGTGGTGCGAGCGGCTGACCGTATAGCAGATGCAGGACACCCAGACCAACGGCCGGAGGCTTCCCAGGCTGTTTCGGGTGGTGAGTACTTTGCGTTACCATTAATGCAGTCGCAGCGTGTAGTTTCAGCGCAAGCTGGACCTGGTGGGGCGCAGGGATCATTGTTGAGCCTGTTTGAAGGGATTAGGAATATGGTGGCATCCTGGGAGACCGCAAAAGGGGGGACCCCCACAGCGGCTACGGTGCAGGGGGCAAGCTCGGGCGGAACGGAAGGGCAAAGTACGACGGTACTTACCACCCCTCCTCTGGGGGGGACGGAGCTTCCCGGGGCGGTGGCAAAGGTGGCGACCCCTGCAGGGCAACAAACTGCTGCGGTAGCCATAGGTGAGACTACAAGTGGCTGACACGGCTTTGGGGGGGTCCTACTATTGCTGTGCAGGTCCCCTGGGGGTTCATCTTAAGCCCGAAGTGAAGGAAAAGATTTGGAAAGGGGAGTTTATAGAGTTGTACTCGTTACTTCCCAGGGAAGATTTTATAGATGTGGATGAGGAGAAAGATAAAGAGAAAGCAAAAAAGCGGGAGGAGGAGGAGAAGAAGCGGTATAGAAAAATTCCAAAAACATTTGGTACTTGGCTGAGGGCCTTTTGTATATATGCGGGGGTGCTGGGGGAAAAGCAACCCCAATTGTGTTCATCCCTCTTCTGCTATGTGGATGAGATTTGGTCGGCGAGCAGAGCAGAGACTTTGGGGGATATGCATGGTGGAGGTATGATGAACAACGGAAGGCTGCGCACCCCACCATGCGTTGGGATTATAAAGACATAAATTTATGGTTAAAGCTGATGGGCCCACAGAAGGGCTCGCCCTTTCAGGGGGGTGCTAGCGGGCTTAGCCAGCCCGGCTCGCTGGCAAACGCGAAAGAAGGGAAGCCAGTATGCTTTCAATTCAATGAGGGTCAGTGCCGGTGGAGGAACACGTGCAGATTTCGGCACGAATGCTCCGGTTGTGGTGGGGGGCACCCCTTCGCCAGATGTTTTAAGAAGGGCAAACCAGGCAATAAACCTGCAGAGGGAAAAGGGGAGCACTCCCGTGAAGCTAAAGGGGATGGAGCGCTGGCTAAGTAGTTACAGCAGTCAGGCAGATGCCGTCTTGTTAAGGGATGGTTTCTCGCAGGGTTTTTGGATCCCTTTTCAGGAAACACCTGGGTTGGATTGTGGGAAAAATTTACGGTCGGCGTCCGATCATCCGGAGGTGGTGCGGGAAAAACTTTCTAAGGAGGTGTCTTTGGGTCGGATGGCAGGCCCCTTTGGGACGTTGCCCATTCATAACTTGCGAGTATCACCGCTTGGGGTGGTCCCAAAAAAGGAACCCGGCAAGTTCCGCCTAATTCACCATTTGTCTCACCCAAAAGGTGGGTCGGTCAATGACGGTATTGGCCGGGATCTGGCAACGGTGCAATACACCTCCTTTGATGAAGCCTTGGCCTTGGTCAGGAGCGCTGGGAAGGGAGCGCTGCTGGCTAAGGCCGATGTGGAGTCTGCGTTCCGGTTGCTACCAGTACATCCGAACTGTCAACATTTGTTGGGCTGTAGGTTTGGGGGTCAATTTTACGTTGACCTTTGTCTGCCCATGGGGTGTTCCATCTCCTGCTCCTACCTTGAGGCATTTGCTCGGTTCATTGAGTGGGTGGTGAGGTATGAATCGAATTCCAAAGGAATCGTGCATTATTTGGACGATTTCTTGTGCGTTGGCCCGGCGGGGGCAGAGCATTGTGTTCATCTGCTGAGTACTCTCCAGTGGGTAGCCAAGGCGATGGGGGTTCCGCTAGCCGTGAGAAAACAGAGGGCCCTACTACTTGCCTCAAATTTTTGGGTATCACTATTGATACTGTAAGGCTTGAGTGCAGGTTGCCCGAGGACAAGTTGAGGGACTTGAAGGAAAGGGTGACTGAAGCAGCTAGTCGGAAAAATTGACACTGAAAGAGATGCAGTCGCTCGTAGGCAAGCTAAACTTCGCATGCAGGATTCTCCCGATGGGGAGGGCCTTCAGCAGGCGCCTTTCCCTGAGCACATCCGGGGTGGCGAAGCCACATCATCACATTAGGGTTTCTAGTGGGATGCGTGAGGATTTGAGAGTGTGGAGACAATTTCTGGAATCCTTCAATGGACGGCAGTTCATTCAGGAGAGAGAAGTGGGGGCGGATTCTCTGCAGCTGTACACGGATGCGGCTGGCATCACAGGTTTTGGGGCGTACTGGGCCGGTAAGTGGTGCGCTGAACCTTGGCCCGCAAGCTGGGCAACATGTGGCCTAATAAGAAACGTGGCCTTCTTGGAGCTGTTCCCAATCCTGGTGGCGGTGGAGTTGTGGGGCAAGGATTTTGCCAATCGGAAAGTGCTGTTTAATTCTGACAACATGGCGGTGGTGTCTGCAATTAATAGCTTGTCGGCATCTTCGCTGACGGTTTTGGCGTTGCTGCGGTGGCTGGTGCTACGCTGTTTAGAGCTTAACATCTGCTTTAAAGCGGCGCATGTGGAGGGGTGCAGGAATGTGATAGCAGACTCTTTGTCTCGTTTCCAGTGGGACCGATTTCGGACTGTGGCCCCTGCAGCAGAGAACGTCGGATGTCGTTGCCCGGCTTGGCTCTGGACCGTGGGACAGAAATTTTGGGGTCGGTGATTTCAGAGGCCCTGGCTCCAACAACATGGTTGGCATATCGGAAGGTTTGGAGACTGTGGGAGGAGTTGGGCAGCGGCTCTGTGGTTCAGGAGGAGGTGCGTTTGGAGACTCTTCTGTGGTTTCTCTGCAGGAGAATTCACCAGGGCTGTTCTGGGTCTACGGTGGGTAGGGATCTATCTGCCTTGTCATTTTTGTTTAAGCTGCAAGGTGTCAGAGATCTGACAAAGCATTTTTTAGTTCAGTTGGTACGCAGGGGTATTCGGAGGAACACCAGGGTTAAGGATGGGCGTCGACCTTTGTCTTACGAATTGTTGGGATGCATTTTTCAGACATTGAAAACGGTCTGTGCGACAGAAGGGGAAGTGCTGCTATTTAAAGTCGCATTTGCATTAGCGTTTTTTGGTGCTTTTCGGGTCGGGGAGCTGGTTAGTGCAAGCAAAGCACGCCCAGGTGGAATTATGGTGGGTGATGTTAAGTCATTTGAGAGTCGGGTGGAGATTTGGCTGAGGAGATCGAAGACAGATCAACGAGAAAAAGGGGCGTTAGTTCCTCTGGAGGCCATCGGGGGGGAACTCTGCCCAGTTCACCTAATACGCCAATTTTCATTGAGTCGGGGGGATTCCCCGGGCCCCTTTCTTCAGCATGCGAATGGGTCCCCGCTAACCCGATACCAATTCTTTTTTATTTTGCGTAAAACCTTGGGGGAGTTGGGTCTTAATCCGATGGAGTTTGGAACTCACTCTTTTCGTATTGGGGCGGCCACGGAGGTGGCTCGACTAGGTTTGTCGAACAGCTCCATCAGGCGTATTGGTAGGTGGGAGTCTGCAAGTTTTAAGTCTTATGTGCGTTTGCATCAGCTGTGATGCTGTTTCTCCCCCTCCCCTATCCCCATTTCTTTCTTTTGTGGTTCTCGTTTCAGGTTCATCCAGAGTGTTGATCTGGATCATGGGTGATTCATACATCGCCAGGGCGTACCAGCGGCTGAAGAATCGCCGGCCAGGACCACTATTGGGTCTCCGTTCGGAGGAGGTGGTGATACAATGGATGGGGATTGGTGGCATGCGCTGGGAGCAGGTATTGCTCAAATTTTCAGGACAGGTCAGGATCGCTACACCACCGGACGTATTGGTGGTACATTGTGGGGGAAACGATCTGGGTCGTGTGTCCCAGAGGGAGCTGATTCGAGTCATGCGACGTGATTTGGAGCGGATCCTTCAACTAGCGCCCAAGGTGAAAATTGTTTTCTCTGAAATGGTGGGCAGGGTTCAGTGGAGGTTCGCACATAGTTGGGCAGCTATTGAGCAAAGTCGCAGAGTAGTTAACAAACAGACAGCTAGTGCCATTCGAAAGATGGGGGGGTTTGTGGTTCGTCATAAATGGATACCCGCTGGGGAACCAGTGTATTATTTAAAAGATGGCGTTCACTTGAGCGAGGTGGCTTTGGACATCTTTATAGTCGGCCTTCAGGATGGAATTGAGAGGGCGTTCAGCAAGTGTGTGGTGGAGCCCGGCCAGCTCAAGGGGTCAAGCGGCCCGGGCCGTGGCGGGGGAATGCTTGCCAGTGTGGGGTAATGGGGCTGTAGTACCCTATCTGTGGTGGGTTAATGCCTCTCCGGGTAAGGGCCCCGGGTGGTAAGTTAAGTGAGGCCATCTGCCACTACTTGCCCATCCAAGGGCAGCGCCCTGGTGGCCGGCATGGCAGTGGGCTCGGCCACTCAGTGGAGTAACCTGTGAGGCAAGCATTCCCATGATTTACTGTTATATTACAGTTATGTATGGTTATTTACATTTATTAATGTTTAATAAAGCTGCGGCCTTTAAATTCCATCCTGGGCTTCAAGTGTCTTTATTGTTCATGAGGAGTTGTATGTGTGGGGAAGATCAGTGGAACAGGGTAAGACGGTGGCCTTAACACTGCCCGGGTCATACCCCCGATATAGCCATGCTCATTAATGGCATATCGGGGAAAGATCCACTCGTTTGGCGATGTTGCCAAACAAGCGGATCTTTGCGTCTATGGCCACCATTACACACTGTGTAGAACCTCTGTAATAACCCTCTTTTTTCTCATTATGTGGACAGGTGACAAGTTCCTCCCAGAGCTTTAACACTTCTAACTACAATGATATGTGAAGCCTTACTGTCTGGTTCATTAGCACCACAAAGCACTCACTGGGTGCACATCACATTTTTGCACCTTTACAGAAGGTGGGAAGGAACCTTTTAAAGCAGTGAAAGCGGTTTCAGCTTAACCAACTAATTCCATACAAACTAAAACTGAGAGCAGTCACCACCCTCTAGTCAGATGCACCTGGGAGCCCCTGCATCCGATTACTGGGTATTTGGGCAGGGAGGAACACTTTGTAATGAATGAGTGGGCATAAACATTAGGGGTGCTGGTCATGTTTTCTGGCTCTGTGCCTCCAGTGTTCTGTGTTAACAGTGCCACTATCCACAGCAAGCAACATTATACATGATTCTATTATTTACCCTTAGGACCACCATTTACCCTGTGGGGATCTGTATGTGATGCTGTTACAACTACTGCTTGCATATAAAAACGTAAGCAACTGTTCAAACGGGTTCTTAAAAATAACATCAGTTTATTTTTGTTGAAGTCACATGCCATTTCTGAGTGTAAGACAGCACATATTTCCATGTATGCTATAGGTTTGGTGCAACAGTGCAGCAACGTAACAAAATAATCTTGGAATCAGCATCTGAAGCATGCAGCCATTCCAATACAGCCACATGCAGGAGTCCTTATTACTTCCTCTATCTGACCTGCCCAAGACTCCACATCAGTGTACAGCAATGTTCCCTCTAAGGTCATTATTAATACAACATTTTGTATTCTTTCTGACCTGAGCACACAGTTTTTACAAACTTTGCACAAAAAATTAAAATGTTTCCACAAAATAATTTGTTTGCGCACATAGCCGAGAAGGAATTAGAGGGAACATTGTTGTATAGGTAAATTGTTCCCAATACATGACTTTGAAGGCGTGGACCACCACCATTCAATAAACTTTTAGTATGATGGAGACATTCATATTTCTAAGACTATTTGCAATTCATTTGGTATTCATTTTTAACTTTTTTTTTTTTTTTTTAAATTATTCAGCGTTTTGTTCATTGGCTTTACAGTTTGGAATTCCAGCATCTATCTTGTTGCTACAGTCCAATTTACCCTAGCAACCAGACAGGGGTTTGAAGTAGAGAATAGGCAAGGGCCTAAATAAAAAGAGAAGTAATAAAAGGTAACAATATTAAAATTGTATTTGTTTTGGCTACAGGGGTCATTGACTCTCATCTGACAGCTGGAAAGTTAAAACAACTATAAAAACTAAAAAATGGAGATCAATTGAAAAGTTGATAAGTATAAGACATGAAGAAAGTTATCTGAGTCCTGTCTTTCTGATCACTGTCGAAATGCTGAGCAGGTGGTGCAAAATGTCAGTTATATTAGCAGTATGTTTTCTTAGTATGTTTAAATCTTCATAGCATTATGATCAACTTTACATTCATTTATTTTCAAGTTTTTCATTTTCTTTAACAGGTTTTTCTCACATAAAGATACCATCTACAGTAAAGATAAAATAAAGATACAATCTGAAGACCACTAGGGATGTCGCGGACTGTTCGCCCGCGAACTAATTCGCGCGAACATCGGCTGTTCGCGTCCGCCGAATGTTCGCGAACGTCGCGCGACGTTCGCCAATTTGGGTTCGCCTTAGCTGGCGCTTATTTTTGACCTCTCACCCCAGACCAGCAGATACATGGCAGCCAATCAGGAAGCTCTCCCTCCTGGACCACCCCCACACCCCCTGGACCACTCCCCTTCCATATATAAACTGAAGCCCTGCAGCGTTTTTTCATTCTGCCTGTGTGTGCTTGGAAGAGCGAGTGTAGGGAGAGAGCTGTTAGTGATTTGAGGGACAGTTGATAGTAACTTTGCTGGCTAGTAATCTACTTGATACTGCTCTGTATTGTAGGGACAGAACTCTGCAGGGATTTGAGGGACATTTTAGGTTAGGTAGCTTTGCTGGCTAGTAATCTACCTTCTACTGCAGTGCTCTGTATGTAGCTGCTGTGGGCACTGCTTCTGATCTCATCTGCTGACTGCTGTAATAACCCAATAGTCCTTGTAAGGACTGCTTTTATTTTCTTTTTTGTTTTTTTACTTTGCTACTATAAGAGCCCAGTGCTATTAGTCTAGCTGTGTTGGGGAGTGGGACTGGTGTGCTGCTCCTAGTAGTTCAGCACCAACCAGAGTAATTTTTTTTTTTTAATATATATATATTTTTTTTTATTTTACTTATCTTACTGTTCTTTAACGTGTCCAGTGCTGTTTGCTGTTCTTCATAGTAGTGCACCAATAGTAGTGCACTTGCAGGCATTGTTTGCCCAGTGTGTTCTTCAAACAACTGCCACCTAGCTGTGTGAGCTTTTTCACATTCTGTCTAAATATCAATAATAATACCGTCTCCAGAAACACCACCTGAGTGACCTTTTTCAAGCAGCAATAATATATTCCGTATCCACTGCTGTAGTGTATACGTTGACCTTGCAGGCATTGTTTGCCCAGTGTGTTCTTCAAACAACTGCCCCCTAGCTGTGTGAGCTTTTTCACATTTCGTGTCCAGAAACATCACCTGATTGACGTAGTGTGATTTCTGCCCTTTACAGCACAAAACGCAGCGCTGTGTCAACAATGTATTTTTCAGATACATTTTTGCCCTTGATCCCCCTCTGGCATGCCACTGTCCAGGTCATTGCACCCTTTAAACAACTTTAAAATCATTTTTCTGGCCAGAAATGTCTTTTCTAGCTTTTCTAGCTTTCTAGCTTCCCATTGAAGTCTATGGGGTTCGCGACGTTCGCGAACCGTTCGCATTTTTGGACGCAAGTTCGCGAATATGTTCGCGAACATTTTTTCCGCCGTTCGCTACATCCCTAAAGACCACCACACAAAGTGGGCAGATACTGTGTGGCAGCTGAATAACTGGGCTTTTACCACCCAAAGTGTGTAAACAGCAGCAGGAGAAAGACTTGTATCCAAAGGACAAGTAAAAGCAGCTGAGAAAAAGACAGGGGTGGTTTGTTTCCAAAGTATTGAGTAGTGGCAACCAGTTGGCAAAAACAAATTCCTTTTCTGTCTAGCATTTCAGTTAGATTTTAATTCTGCACATTAGCCTTTACCACTTCTCCAAGATGCTGTTCATCTTTAAGTTAACTTCTTAGTATGTTATAGAATAGCTCATTCTAAGAATCATTTCAATTAGTATTATTTTTTCAAATTTTGTTTTATAGTTTTTGAATTATTTGCCTTCTTCTGACCCAATCTAAAAACAAATGCTCTGTAAGGCTACAAATGTATTGTTATTGCTACTTTTTATTGCCGGTACTCATCTTTCTCTTCAGGCCCTCTCCTATTCATATTCCAGCCTCTTATTAAAATCAATGCATGATTGCTAGGGTAATTTGCTGAAACCACAAACTGGAGAGCTGCTGAATAAAATGCTAAAAAATTGAAAAAAACAACAACAAATAATAAAGCATGAAAACCAATGACAATTTATCATTCTCTACATCATACTAGAAATTATTGAATTTTTTGGCGAAAACAATTGAACTTGGTGGACATTTCCAAATAATATTTTAGACAATTTTTAACTCTGAATATAATCAATATTGCAACAACAGTGCCACCCACTGGTCATTTTGACCAGCAGTCTACAGCCAGGCAAAAACAGTCAGGGTTCTGATGCTGCTCTTACCCATATCCTTCCTCAGCAGAACAACATCGGAACACTTCTCTCTTTTCCTCCTGCTTTCCATCAGTCTCTTTGACTATACTGTTAAAGAAAGCGATTAGCAGGTGACGCTGTTGTTACAAAATGAATTATATTGGCAGTTAGTAAAAACTTAAATAGCTTTGAAACTGAAATAAATGAATGAAAATTGCAAATGTGCTTAGAAAGGCATCCTAAGCAATTTTACATTCAGTTTTTCTATTGTGATGTTGCTCTGCTTAAAAAAATAAGTTAGAAGAGTCATCTGATCTTTCACTAATCAGTATTAAGCAGATCAACATCAAAATATCTACATCAGACAGTTAGCCAAAATGACCAGCAGGCGGTGATGTTGCCACCCCAAAACTCACTATATTCACGGCAGGTCTGGACCAGACAGCCAGGCACCCTAGACAGCCCGGCAACCTTTCTCCACCCCCCTCCCCAGTGCGACCACCTGAGAGCACATGTACACACACGTGATGATGGCAGTACTGGAGGGACTCAAGGGCCTGGATTAGGGGTATATAGGCAAGAGATATGTGCCTAGTACCCCCCAGCTTTGCATTCTAGGCACGTGCCGCTTCTAGGGGATTTCCACATGACTTTAGAAGAAGCAGACTCTGCGGTCAAGCCCCCCTCCCTTGACCACAGGGTCTGCTTCCTCTTTAGTTACACTACTGTCTACTATATTGGAAATAAAAATAATTAATGTAGACTGCAAAAATACATGGCAGTAAGATCTTTGCATATTTCCCAATATTTGAAAAAATCTTTTTAAAAAACAGTGTATCTCTAACTGCTGCACTTAGCGTGGCAGCAGACGTTTTAATTTTGGACACGTCCACTTTGTGGCCAAACCAAATACCATACTAAACATTTTATACAGAAACAGTAGTGGGTCCCCAAATTAGGGATGCACCGAATCCAGGATTCGGTTCGGGATTCGGCCAGGATTCTGCCCTTTTCAGCAGGATTCGGATTCGGCCAAATCCTTCTGCTTGGCAGAAACCGAATCCGAATCCTAATTTGCATATGCAATCGTGTGACTTTTTGTCACAAAACAAAAAAGTAAAAAATGTTTCCCCTTCCCACCCCCTAATTTGCATATGCAAATAAGGATTCAGATTCGGTTCGGTATTCGGCTGAATCTTTCATGAAGGGTTCAGGGGTTCGGCCCAATTCAAAATAGTGGATTTGGTGCATCCCTACCCCAAATAGGGATTTGATTAAGGGAAGGTGTTCCCGAAACACGTAAGGCCTATGTTTTTCCACAAAGCCCAGCAATAAAAAAACCTGTTTTTTATCGGAGTGCCGTCCATCTGTTCGTGCCTACCCCATATATGTCATGAGAGACACAATGGTGGCCCCCCAAAGCATTTTATGATAGAACATGAGGTGAGCCCCAGAAATATGTCAAAACAGACACCGTGGTGCCCCCCAAACATTTTATCACATACACACAGTTGTAGCCCCAACGGTGCTCCACAAATGGCAGGAAAATGGGACATGAATGGGGAATTTGGTAGGGTCTGCACTAGGGTAAGGCAAAATATGCAGGTGCCTAAGGTACAACAGTTTGGGGCGCTAGGCATGTACCTGACTACCAAACATGATATACATATGGGTGAAATACAACTCTCAGAAACCCCAAAAGATCTTGACAGTTATAGTTTAACAGCCACAGAAGCACATATGACCCCCCCCCATATCACAAATAGTAGTACTGAGATTGAGAGGCTGTTGCTGCTGCAAAGAGCACTAGAATATGGAGTTTCTTTCTACACCAACCAGTACCGTTGCATGCTGGGTATTGTTGTTTTACATTATCCTTGGTAGCAGTCAACCTGTTAAATAAAAACTACATTACCCAGCATGCACTTGGAGAGTAGGGCCAGGCACACTAGAGAAAGTATGGGGGACTCTCAAAACTTGCCCATAACAAGCGGGAGGGGGAGTTTTTACTTTAAACACAGCCACAAACACAAACAACATAGGTTTGTGTGATGTCATCAACCTATGCTTTAAATAGGAGGTGGGGAGGCGGGGCTTATGTTGGTTTGGTGCCTGACTTATCGGTAGGGTGGAGGTATCTCATATAGACAGGTAGTTTCATGTTAGTAATATGTGGTAACCTGCTGCTAATTTTGCTGTGTTTTGTTGTTTGTGCTGTCTGTGTATGTGCCAGGGTTGCCAGGTTATCAGATTTTCCACCAAATTGGGCTTCTATTTTAAAACTGAGGTGGGTTCTCAAAGTACAAATCCACCAAGGCTAATTATGGGAGCCTCTGTATGTTTGTACTCCGGAAACTTGTCCCACGCTTTCTGTAGGGTGCCTGGTCCTGACTCTCTTCGTGCATGGTGGGTAATGTAGTTTTTCTTTAACATGGTTATATGAAACTACAATACCCAGCGTACAATGGTACTAACTGGTGTAGAAAGAAAGAGTTCTAGCCTTTCAGTCTCAGCTGCATTTGGTAAGCGATTGTACTACTACTACTTTGTAATGTGATGCAGAGGGGCTTGAATGTATTCCTGCTGCTGATCTTAAAACTGTAACTCCCAGGCTCACATGGGTTTTTTGAAAGTGGCTTAACACACCCCTATGTATATCATGTTTGGGGTTAAGGAAGTAATGTTGAATCCATTTCTGCAAGGCCATTGGATAGGATTTCAATCTCACCCCTTTAAATTAGGACGCTTCTGAAGACCCTGGCTATTATATTATATGTCTATTATATTAGACATCCAGTCACTTCAGTCTTTATACATTTTTGCCTAACTAACTATATTAGAAACTATATCCATTTACCCAGTTTTTATTTTTATACTGAACAATTCATTTAAGGTAAATCCCCCTGCCCCCTCAATGAACTGATTAGCACATTCATCATTTAAACTATTGATATGAACTACTTATTATAAAGTAAAAGTAACTGTTTATATGTAAGCTATTACTGAATAATATTAGCATCTCCTACATGAACGTTTCAGCAGTGGAATGTCTAGTTATTGAGCCCCACAGTAACTTTCTTGGGCCCTACACTTACACAATTACGTAACTTATGCAAAAAACTTATCTTCAAAGACACCAATGTAATTTACATTTAAACTCCACTGACGTCCAATTACAAGACTGATTTATTAGCACATAACTTCCATATCATGCAATGAAGGCACAGAGCAGGTGCAGGAAGGATTATAGGGTTAGTCAGTTCATTAGGTGAATTTGTCCTGACTAATTAGCACATTAAACTATTAACTTATGTCCGTAAGAATGGTTGAGTCCATGTTGATGTTAGGCAGGTAAAGTTGGGCCTGTTTAAAGATCCAATCATCCAATCCAGGAATCATAAACAATGTGGCAGAGAGGCATTATGGCCACATCCCCATAAAACTGTCAAACGGCAGATCCATTCTTAGCACATGGATAGGTTTTCTAAAGACCATAACATAACTGCTTTCTGAAAAAGGTACTTGCTTTTTAAATAACAAATAATGTTAGACATAAAAGGTTGAACTCTTTTTCAACCTTATTATATCATATTTCATGGCAGCTAGTTATATACAGTATTTGCCTTACACTTTAAAAAAAAAAATTAAGCTTAAACTCAAAAATGCAATTTATTTTCAAAAACTTGAAGTTTAGAGATTTAGTAAGCAAAAACCTGAAAACTGCGAATTTAAAAATTCGGCACTTGAAAGCTGCCAAGTTTATTTAGAGGTCAATGGGAGTTGTCCTAGGCATTATTTTTAATTAGAATTCTCACATTTGTTAAATTATTTTGAGATCTGTTAAACCCATTGAAAATTATGTTGATTTTAGATTCAATTTTCTAAATAAATAAGCAAACATTCACATTTCGGAATATTTCGAAAGAACTATATAATTCACATTAGATTTTTTATAAATAGGCCTATTGATTACTTCTAAAATTATTCATATTTGGTGTGTTTTAATTAAAATGTTATACTCCTTTTCTTCACTATATGTAGGAAAAGTACATAGCTAACTTTTTTTTTTTTCATTTTTATGCTGCTCTCCTTATACAGGCAAAATGTCTAATACTTCTCAGAAGCACAGAGACTTTGTGTCAGAGCCTATGGGTGATAAACCAATTACAGCCCTGGCCGGCATTGGGGAAGTACTTGGAGGCAAACTAGAAGAGCAAGGCTTTGATAAGGTACTCTTTTTTTTTTTTTTTTTATTGCTTAAAATTGACCCTTAAAGGGGTGGTTCCCCTTTAAGTTAACTTTTAGCATGTTATAGCGTGACCAATTATATGCAACTTTTCAAATGGTCTTCATTATATATGTTTTTTATTGTTTTTGAATTATTTGCCTTCTCCTTCAGACTCGTTCTAGCTTTCAAATGGGGATCAGTGACCCCCATCTAAAAAAAACAAATGCTCTGTCTACACATTTAGTCATTTAGTGTAGACAAAAGTCTACACATTTATTGATATTGTTACTTTTGATTACTTATCTTTCTATCCAGTCCCTCTCCTTCATATAACAGTCTCTCATTCAAAGCAATACATTTGGTAATTTGGACCCTAGCAAACAGATTACTGAAATTGCAAACTAGAGAGCTGCTGAATAGAAAACGAAATAACTCAAAAACCAAAAATTATAAAATATGAAAGCCAATTGCAAATTGTCTCAGAATATCACTCTCTACATCAGTGATCCCCAACCAGTAGCTCCTGAGCAACATGTTGCTCTCCAACCCCTTGGATGTTGCTCCCAGTGGCCTCAAAACAGGTGCTTATTTTCAAATTCCAGGTTTGGAGGCAAGTTTTGATTGTATAAACCAGGTGCACTGCCAAACAGAGGGGCAGATTTACCAAAGGGTGAAGTGGCTAATGTTAGCGGCAATTCACTAGCGTTACCGTCCGCAGGGACATCGCCAGTTTACTAACAGGCGCAGGCGACAATTTGCTAGCAAAAGAGACAGACAGCGATCATTCACACTCTATCGCCAGGCAACTCTATCGTCTGGCGCAGTGTTTTTCAACCTTTTTTGAGCCAAGGCACATTTCTTTCATTGAAAAAATCCCGCGGCACACCACCATCTGAAAATGTGAAAAAAGCTTATATTAACAATATAAGTGATATTGTTAATGTAAGCTTTTTTTTAAACATTGATGCATGAGGCAGAAAGTTGTCAGTAAGAAAGTAGAAGGAAACATATATGAAAAGGCCAATTGAACTTTATTATATCATCTGCAGTGTTTTTACCTGATAAGATTTTCCAAAGCAGGGTAGCGCTGCCCTCTATTTAAGCTGGTTGGGGCAATAGTTCTCTCACGAACACAGAGATTAAATTATTTTGTTATTGTGTTTTTTTGTAATAACACTCCCCCAAATATTTTATAATTGCTGCCAAGACCGTTGGAGTTTTATAAATAAACAATACTGATAATCAAATCTCAAATCTAACTAACTAGATCTGGTGCTTCAGCTAGCAACTGTGCAAAGGGAGAAGCAGGTCACTTATTATTATTTTGTTATTACAAAAAAACACAATAACAAAATAATTTAATCTCTGTGTTCGTGAGAGAATTCTCACATTCATCATTCAAGGCCAGGGTAAGCTTGCTATGCCGGGTACCCACGCTATTGCCCCTACCAGCTTAAATAGAGGGCAGCGCTACCCTGCTTTGGAAAATCTTATCAGGTAAAAGTTCAATTGGCCTTTTCATATATGTTTCCTTCTACTTTCTTACTGACAACCTTCTGCCTCATGCATTGCAGCCAGACAGCTAGAAATATGGTTCTCCTTATTACAGCATGGCTAAGCCGCAGGGTCTGCTTCCTTAATATTTTGATAACAGCACTAGCCGTTCACCTGTCAGTCCGTGCACTTCTGCCTTCTGCCTTCACATCGAAGCTGCGCGCAGTGCAGCCAGCGACCTCCCTGATCAGCCAACCCAGGCACGGCTCTTCTGCCCGCTCAGGTCACGTGACGTCACGTGAAAGGTCCGCGCACTTCGGCCTTCAAATTGATAGCGGCACACCTAACATTAGTTTGCGGCACACCAGTGTGCCGCGGCACACAGGTTGAAAAACACTGGTCTGGCGAATGGACGTTACTCTGCAAATTCAATAAATGCAAATTTTACTGAACGTCCCCTCTTTCGCCAGACTTGCCTTCACCAGCTCAGACCAGGCGAAGTGCACTGTAGTGAATAGATCTTCCTCAATCTTCTGTTACATATTCTGTTAGTGGAAAATGCATCAAAGTTCAAAAAACGCTGGCGTCTTTTCCTTATTTCAGAGTGATAGGCTGTAAAAGACCTTAAAACTTTTTTTTTTTGGTAACTGGTTTTCTCCATACATTTTCTAACATATGGAATATTATTATTATAACATTATTATTAATGTCTTTATTAAGGTTCCCTGGACATGTGCTTTAAAAAGTGTAATTTTTAAGTATATGTAACAATATTTAACATAAAGACGTCCATATACAACCTTAAATTTCCCGCCCTATGCAAATTGACCTGAGCGCAAGATCCCTAGTGAAGTTTCGCTAGGCAGAAATGAACGCTAACGCATCTTCACTATCAAATACTTGCATTGCCGAAGTAGCGCTAGCAAAAAGTCAACAACGTCCCGCGCCCACGACAAAACTCCGCATTTTAGTGAATTAGCATAGTCTGAGCGAATTTTCGCTTGGCGAAGTGGATGATGCCAAATTTTCACTGGATAGTAAATCTTCCCCAGAGCCTCAATGTAGGTTGCAAAATCCAATAAGGGGCTAGCAAATGGCCAATCACAGCACTTATTTGGCACCCCAAGAACATTTTTCACGCTAGTGTTGATCTCCTTTTACATCTGAATGTTGCTCACGGCTTCAAAAGGTTGGGAATCCCTGCTCTACATCATACTAAAAGTTAACTCAAATGCTCAATAAGGGAACTATCATGGCTTCTAAATTTATGGGACGTTATAGTTTTTTGTGTAAGTGCTTCTTCCGTTTTCTTCTAACATGGTTACTGTCTGTTAATCAGATATTGTTTTTAACCCTCTTTTGCATGCTTTAAATCCTTGAGCATGGTCATAATACATATTGACATGAACATTTCACTAAAGCTGCTATAGTAATTTTTTAATTTTGCATATTCTTCAAAGGGAACAGTTAAAGGGGTGGTTCATCTTTAACTAATCTTTGTTATAGAATGCCCAATTCTAATAAATTTTTGAACTGGCCTTCATTTTTATCTTTTTTGAATTATTTGTCATTTTCTTCTGACTCTTTCCAACATTCAAATGGGCGGTTACTGACCCCATCTAAAAAATAGATCCTCTGTAAGGCTACAAATTTATTGTTCTGTTTTTGGGAATTTGCTGAAATCGCAAAATGGAGAGCTGCTGAATAAAAAGCTAAATAACTCAAAAACCACAAATAAAAAAAATGAAAACCAACTGTACATTGTCCCAGAATATTTCTCTGATTATTCTCTATTACTCATACTAAAAGTTAATTTAAAAGTGAACACCCTTTTTAACAGAATAGACTTTCTCAATGCAAAGGGTTGCTGTGCACTATTTATATACATATATAAAAACTGTGGTCTTTTTGGGGAAAGCTGTGGTAGTGGCCCCTTCACTTGCAAATGGATACTCAACACATGAAATGTATAGCACCCCTATGCTCCAAGACCGCCTATTTGGTCAAAAGTTTTGATGTTTTAGTTTCTCTTTTAGAATTGTACATTGGAAATAGCTTAGTTAATATCTGAGAATAATATTAAGTGGAGAATTGTGCTGGATATTATGTTATAGGCTTATGTGCTTCTTGGGCAGTTTCTGATATTGAGGAAAGATGCAGACGACCTCTTCAAAGACTGGTTAAAGGACTCGTGTGGGGCAAATTCACGCCAAGCAGATCTGTGCTCCTCCTGTTTAAAGGAATGGTGCTCGTCCTTTTTGTGATGCAGATTATCTTTTGTCATTTGCTTGTCATTTGATTTACATACTGTCAAAATACATTTTACACACATTTGCTAATTGTTAACATTCCTGTGCAAAATAAAGTTGAAACCTCCAAGCTTATTCTTTATCTGAGAGTGGGATCTTTTCATACAGTGATCACAACTTGCATAGAAAATAATGGTCTACATTAACTTGTGTTCCCATGCTTAAAGGAAAACTATACTTTCAGAATGAATAATCAAGAGAGAGTTTATACTACAAGTGCCTCAAATAATCCTGGCACATTGGCATATACATATGGGTAAATACTGATCCTTTTACATTTTTTTCCCTTCAACCACAATTTTCAACTGATTGGATTACAGTGATGGCAATGGGCGCCGATGGAACGAGGACCACATCAACTAGCCGATGCGTTCCTCGATCAAACTAAAACAAACCTGCCCAATTGATATCTGGCCAATTTTTGGGCACATAAGGTGCCGAATTGGTCTAAAGGATCGATATTGGCAACTTAAAATCTGCAATATCGCAACATAGTTTAAAAAGTAACCACTAGGAGTTAAGCAAATGCTGCTTTCAATAGCAATTGTTATTACAAATAACTTGGAGTACTGAAAATGTTTAATAAATGTTTATTGGAAAGTTGCTTAGCGTTTTCTTTTATTAAGCATTTTTTTATTTTGGGGTTTACTTGCCCTTTGAGGTCTTTAAATGTATGTTGTATTTATCCCAAAGTGAGCGAGGAAGGGTGTCCACCAATCTACACAAAACTGTTCTAGCATATTATTCTACCCCCAGCCCAGTCTCTGAATTTGTTTTGTCTTATACATTTTCCATCAGTTACGTTTAATGATAAAATATGGGTACTGATTGTATCCCAACTGCCGTAATTACTTGAAAAGCATAAAATGATTCCCAGGTCACTGAAAAATAAATGATGATGTGAAAGTAATGGTGATTCCAGGGTGTGAAATCTCCAAAACATAGGCATTGTGTGTTGCCTTCTCTTGAAGGAATTCAGGAATAAGAAGCCAAAGCAAAGGGTTTTCCCTTGAGTTTGTTTTGTATCTACTCTCACAAGGTGACACGATTACACCAAATGGCAAATTTAAAACATTCTCAAAACATTTGAACAAAACAGGTGCACAACCTGACAAGAACACTACATACAGCTGACAGATGGTACGGCCACTTTATTGTAGCTATATTTAGTTACAGTAGTGATAATTAATAACAAACCGTTGTAAGACATGTGTGATTAGAAATCTAGTTTTCAAAATATTTATTCTATTCCAGTTAAGAGTAATGGCAAACATTGGGGCTCATTTATGAACATTTAACAGTGCAGAATGATTTGCACAGTGAACATATTTGCCCTGCGCATGTTTATATTTGTAAAGCTGGACACGATTGGTGCATTTAATGTGCAAAACATAAAATGCAAAAGTAAATGTCCTTAAGAGCTTTTTTAATATTGCATAATTGCAAATATGTATGTGCACACGCTGCATTAGAGTTACGCCACAACTTTAGTGGAGGAGAAAATATGTTCAAAACAGTTTTTGTGAATTTAAATAACTGAACGCTGTATTCGCACGCAACGACCCTGCACAGTGGCCACACTAACGCAAACACCCATCTCATTTGCCAATATTTGTGTTTAATGTGAATTTAATGCAACATTTAGGAAAAACCATGGACATTACAACCATTTGCAAATAAATGTGTTGTGCCATCTTTATAAATTGTTTTGTTGCTTGCACTTATGGGCATATTTATTAACATCGGAGACCGATATATCACAGCTGCTGCTACCCATCGCAACCTATCCGATCTTTGTTCTTGTCTTGTAGGACACTGTTGAAATCTAATTGCTGATTGGTTGCTATGGGCAACATCACCAGTGATGTTTGTCTCGAATGTTAATAAATAAGATCCTTAATCTCCTCCAATGCGGGTGAGGTGACAAATCACTAGCCACTAGTGCAGGGCGAAGCTAGACGGCCATTGACACCCGCTAGTTATTGTGCCTGTGGGGCCCTGATTGCTGTTAGTAGAAACAATCCTATCCACTGCTTGCCCTGACAGGCATGGTGTCAGTAGCTAAAGTATGCATTTTCATGCCAAAATCCACTCCATGTGTGCACATAGCCTGACACCATGCTTGTCTGTGTACTGCAGCAACGGCTTCCATTGGCTGTTACTCCATCTGTGTTTCTACACAGGCTGCTGTGCCATTAACTTAAAGGGGAAATTCAGTTTTTACACCCCTAATATCAAGAATATGTAGCGTGTGCCCCATGCTGTTTTTGTGCTCAGTGTACACATTCATTATTTTATCTGTGTCATAACTTCTCATGTAAATTGCAAAAGGGCTCCCTTGTAATGCCAAAAAAAAGAAAAAAGTTCCTGTGGGTGCATTGCAATTGGAGCACAGTAAATGCTACTTGCAGGTCAAAAAACTTCCATCAGTATAAATAAAACCTCTAGTTTACATTAACAGTCCTTGCTCCTCTAACTGCTGTGCCCATTTGCTAGAATTTAATATGCAGTTGTGGTTTAACTGGGGCTTTACTGAAAAGGGAATATTCTTCTATGCTATATAAGTAGGGTTACCTTAACCACCTGGCCAGTAAAAGTCATGCTTGATGCCAATGTTATTAATCGAAAAAAAATGCTAAAAATATACAAAGGCCGGTATTTTTTTCCAGAAAAGATGGCATCCCTAGCTATTAAGTGGTAATTGCTAGTTAACTGTCGTACTATATGTGTCAGTTGTGTGTGTTTCTAACAGGTAAATTATTTGATACCATGCAGTGTAACTAGAATTTACTGGATTCAACACTAAACGTGACATTTCATTTATGATATGTATGGAAATTGCACATTAATTACAACTCCAGTCCTCCACCAGTATGTAAGTGGAAGAAATGTTAATTGTTAAGTGATGGTTAATGTATAATTAGTGTGGCCACTATGTGTGAGTCCTACGTACAGTGTCAAATGGGTAACCGAATCATGGAGCACCAGGCAGCATTAGGGTCATATTAAAAAGTCCAATTTTATTGATAATGCATCATAAAACCATACTAGGCAACAATGTAAATCAGCCCCACGCTCATGTACAGTGTCGGACTGGGACACCAGGGGCCCACTCAAAAACTTTGACCAGGGGCCCACCAATTAATCTTAGACCAGGGGCCCACTCTACCTCTCCTTTCTTCCTCTCCTCACTCAACCTCTACTCTCCTAGTCTCTTTTATTTACATACTACACTCTTTTTCCAACTATTTAGCCTCTTTGTTCTCATAAAAATAGGGAATGGCCATAAAATAGGCCAAATGTTTAGCAGCATGAGGGCCCACTGACACCTGGGCCCACTGGGACTTTTCCTAGTATCCTGGTGGGCCAGTCCGACACTGCCTACGTAAACTGTGAAGTATAACATTGTTGGTAGTGAAAAGTGAAATGTGGCAGCCATTTTGGCAGTGATAGAGAAAGGGAAAGCAGTCTGTCAGGGAAAGCTGAGGAACCAAAATTGTGCTGCAACTGAGCTGTATGAAAGGAAAATAAGTCACTCAAAGTGGAGCTGGTTAAAAAGGAAGTCTTTAATACCTTGTGTTTTACAGCAGTGATATATTGTCTTTATTTCAAATGTTATCCTTCGTAACCAGTTCTTGTTGCCACCTACAGGTAAAATTGGTTGTAATACAAGCATTTCATTTCACATTGGTTATTTTGGACTGGGCAAGTTATCGATAGATAACGACATGATCCCAGACCTCTAAAATTCAACCATCCTAATTTTCATTTTGTACTTTACGGGCATGAAGTCAGACACAAAAGTAGTAATCTAATAAAGAGAAACCGTATCACAAAACTCTTTCTCTGTTTGTGATTGGGCTCTGCTAATTAGGCTGAAAGTATAGGAGCCTTTTCTGCACGCCTCAAGAAGCCCATTCTCCGTACTAATCTTCTTCATCTCCTCAGTCAATCTCTATTCTCCTAGTCTGTTTTCTTCATACTATAATCATTTATTCCTTTTATTTAGCTTCTTTGTCCTCATACAAATAGGGAATGGCCATGAAATGGACCAAAAGTTTAGCAGCATGAGGGCCCACTGACACCTGGGCCCACCGGGAGTTTTCCTGGTATCCCGGTGGGCCAGTCCGACACTGGTTACATTCAACTGTAAAGATGAACAGAATTTTTTTTAATGAGATGTGGGGGCCCTAGGTTACATCCACCGGCTCTTATTCTAGGCTACTGCTGGATTCAGATGTGAACAGATCCAGGAATATGGATCTCAAATTAAACAAAACAAGAAATATTAAAACATGAAATATTAAAAGAAAATGGAAATAAAAATTGAAAAAAGCTAGATCATCATCATCATTTATTTATATAGCGCCGACAAGATACACAGTGCTAGATGGGTCCCTGATCACACTGGGCCCTTAGGCTATAGCCCAGGTGAGCCTGTCTATTAATCCATTCTTTTAAGAGGTCCTTGTGCACACAGTTCTGAAAATGGGGGTGTCATCATTTAAATCAATGGTTGTCTAATTGCTTGACATAAAATTCCTCAAGCTCACTGGTGGTGGAGGGAAGAGTAAAACATCTGGTTTGCAATTGCTGCATGTGCAAACTGTACTGCACTTGTCCTGATTCCAGATGGGGCAAACTGAGGTCTGGTGCCTAGAACAGGAGCTAAATACAGCCCTGTCTTTTTTAGAGGATTGCTAATAAAGCCACACCTTGGGTGCTGCTGCGCTCTTGGGTTCAACTTTGGTAATAACATTTAACTTAAAGGGGTTGCTCACCTTTGAGTTAAAATTTAGGATAATGTAGATTCTGAGACAATTTGCAATTGGCTTTAATTTTTTTTATATTTGTGGTTCTTGAGTTATTTAGCTTTTTATTCAGTAGCTCTCCAGTTTGCAACCCTATCAACCACACATTACTTTGAATAAGAGACTGGAATATGAATAGGAGAGGCCTGAACAGATAGATGAGTAATAAAAAGTAGCAGTAACAATACGTTTGTAGCCTTAGAAAGCATTTATTTTTTAGATGGGGTCAGTGACCCCCATTTGAAAGCTGGAAAGAGTCAGAAACAGAAGGCAAATAATGCTTAAAGAATTAAAAATAAATAATAAAGACCAACAGAAAAGTTGCTTCGAACTGGCCATGCTATAACATACTAAAAGTTAACTTAAAGATGAGCCATCTCTTTAAGAACCAGTTAACGCCTCGTGCTCCGCAGTTTGACTCTGCATATAGATATGGTTCTCAGGGGTGCTGAATTTGAAAATGCCTGTATTTCCCTACAGACCCTATTGGTTTACCAGGTACAGGCCTACAGACCCTATTGGTTTACTGGGTACAGGCCTACAGACCCTATTGGTTTACCAGGTACAGGCCTACAGACCCTATTGGTTTACCGGGTACAGGCCTACAGACCCTATTGGTTTACCGGGTACAGGCCTACAGACCCTATTGGTTTACCGGGTACAGGCCTACAGACCCTATTGGTTTACCGGGTACAGGCCTACAGACCCTATTGGTTTACCGGGTACAGGCCTACAGACCCTATTGGTTTACCTATTGGTTTACCGGGTACAGGCCTACAGACCCTATTGGTTTACCGGGTACAGGCCTACAGACCCTATTGGTTTACCAGGTACAGGCCTACAGACCCTATTGGTTTACCGGGTACAGGCCTACAGACCCTATTGGTTTACCGGGTACAGGCCTACAGACCCTATTGGTTTACCGGGTACAGGCCTATAGACCCTATTGGTTTACCAGGTACAGGCCTACAGACCCTATTGGTTTACCGGGTACAGGCCTACAGACCCTATTGGTTTACCGGGTACAGGCCTACAGACCCTATTGGTTTACCGGGTACAGGCCTACAGACCCTATTGGTTTACCGGGTACAGGCCTACAGACCCTATTGGTTTACCTATTGGTTTACCGGGTACAGGCCGACAGACCCTATTGGTTTACCGGGTACAGGCCGACAGACCCTATTGGTTTACCGGGTACAGGCCTACAGATCCTATTGGTTTACCGGGTACAGGCCTACAGACCCTATTGGTTTACCGGGTACAGGCCTACAGACCCTATTGGTTTACCGGGTACAGGCCTATAGACCCTATTGGTTTACCAGGTACAGGCCTACAGACAGGACCGGATTTGTGGAGACGCCACCAAGGGCCGGGCCTAGGTGAGCAGGATTTCAGGGGGGTGTCATGTTGCCCAACCACACCCACATTGGTCAGAAACTATTCCTGTACGCCAATCCCCATTGCTCTGGTCCCGATGAAAATTTGATTGAATAAAAGGGAGGGGACGGGGCGACGAATGACATCGGGCCTAGGGTCATCTGCTATTTAAATCTGGTCCTGCCTACAGGCCTATAGACTTGTGATGTGCGGGCTGGCCCGATACCCACGAGTGGGTCAGATTCTGGCCGACCTCGCACCCCCATTTGCTGGTGGCACCACCTTACACTGCTGGCTTCCGACTTCTGGCCTCTGGTATTATAACCGCGCGCCTGCTCGACCCTTTTGTGACGTCATCGGTGGGGAGTTGGAGCCATCTATAAAAGGAACCCGGAAGTCGGGGCGGGCGAGTGTGGAAAGAGGGGGTTTTTTTGTTTTCATCCAATTTCATCCAGTATGCAACACCATGCACTTTAGCTAGTAGTTATATAAAAAAGTATATACAAACCCCCCCAGTGACTAAATAGCCTACTAACAGTTAGTCAACAGTATATTACCATAAATATTTGCCAATACACATTCTAAAACCACTAAAAAGTACAAACACATAATAAATAATTGGTTGATTCAGTTACTAAGTTCACAATTCATATTTCCTTAAAGGTTTTGTTCACCTGTGAGTTAACTTAAAGTATGTTGTAGAGATTCTGAAACAATTTGCAATTGGTTTTCAGTTTTCATTATTTGTGGTTTTTGAGTTATTAAGTTTTTTATTCTGCAGCTCTCCAGTTTGCAATAACAGCAATATAGTTGCTAGGGTCCAAATTACCGCTGCAACCGTGAATTGATTTGAATAAGAGATTGGAATATAAGAGGGCCTGAACAGAATTACGGAAAGGCTGTCTCCCATACACTCCATTTTTTCCAAATAATCCAAATGAAAAAAAAAAAATTCCTTTTTCTCTGTAGTAATAAAACGGAACCTTGTACTTGATCCCAAGATATAACTACTCTTTATTGGAGGCAAAACCAGCCTATTGGGTTTATTTAGGGGCCCATTTACTTAGAGGAAAAATAGTTTGAACTTCGAATGGTCGAGAATCGGCTACTTCGACTACGACCTTCGAATCGAACAATTCGAACTAAAAATCGTTTGACTATTCGACCATTCAATAGTCGAATATCCTTCGATCGATGGATTAAAATCCTTCGAATCGTTCGATTCGAAGGATTTAATCGTTCGATTCGAAGGATTTAATTGTTCGATCGAACGATAATTCCTTCGATCGTTCGATCATAGGAAAGGCGCAAAATCCTTCGACTTCGATATTCGAAGTCGAAGGATTTTACTTCGACCCTAGGTAAATGTCCCCCTTAATGTTTACATGATTTTCTAGTAGACTTAAGGTATAAAGATCCAAATTACGGAAAGATCCATTATCCTGAAATCCCCAGGTCCCGAGCATTCTGAATAACAGGTCCCATACCTGTATAATCTTTTAAAAATCCCATAGAAATGAATGGAGAGTGGCGGAATTTCACTCTAGAGGACTGTGGCGAACTCTAACTTCACTTTTTGATAAATATACCCCTAATTTAATTTTGTTGTGTTTTTTTTAAAAGTCACGTGATGATTTTGTGCTTGATGTGTGTTCAAAAGACAATAAAATAAAGAATTGCGTTTGGAAATTCGCAATGAAAAAAATGCATATAATCCAAATATGTATGTATAACTTTATTTATAAAGTGCTACATGAATATGCAGACCATTTTACAGAGTAGAAAAGTACATACAGGGAGGGCAAGCATCATAATAAATAAGTAATAAACATAAGTACAGGTATGGGATCAGTTATCCAGAAAGCTCTGAATTACAGTATTCCCGTCTCCTATACACTTATTTTATCCAAATAATCCAAATTATTTCCTTTTTCTCTGTAATAATAAAACAGTAGCTTGTACTTGATCCAAACTAAGATATAATAATTCCTTATTGGAAGCAAAACCAGCCTATTGGGTTTATTTAATGTTTACATGATTTTTGAGTAGATTTAAGGTATGAAGATCCAAATTACGGAAAGATCCGTTATCCGGAAAACCCCAGGTCCCAGGCATTCTGGATAACAGGTCCCATACCTGTATAAATATACAGTTCTATGTTAATTAAGACTCATTTTTATGAGCTCAGCGTGTGTTTATAAACACCTGTGTGCGAGAGTGTTAAAAGAATTATGTGTAAAAGACATATCATGATTGTGTTCTAATGGAACAGCTGATTAATAGTTCATTTTGCAGCTGATAAAAACTGATGTTATTGCAATCTAGTTTCCATCCACTAGATATCACTAGAGAACTCCTTATGTTAAAATCTAAGGGAGCAAAAATAATGAAAGCTAATGGGTCTGAGGGGAATTGGAACTGTCTGGTGGGAAGAAAGGGACCTACACTTAGGGGCAGATTTATCAAAATGTGAGTTTAGAGCTTAATAAATAAAAACTCACCCACGTTCTGTTTATTCCTATGGGACTTTTAGAACTGTATTTATCAAAAGGCGAGGTCTAACTTTCACCCATTGATCAATTCAATTCTAAAAACCCCATAAGAAAGAGTAGAACGTGGGTGGGTTTTTTATTTATTAAGCTCTAAACGCACATTTTAATAAATCTGCCCCTTATAGAAATGAGAATTGGGATATTCCTGTGCATACAAACGAAAACATATAACAACAATATGTTGTTTTATAGTATTTTGATAATATTATATAGGGGGTCTCCGAAATAGACATATGTAGGGTTGCCACCTTTCCGGTTTCGACCCGGACCATCCGGTATTTTAAAGGGCTACCCGGGTCAAAGCGTCCTGCCCAGTTTTCCTTATTAGGAAAACCATGCAGGATTCCCTTGATTGACAAGGCGATAGGTCGACCGCTGTATTACAGCCCCATCCCCTGATGACACAACCACTCCCATCAATGTCACGGCCGCGCCGATGATGTCACGGCCCCGCCTCCTGCCCGTATGGAGAGGTGGCAACCCTAGACATATAACCCTAGACGTATAACTATTTTTTGTATTGACATTTGGTCATTTGGTATGGTTTTAACTGCATAATGTGTATATAACATATCATGGGTTTTTTATGTGAACACATTGCACTTTGATATCTATGTATTTTAAAAACACATTATATTGATGAAATGGTGTTTTACATATTTATAACTGAACATTTTACCAGGATATTTTGGTATATGTGGTTATTTTAGTATATTATTTCCATTTGATGGCAAAATTATTATGTAAACATGTTCAGGTGTTTGGGGGACATTGGTTATATATTGCACTGTTCACTTTAAATTTGGAAAAAGTTTGGTCGCTTTCTGTGTGCACATCGTTGTAATGCCTTTATACAGTATATATATATATATATATATATATATATATATATATATATATATATATACTGTATATATATATATATATATATATATATATATATATATATATATATATATATATATATATATATATATACTGTATGTGTATATAAATGTATACATAATTAAAAATTTTTAAATAGGCTTAAAATGCTGTGCCATGGGTGGTAGCATCAAAGGGGGTACGGGTGTGTGTGCAGGGCCGCCATTAGAAATCACAAACATTGGCGCCAGTGCCCCCCCTTACAATTTGAAAAAAAAACATTTTTCAAAAAACTTTGGTGGCACAGGCCTATAGACTATTAAAATAATACATTGGTGGGCAGGGGTTCAATTACAGCTCCTTTCGTGACAATGGTTCTTTTCGCCGCTTCAGGACTTTAACTTCGGCTGTTTTCGTGACATCTGGTCTTTTCGCCGCTTCGGGATTTCCTTTAAGTCTTTTTGTGGCTTCGGGACTTCGGCTGTTCGCACTTCAGCCCCCCTGATGCTGGCCCTGTGTGTGTGTATATCCAATTTTTAAGCCCATAGCCTGCCACCCAACTCTTCTTGGCCTTTAGCTGTGTCAATACATGTGGTAGGGCATATTTATTAAAGAGTATAAAAGTAGAGCTTGCCACAGTTAACCAAAGTGAAACCGTGCAGCTTAGGTGTATATTAATCAAAGAGTAAAAAACAGCAATTTTGAAAAATATGTACAATAAAATACTATACTTTGATAAATGTCCTCACTTTGTGAATACAGATAAGGGATCAGTTATCTTGGAAACCTGTTGTCCTGTAGTTTATTTATTTTTTTAACCTGTCCTTTCACCAGGACTGTCATAAACTGGAGTAGTGGCTTCAATAACAGCCAGCACACTCCTGAACACGCACATACTGAAAACTGTATGCTTGTTAGATAATTGGTTATGGAATTTGTTTTGTCCTTGCAAAGGAATTTTCCTTACATTATTCACTGTTCACCAAGGTCACTTAGAATTTGTCCGGGACACGTGGCTGTCTGTCTTGCTGCCAAAGATAATATTTCAGCTCAACATTCCTGTACGTATTAAAGGGACACTCACACCTTTATAGCTGTGATTTAGGGATTCTGTCACATGAATTTAGTTAGTTATACTAATGTCATAGTTATGGGGCACCTCTCGATAGCCCTTTATTGCCATAACTTTTTTTAAAGGGCACCTATTGCCTAATTTTTATTTCCCCCCACCAGAGGTGCTGGCTAATAGAACCTGCACTCCGGTTGGGGTAAACAATAGTTTTTTTTTAAATTGCACTAGCATTGAAACACCTTTGGGTCCATTTTAGCATGTAAATGAGCCTTGGAATCTCTACTAAAGTAATTTTAAAGGGCACCTGTCACCTGATTTTTATTTCCCCAACAGAACCTGCACTTCCACTGGGGGAACCAATTTTTTTTTTTTTAAAAAAAAAAATCCCACTAGCACTAGGCCACCTACACTGGGAGGGTGCCCGCAACTCGCTTATTATGCACATGAGAGTGCTTGGGCCAAGCAAATAGCATGCTAATTATTATTATTATTATTATTATTAATGCCCTGTGCATTGATGCACTAGTTAAGTGAGACCAACCCTTTTCTTATACAACTTGCTTTGGATTTATGCAAATGCTCCTGAGTAATTGGCATGCATTTTGGTGCACCATGCTCATTTGCCGGGGATAAAACTCGGAACATGGCTGCAGTGACAGTGGAGTTCTGGGGGAAAACATTGCATTCTGGGAAAAAAACATAGGTTTGCATCCAAGTATTGTATTGCAAAGGAAATGATGCTTCGCTTGGCCACAGTGGTGCTGGAATTGTGGGGCATTGTGGGTTAAAAACATAGTTGAATTGCACTTTGCGCACTGCATTTACAGTTGGAGAACTAAACACCTGCTCTATAGTTTTCTTGCTTCTACTGTGCATGATCCTGTCCAGCAGGGTTGCCGGGTCTAATTTTCCAAAACCAGCCAAAGTCAGCTACAAAACCTGCCAAGAGGTATTTCAAAAGTATCCCAAAAATTGCACAATATGCGCAGTGAAAAAAAATTAACTTTAAATTTTCCCATGAAGCTAAATATATGTATGTATGTATATTTTTATTTGTATAGCGCTCCTTGAGGGCAAAGCACTGTACAGCAAAACAATAAATTAGTAGTAACAAACAAGGGGTCATTGAAATAAAAAGTAACAATAAGTGCATTATTAGAAATACAATTCACATAAATATAAAATATAATTACAATACAGATTAAGTGCTCAGTGTCAAGGAGACAAAAGTCTAGAGGACCCTACCCCGTAGGGCTTACAGTCTAAATGGGGAGAAATTCGCCCGTTACCAGGGGCATAACTGCAGAGGGGGGCCCAGGAGGTATAGGGGCCCCATAAGGCGCTAATACATTTATATAATTTCAATAAATATTGGTAAAACAGGTCAACCACTAGACCTTTTGATGGCTATCAGATTTTTGCCCCAAAATTATCTGAAATTGAGCAAAGTCACCGGAAAATGCAAGAATGCTTAAGAGTGACGGGAGACTGGGGTAGATAGCCCAAAATCTGGTAACTCCTGACGTCTACATAAGTCAGTCCCATTGCATGCTGGGTATTGTAGTCTTACATTAAACTTGGCAGTTGGCAAAATGTTAATCAAAAACTACATTACCCAACATGCACTGGGAGACGCAGGCTTGGCAATTAAGGGCAAGAAAAAACTTTGGCTGGTTTCCAAAGTACAAACCAGCCAAAGGCCCAAAAAGTAGCCCAAATCCATACCTTGGCTAGTTTGTACTTTCAAAACCCGCATGGGCTTTAAATTAGTAGCCCAATTTGGCAGGAAAACCAGCAACCTGGCAACCATGCTGTCCAGCGATTGCCAGAAGCAGGATATAACAAGGCAATGCAGGGGGAGTGGTGACATTTAAGTGCAGGCACAGAGGCAGTAAGGAAGCAGAGCCTCTATACAGGAGCTATTAATTAAAACATATATGGGGGGGGTTCTCCAACATGTTGTAGTATGCAAATTTTTGTTAATATTATGGGTTTCCCTCAAAACCAACAGTCATAGCACTATTCTGGGCTTGGTTTTTCATTATGCATTTGGTGGTAATGAAAACATTCTTATATATAATTTGTTTCTGTTTGCTCCTCCTTTGTTTGGATGGTGCTGTTCACCAGGGCCGGGCCATGCCGGCCAGGAGCCCCAGGCTGCGTTTGCCTACGCCATAGGACCACATCACCTCCTACGTGCGTATGCACAATGACCCACCGTGTCACCCCTCGCGTAGGTGAGCAAACAGGAGCAATGAGCGGGACTCTGAAGACCGGACTGGTCGGCAGCAGTGAAAGGTACGTGCCTTGTGCCCCGTGCCTACTCTGCCTACCCCTAGCCCTGCTGTTCACCTCTCCAATAAACTTTTCAATTGTTATACAACACCACAGCTTTAAACATTGCTGAGAGATGAGATGTATGTATATAAATATATCCACAGGCTGAAGCCTTCCCCATCACTTATGCGCTGATACATATTTTCCATTATACGTCCCATGAGTATTTTGGCTTTTGTTGCCATGGCTGCAGCCTAAAAATAGGGATACAGATCTGTGTAAACCAAAGATGTTTTGTTAATGGCAGTGCACTCTCTAATCCTTGGTTGAGACTCCAGCACACGCTTAGAAGAGCTTAGAAGAGTTTGTATGGGAACATATATCTGTTATCTGGAAACCCGTCATCCAGAAAGCTCCGAATTACAGAAAGGCTGTCTCCCATAGACTCCATTTTATCCAAAAACTCCAAATTTTTAAAAATTAATTCCTTTTTCTCTGTAATAATAAAATAGTACCGTGTACTTGATCCAAACTAAGATATAATTAATCCTTATTGCAAGCAAAACCAGCGTATTGGCTTTATTTAATGTTTAAATGATTTTCTAGTAGACTTATGGTATGAAGATCCAAATTATGGAAAGATCTGTTAACCAGAAAACCCCAAACCCCTAGCATTGTGGATAACATGTCCCATACCTGTACCATAAAAGCATTTACAGTCCACAGAATCTGGTACACTTTTCCTAGAAGCTCACAAAACAAATCCAACTGCATCCCTCCCAACTGAGCCGGATTGGCTATAATAAAAGTGAAAAGGATGTGGGCTTTCCAAAAGTAGGTGGAGTTTTGGCCAGACCAAGGATGGGTTTTAGCCTAACTGGGTATAATCAGAGCAGAGGCTGTGGCCTAAACTCTTACAAATATTGGAACTTTGGATGGTGCACACCTATTAAAGCTGAGGGAATTAGACCAAACTATACAAATTGGCAGCAATGGAGCAGGGCAAAGTTATCAATAGAGAAAGCTGCCTGCAAACCACACAGTTCAGATATTTTCATTAATAACCATGTATGATTTGTAAAAACAGACCAGTCATCTTTATTAAAACAGACAGTGGATACACCAATATTTAGAGGCAATCTAGTAAAATTAAGTTATAGGAAAGCTCAACTAATAGCTTTATCCTAAAAGGAACCAGCACAAGCTCTCTACAGGCTATTAGGCTGTATTCTTGGCTGTGCATCTAGATATGCCATATCATTTTTCTTGGTTAGGCAGTAGGCACCCAATTATATCATACTGTGCTTCTTGGCTAGGCACCAGTTATGGCATACCACACTTCTTGGCTAGGCACCCAGTTATGTCATACCATGCTTCTTGTTAGGCATCCATTCATATTACGTCTTGGCTTTGCACTAAGATATGTCATACCATTCTTCTTGGCTAGGCACCCAGTGATGTCATACTTCACTTCTTGGGTGGGCACCCGGTCAAGTTATACCATACTTCTTGGTTAAGTACCATTATTGGCTAGGTACCCGATTATAAGCCCTCTATATGTGCAAATTAACATTCAGACAAAATAAATTAAGAAAAAAAACCTTTAATCACAGAAGTGTAGTAAGCTTAGTGTATCTGCTCTGTACAATTTATTTTATAGGTAATTTTAAAATGAATCTGTATTACTTTTTGCAATATATATATATACACACACAATGTATTTGATTTTTAGAATCCTTCACTGAACAAGAATCATGGAATAATTCTAAACTGTAACATGGTGTAATTAGAACAAATAACAGTTGGTGATGAGTGAGGCAAATTGTGGGCCAAGAGTTTGGGCTGCATCTATGTTCTGCCGATTCATAACACATGTCCTGGTGGCTACCTGAGTTTAAGGACACTCTGACAATATGTATAAGTGATCATTTTAACAATACAAGTCTAATTATCAATTGATTCAGATTCACATTAAAGGGCAACAAAGAAACTATTGCATTCTGCATCACAGCTGATGAAAAATTAGCTTGGTAGCATCACAGTCTATAATAGATATAACCTCACTTTTCTGCTATTGTGTTGATGATCTCTGACAACTCTAACACTTTGTATCCCAGAGCAAAATGAGCATATGCAGTGCCACTGACACTCTAAAGATGGCTAATCACCCGCCAGTCCGATGCTGCCTACTAGTTAAGAACCAAAAGGAAACTATTTAGATTAACTCACTAGAGGTACAAACATCACTGGCTCTTTAACATTAAGGAATCAGAGAATTATTGGTGCTAACCATTTTCAAAATAATAATGTTTTGATTTAGTTTGTGCTATTTCCATTGTATATAATATTCAAATCACTCTGTTTCTGCTTAAATGAAAATGCCACTGACACAGCCAAGCAGTTAAGCTGTTGACAACCACCACAGCTTTAAACCTGAGAATTAGTTCATCTGCTCGAAAATCCTTATCTCTAAACGAGTGCCTAAAGTGCATTTATGTCCAGTATGTTATGTTAATTGATGCCCTGGTTTTCAAATTATTAATTGACTAAGGCTGATGAAACACAGGCCAGTTACTAGAAAATACAACTGATCAGTACGCTAACTGCAGTGGTGTAACTTGTATGGGCATGCAAGCAGCAACATTTTGTGCACCCCAATCTTTCTTGGCCCGAAATACTCCAACCCTCAATCTATCTGTACTCATTCTCTTTATGGGCTTTATACTCCTACCCTCCCATGTGTCAATCATACTCTCACCTCCAGTCTAAGTCTCTGACCCCCAATCTTTGTCTGCCCTTCTGCCTCGTATGTATTAGTCTTTCTCACTCCTATTTTCCTGCAGTGTCTGAGTTAAATGCAGCAATTCTTTGCACCTAGCGTTCCTTTTATGTTCTAGGCCTGTAGGCCCCAACCTTTTTTACCCAATGTAGAAAGAGTTGGGGAGCAACACAAGCATGAAAAGTGTTCCTGAGTGGTGCAAAAAAGGGCTGTGATTGGCCATTTGGTAGCCCCTATGTGGACTGGCAGCTACAGGCTCTGTGTGGCTGTACATTGTTTTTATGCAACCAAATGTTGCCTATTAACCAGGAATTAAAAATTTTGAGGCCAGCAGGAGCAACATCCATGGAGTTGGTGAGGAACATGTTGCCGGGAGCCACTGGTTGGGGATCACTGTTCTAGGCAGTCACTCAATTCCCAACAGCTTCTTTCAGTTCCTTGTCTGATAGTGCCTGAGCTCTGCTTACTGGTCACCAAACTGCAAACACACACCCCATTTCCTGCATAAAACTCAGAGAGCCCTAATTTTACAGGTTGCAGCTGTTCTGGTTCCTGGTAAATCCTACTTGTTCCAACTACTTGCTGGGGGGCACTGTATATCAAGCCCAGAGCCTTTGCTCACGCGTAAGCCCCGGTGGGGTGTTAATTCTTTTCAGCCCCTTAAGTTCCCCCTATAGTTACAATACTGCCCAGTGAAATTAAATCACAAAGGAAGCATGGTATATAGCTAGTTATCTGATTGCTGCGTTTGCTAAATTATCTCTCATTAGATAAACATGCCAGAACAACAGTTATCTGTTTTCAAATCACACACAAAATTTAGTGCAGCTGGGACACCTTCCTGAGTTACATTAAATACATTACATTCAATAAAAATCTGTGTGTGATTGGAACAAGCCATATTGCCCTGGTCTGCATATCTCCTGTGAAGTTGGCATTTTGCAGTTGGTGCTGTATATGAAATGAGTGTAGGTACACACTCTTCTAAAAGCAATTAAGTGATGAAGTTAGACCATTCAAAGGTTTTGTTTGGAGTCCCATGGATATTCATTAATAATAAATAAAAGGGGGGATTTGGTGGCCCATGTGTTGCCAGCTGATGATTAGCACTTACTGTAATGTAACATATTACAAGCCTCATCAATAAGTTAACAAAATAAACATTACAAAAATGAAGCCTCTATTGTTGGTTTAAAGGCTTTTCAAAATGGAAAAATGTTGATGAGAAACCCAGATGACCTAAAGACTTCCTACTCCTTCTGTTACAATGTGCTATAAAAGATAGCTGTGACCCCTTTACTGGGCAATCTTGGCTTCATTGTATTTTTGATAGGCCTCCAGTATTTCATCGATGACACCAGGATCCTCCAGTGTGGTTATATCCCCCAGATCCTCTGTTTGACCAGTGGCGATTTTTCTCAGCACTCGTCTCATGATTTTTCCAGAGCGGGTTTTCGGGAGACGTTTAACCATCTAAGGAAAACGGGGACATGTCCAGATACGTGTAATGAATCACATCATATAATCTATGGTACATCTGTTAACTCTAGATCTTGAGGGATGCATTCATACATGGTACAGATCAATGCACAGCTTAACCCTATACTCAAATGTATTACATCATATTAATTGTTGCTAATACAGGACACATTTTATTTAATCATTCTGTTTAATCTCCCATTAGTTAAGAACGGGTTCTGCATCTTATTTGGTCAGCCAAGGAATTGTCCAAATTGGAAACTCCTTGGCTTGGTCTGCTGGGTTGTTTTTTGGTACCACACATTGCGACTAATGGACCCTACTGCATTAAATCTGAGTATGATGCTATGTCTTTTTTTCAGACTTCAAATCAAGGATAAAAACAGAAATGAATAGACATTACCATAATATAGGTAGATATTAGGGCAAAAGCTCCAGTAGAATTAGTAGTAGTTGTTACTTTTTGATTTCCTATGTTTTGAATATGTGTTGTTGATACAGGTATAGGATCCTTTATGGAAACCCATTATCCAGAAAGCTTCAAATGACGGAAAGGCTGTCTCCCAAAGACTCCATTTTATCCAAATAATCCAAATTTTTTAAATTGTTTTCCTTTTTTTTCTGCAATAATAAAACAATCCAAACTAAGATATAATTAATCCTTATTGGAAGCAAAATCAGCCTATTGGATTTAGTCTGAAGATCCAAATTATGGAAAGATCCCTTATCCGAAATACCCCAGGATAAAATTCTGGATAAAATGTCCTATACCTGTATATTGTTGCTTTTTTAAGGCAGCAAAATTTATATCTATCCAAATCAAATGGGTGGTAATATGTATAGTCTTCAAATGCAATTCTAGCCCTCTCTTGCATTTTTGAAACCTGGAAGTTGAAGGTTCCCAGTTCCCAGTTCTGAAGCTCAAATAATTGGCAGGTTTACAAATTCATGGTTTTACTATTTCTGATCAACTTGTGAGCTTATATTTATTTGGTCCTCTCAGCTGAGAATTTTTATCATGTGCCTGAATGGCCTTGCAGTTTACAGTGCTTACACAGTGCTTACTGTTTTATTATTCATTATGATCATTTACATAGTCTATTTATGTTAATCAGCAGAATGATTCCAGTACATAGCTAAGTCTACTCACCAGAATATGGTCAGGAACAGCATATTTTGCTATTTTAGTGGCCACGATTGCTTGCAGCTCTTTTTGAATAGCTTCCTCTGCTATCTTGAGATCTTCCTTTAATACCACAAATGCGAATGCACCTAGAAGACAAGCCAAAAAACATCCTATGAGGTAAAATCAAAGGAAAAACCTCTGGATTAAAAATCAACTGTCTAATTTCCAGCTCATTAACAGACAAAGCAGGAGAGTTAGAAAATTGATACTGATTTTAGGATGAGAAATGTCAGCATTAACCATTAATTTAAAAGAGTTACAACAATGAAAAGATAAAGAAAGAGAAGTGAGACACTGAAAACATTATTTATTGCTGTGTTTTCTACTGTAGGGAAAGAAATGTTTATTATTGAGGAATAATCAGATAATACCTAGGGGACCTGTTGGATGACCAATCAATGATTCTCAACTAGATATCTTTGGGCAAAGCAGTCAAATACACTGGCCTGTTAGCTGCTAACTCGGTCTGAAGTGAGTCATATACTTTTGATTGTCCGTGTATTGCCACAATAAAAAGGTATAAGCAGTATGTTACAAGTTAGTGCTACATAGCACCTGCTACTATCAGACTGTGGTCTTTTCAACTTTCAACTTGCTGAAGGCAATAGGTTGATCATTATTATAATCATCATTATCTTCCTCAATCTATCTCCAACCAGTGGCTCACGTGCAACATATTGCTCACCAACCCATTGGATGTTGCTACCAGTGGCCTCAAAAACAGGTGCCTTCCTGACTTGAAAGCAAGCTTAAGTTGCATAAAAACCATTTTTACCACCAACCAGAACCCCCTTTAGTTTGTCAGTCAACATAGAGGCTTCCAATAACCAATCACAGTCCATATTTGTCACTCCCAGGAACTTGCATGTTGAACTTCAACATTTTTTTCATCTGAATGTGGCTCATGGGTGAAAAAGGTTGTTCAACCCCTGATCTAAATGGTTAGGGTTCATTTGAAAACAGTTGGTGGTTTACCGGTATGATAAGTTGATGTATGATCATGATCATATAACATTTGCCATTTCAGGCATACTTAGACCTTGTATCATGGGCTTACCTATGTCCTATGTTACATACTACTGTTCTACAACCACAACTTAGTTTCCATCCAAGGATGCCTGCTGTTTTACATACAAATGAGTAAAGGGTCTATTTATCAAGCTGTGTAAAGTGAGTTATGCTAAAAGAAATGGTTTAAAATAGAGGACTTATATAGTGAATAATTAGTACCCCCTATTGTAAAATATAAGGATATTATAAGTTACAGAGGAGTTCCATGATCATACATATGTGTTTTTATATAGGGCATGGAGGTGACTTCTAATATCCTTATATTTTACAATAGGGGGTACTTTATTCACTATATAAATAAGCCCTCTTATTATAATTATTATTATAATACACAAGTTTCAGTAAATTATGTGACAGAAATGATATCACTAAGCTCCGATTATAACCAATGACATCACTAAGCACCGTTTATATTAAGGATATAAATTACAGGATATTCATTGTGTATTATAAACCATTGTTTATTATCAATCAATCTGGTACTCCTGGTGAACCTAAAATCACAAGTGCAATCACGTTGCTCACCTCTTACCCCGGTTTGAATCACCTCTTGTTCAGAAAAAGTGCCATCCTTCCTTTATGCTGAGCAACACGCCATAATCTTTTTTTTCCAACCAGGTACCTCTTGTACTTCGGGCTGCAGTTTTTTTAAAGAGGAGTTCTAACCCTGGGGTAGGAGCTAAGCTACTATAATGACTATTTGTCATTTTCAGAATGAACAAAACAAATGGGAGCCTTCACCTTTACTGTGACCAGGGCTGGATTTAGTGGGCAGGCACCATGTCCGGACTGAGAATTAAAATAGGCCCTGGCATTTCAGGTGCACAGAGGCCCAATCAGCCCCCACCAGCCCACTAAATACTGACTTTCTATGGGTCCTTGTAGCAGCCCCTCTGGCATTTGCCAGAACCCACAGATTGCCAGTCCAGGCCTGGCGGGCACCCAGAGGCCGCACGGTTCTAATGCTCGCCCATATACCCCCCTCCGGTGCGAGCGCACATGCGCACCTGCACTGGAGTACTGGGGTGCTGTGCTCCCCGCTAAGCAGCTGGGCGGCATGCCGCCCCTATCATTCTGCCGCCCTAGGCCCGAGCCTTTGTGGCCTCGCCACAAATCCGGGCCTGACTGTGACATGTAATGGATGATTTGATATGTACAGGTATGAGACATATTAACCAGAATGGTTGGGACCTGGCGTTTTCCAGAAAAGGGATCTTTCTAAAATTTTAATCTCCATACCTAGTCTACTAAAAATGATTTAAACATTAATTAAACCCATTAGGATTGTTTTGCCACCAATAAGGATTAATTATATCTGAGTTAGAATCAAGTACAAGGGACTGTTTAATTATTACAGAGAAAAATTAAGTCATATTAATTATTTGATTAAAATGGAGTCTATGGGAGACGGCCTTTCCTTAATGAGGAGCTTTTTGGATAATGGGTGTCCGGATAACTGATCCTATACCTGTATATATGTATATAGACAGATACATATATATTGTATACATTATATGGTTTTGTCTCTGTCTGTAACTGACCCTACTTGTTTTAGAACTCTAGACGCTATAAAAAAACATTCTAATCGTTTTCTTATCAGGCATTTAATTACTGTGTATACAGCTAAAGAAACAATTATGAGACAATCAACATCAATTTAATGAATGTTAGTGAATGCCATAGTGTGGCTAGAATCCAGGGATCAGTAATATTTACAAAGAACTCTGATTTAGTGATAACTGGCTTATGATTAAATTGTATCCAGAATCTAATTTACAGTAAAAGTGGACGTGCATTGATATTTGCAGTCAAGTCTATTATCAGGAAAGAAAAGTAATAAAAGTATCTAGTTAAGGTCCAGGGCACACGGAGCGTTGGCGCCACTGATCTCAGACTGAGTTTTTTGGCAACCCCCACTCTGTGCTCCTTCACTCAAGCAGAAGCTGTACTTTTCAGTGCAGATCAATGGAGCTGGAGTGGATCCGCTTTTCTAAGCAGTGGAGCATGTCCCCTCAACCTAATAAGTAGCCTAATTAGTAGTTTGGCCTCTTCCCAATTGGTGCATGGCCACTATTTTTATTTACACTGTATGTATACAGGGAGGCACATTTATCAAAGGTCAAATTTCGAATTCATGTGATTTTTTAAAAACTCCCATAAATTCGACCAATTGAAATTTATTAAAAAACTAGAATTTTTAAAACTCGGATGAATTAAATCAACCAAAAATTTGCATAGAATTCAGAAAGGCTGCAAACAACTCTGAATTGATCCCTGGACCTCTCCCATTGACTCAAACAGCAATTTGGCAGGTTTTAGGTGGCGAATAGTCGAATTTGAATATGATAAATCTCGAAAATCACAATTGAATTTTTTTTAAAAACTCGAATCAAATTTGAATAACGCCATAGTTGAATTTGACAGTTTTGACCCTAAAAAAAACTTGCATTTAGAATTTTCAATTCGACCCTTTATAAATCTGCCCCTTCATGTTACAAATTTGTATTAACTTTGGTAAAAAGTACCTTAAGGTGGCCATAGACACACAGATCCGATCGTACGAATCGAGGATTCGTACGATTTTCGTACGATTTTCGGATCGTGTGTGGCGTGTCCCGACTTCTTTCGTCCGGCGGAGATCGGTCGTTTGGTCGATCGGTCAGGTTTGATTTTGACCCGACCGACATCGGCCGAACAATCAGATTACACCCGATATAGCCATGTTTGTTAATGGCATATCGGGGAAAGATCCGCTCGTTTGGCGATGTTGCCAAACGAGCAGATCTTTGCATCTATGGCCACCCTTAGGCTAATGTCAATGTAGTGTTTTGTCCACCGGCAGAGAAACCACCAATTTGGTTCCATATGTAAGCTCTGGCAGTAATGGCAACCACGTGTCAGTGTGCAAACTGCTGGTTTTGGATGGAGTGGATGGACAGGGTAGAAGGGGCCACACACATTATGGCTGCCTTAAAGAAATACTGACACCAAAATATAATCTTTTTTTATATTTATTATAACATATAACATTATATGCTATTTATAATTTTGCCATAAAAGTATTTGCCTGATGCTTTTACATTTCTTTTCTTATCCCCAATGTTCCTCTAGAAGGGGGCTGCGAAATATGTTGGCCCTCTATAAATATTTGTTTATAATAATAATAATAATAATTTATGCAGCAGCAGTCTGTTAGCATTAGAAACTCTAACTGAAAGGTTGAGAAGGGACAAGGAACTTCAAGTAACAATTAATTACAAAAGCAGAACTATAAATCAAAAAACGATCAACATGACCTATAGGTAACTTTTGATGTAGATTAATATTTTGAAAAATAAAATTTGTAGTGTCAATATCACTTTAATATTGTTACAATGATTTCTGTAGAGTGCATGTGGCTCATCTTTATTCCTCATCTGCTATTCCACCATGAACTGGCTGACATGCTGCATTGGCAGATGAAATGTCCTAACCTGCTCAGTTCTGGGAGCAGACTGATAGTAATAGTACATTGATATCAGGCAGGCTTGGCAGGGTATCGTGCATGTACTGGTATTGGTAGGTGTATCGGCAGTTTAAAGGAACAGTAACATCAAAAATTAAAATTTTAAAATTATTTTGAATTAATAAAAATATAATGCAGTGTTGCCCTGAACTGGTAAAACGAATGTGTTTGCTTCAGAAACACTACTATAGTTTATATAAATAAGCTGCTGTGTAGAAATGGTGGCAGCCATTCAAAAGAGGAAAGGCTCAGGTTATACAGCAAATAGCAAATAAGTTATGTACAACATAATGGTGTTATCTGTTATCTTTTGAAACCAATGCCCCGGTCAGGAGACACTTATACCAAGGAATGCTACTATGCAGGGAAGCACACGTCTTTTTAAAGCAGAGACATGCGCTGTGATTCGGGGAGATTAGTCGCCCGGTGACAAATCTCCTCTTCTTCGGGGCGACTAATCTCCCAAATTGCCGGTGGGATTGCACTCGGATGGCTTCGTTTTCCGAAGTCGTCCGAAGTTTCGTCTTGAGGTGACTGTGGCTGACTTTGGAAAACGAAGAGCTCCGAATGCAATCCCCATGTTTTTGTAAATACATGTACTTGCATATATACTATGAGACGGGACCAGGGAATGTGCATTGATTAATTGGCCAAATTAGTAGCACTTCCATTGTATTTAAACACATTTTTACTTATCCTTGGAGTGAACCCACAACCCCCCTGGTGTTATCTATTTAACCTGTGCATATAGCCTTTTTTCAATTTTCACCATTGCTACACAGCAGCTTGTTTATATGAACTATAGTAGTGTTTCTGAATAGATCAGTTTTACCAGTGCAGGGCAACAGTACATGTACATATATTCATTACTTTAAAACGCTCATTTTTTGGTGTCACTGTTCTTTTAATGAGAAAATTCGTGTTTTTCCTGCCTCTAAGGTGGCCATACACCTCGTTTGGCAAGTGGATCTATATTTGATATGGCCACTACTTACATTCATGAATTTACTTTCCAGATAGCTTTTCACATAACCAAAATCTAATAAGACAATAAGACAATCTGCTAATAAGCAGCATTAATGGCAGCGAGCCATTAAATGTGTGAAGTCAATGTACTGTTGTACTTTATTAGACTTCCATTGCAAAGAGTTGTGTGGAACTTGCTTGATTTAAGTCAAATATTAACAGTAAGTCCTTGCTTAGCTAACCATCATGGAAAAAGTATGCTTAGTGCTGCTGAGGTGAATATTTATATAACTTTCTTTCTGCCATTGTAACCTGAGCCCTTTACAGCAATAAATTCTGACATAATAAACATGCAAGAACACCAGAAGATAATATAGTTTGTCCACGGGCAATGGGTCACATAGCAAGATCTATAATATCAAAAAAATAACCAAAGAAAACCAGGGAAAGTAAGAAACTTTAGAGACCCTGTTAACTTCAAGCCAACCAGTTCAGATAAAGTTATAAATGCAGGAATAAAAAATAGCTTTTAATCTAGGTAATTTAAAAAACAAACAAAACAAACACACACACGCCACCGCAAACGATACCAAACAAGACTTCATTAATGAAGTGGTGGAAGTCCGAGACCGTGTCCCTAAAACACACATTTAAAAGCCAGGCAATAGGTAGAATGGTGGGCTGTAAGTGCAGTTTACAAGATCTATAACATGTCAAATGCAGAGAACTTACCATTTAGGGCAAGGGTTCACAAAGCTTCTCTCCAACTGCAGATTGGAGAGAAGCAGATAAGCTCAAATCAGAGGCTTCCTCTATCTGCTCTGGAAGTCAATGATTTGAGCAGACCTGCTTCTCTCTGCATGCCATATTCTTTGTAAGCAGCTTAGTAAAACTGCTGTATCACAGCAAATATTTTTATCTCTATCTCATCTCCTGCGCTGATGCACTCACATCGCTTCAATTTCTGAAGTCGCCTGAAGTTTCCTCGTGAGGCGACTTCGGAAATCGAAGTGCTGCTACCAGGGAGCTGTTATCTTGTGTTAGCGAGCTGCTATCTGGTTATCTTCCCATTGTTCTGTTGTTAGGCTGCTGTGTGTGTGGGGGGGTAGCAAGGGAGGGGGTGATATCACTCCAACTTGCTATATTTAGAGTGACTGAAGATTATCAGAGCATAAGTCACATGACTTGGGGCAGCTGGGAAACTGACAATATGTCTAGCCCCATGTCAGATTTCAAAATTAAATATATAAAAATCTGTTTGCTCTTTTGAGAAACAGATTTCAGTGCAGAGCACTATTAACTGATGCGTTTCGAAAAAAAACAACACATTTTCCATGACTGTATCCCTTTAAGCAAATAAATGGGCAAGGAAGCAAGTTGTCATAGATGATGTGAAACTTTAGGAGACAGTTGATGTCTATTTGTATGACTGTCTATTTATGGATGAAATCTACTTTTTGCAGAATCCGGAAAGTCCTGAGGAAAGTGTAGAAAGATGAATGATCCCGTTGAGTTCTATATGAGATCTCAACACACTGAAGCTAATCTGAAGGACATGGACACAATGTTTAGCAGAAGATTTGCTCACAGTAGTCAGATCATGGAATTCTTCCAGCTCTGGGTTCATTAAGATGGAAATGAGGAGCTGGCAAGTGAAGCATGAGAGTGTTTAGCACTAAAGAGGCAAAGACTTTGGCTGCTCCAGAGACTATAAAAGTTATATATTACTTATTTGATACTTCTCTAAGTGTGTTGTCCCTAGAGTATGTAGAAAACATAAATAGAACAATGCATGATAATGTATTATATGTGTTATTTTCAAGAAGAAAGAACATCAGTTGATTTCAATTTTACAATTTGAGTATACTAATAACAAATATGCAATGGATAGCTAGGTCAGCCCCATGATGTAAATCTTCAGATTGAAGTGTCACCTACATTAATAATTCCTCAAAAATTCAAAACACTCTGCGCACCCACCCCCAGTCCAGCATTATCCTCAGCCTCTGTCATCCCAACAATGCAAACTGTGCAGTTCCATGATTGCTGAACTGGGGGTTGCAAAATCTGTACCTCAAACTATAAGAGGACCGAGCCTCTATCAGCTTGACTGCTAGATTTGGGATTCCAGCTGAGGAAGATGTATCCGGCTATGGGAACATGGAGAGTTGTCTCCTGTAGACTGAGAGCAGTGGAGCCAGCGCTCCAAGTGCCATGGGCCTAAGAATATAACACTATCAAGTTTTCGCCTTTTAGTAATAACAAGTCTATTCCAATCACCGAATCATAGAATTCTGCACCAAACATATATAAGGGGTCATTTATTGTGACCTGGGATGCAAGTGGTAGAGCAGTGGTGCAAAGTGTTCCCCTTAGTGCTGATTTAGAAAGAACTTTAGCCCAGGATTTGGTTAACCTCTGCACCTAGTGAAGGATTGGAAAGCTGACAATAGCCACAGAGTGCAAAAATATCTCTGTAACAGCAGTAAGGTTTGTTTATGGGGGTGCTGTAAGCTGACCATTAAAGGCACAGTTACTATACATCATTTTAAGTAACAATAATTAGCAGTGTATTTCTGGCTTGTGTAAATATTAATTCTTACCTTCTCCTTTAATTTCATGTGGATACCCTATTACGGCAGTTTCTGGCACATCTGGATGTTCATCCTGTAGTGAAAATAATAAAGATTATCAGGGAAACTGAACTCCACTGTAAAGTATTCAAATATTAGAGGTCATAAGGGCTCATTAAAGCCAGATAGAGTAGCAAGTGCTTACTAAATCAACATAAAGGGATTTAAACTCCCTTGGTGCTCTAGGACTTGCCTTTGGAGCCTTTATAAATGAGGCCCCTAGTACTCAGTGCTGCACCTTGAATTGAAACACATCCATTTTTAGGCACGACTCAATTTCACACGACTTTGAATTGAGGCAATTTCTAATGTTATGCCCCCTCCCACATAACAAGAATATGTCCATGTTACAGAACACTGGTGTGCCATTACCTTATAGTAGATATTTTGGCTGATTAAATGAAAGGTGCCTGCAGGGTTTGAGAGAGCTGTGGCATAAGCCATCATCTTGTAAGTGCAATTATTACAGATATTATTTTTAATATTGAACCATATGTACGCACTGACTCCTGATTGATAAGGGATCTGGCTAAATCTCTTAACTTTCTGTAAGATATGGACAAATTCTTAATGTCATTTGTGACCCTATAGTTTAACTGCAGATTTGTTGAATATGACATTTAGGTTCTATATTGCTGCTAGTGTAGATTCTGCAGTGTGAGTCAAAGGGTTAAACATCATCTTCCCACAAATATGTATTGTGTGAATCTAATTCCTCAGCAAAGAACATGGAAAACAGAAGGAAACAAAATAAGGCTACCTGGAGAATGACTCTTTATTCAGCATTTCAATATATGTTCCTTGCTTGCAACACACACACACACTTCCCCTATTTATTTATATCACACTCTAAAAGTGCAATCTCCTCTCTGGAGTGCTACCATAAAAAAACGAATATATTTATCTGTACATAAAATAATTCTAATTTGTTTCAAAATATGTGAACAAATTGTAGATTATTACCATGGCATCTTCAATTTCTGCTGTGCCCAGGCGATGCCCGCTTATATTTATGACATCATCCATTCGGCCTGTTATTTGGTAATAACCGTCATTTGACCTGTAGGCTCCATCTCCGGTGAAATAATGGCCTGAAAGATACGGTAATATTGCTTTATATCTGTCCTGAACATACAGAAAGCAGATCCCCTTTATGAATGTATCCAGAATAATGTAAAATTATATTGCTAAATGCTGTATATACATACAAAAGTAATTACTCCCATGATCAACATTAACAAAATATATAAGGCTCGTTTTGAAAATGCATTGTCTTTTTTTAATTAAAAAAATATATTTTCTATCATAAAGCAATGAATAATTGCTTTTTATCCTTTCTAGGAAAATCATCTGGCTCCCCCCTTAAATCTGAACAGTTTGTGGATCTGATCCCAATTGCACTGAAAGGTATGGGGTCAGCATGTGCACAAAACGCAACGGGTTGCCTGGCGCAACTTCGCATCTTAGTGAATTTGCCCCATAGACTCCATTTTATCCAAATAATCCAAATTTTGAAAAATGATTTCCTTTTTCTCTGTAATAATAAAACAGTACCTTGTACTTAATACAAACTAAGATATACTGCAATTAATCCTTATTGGAAGCAAAACCAGCCTATTTTTATTGATGTTTACGTGATTTTCTAGTAGACTTAAGGTATGGAGATCCAAATTACAGAAAGATCTGTTATCCAGAAAACCCCTGGTCCCTAGCATTCTGGATAACAGATCCCATACCTGTATTACTATATTTACTTTAACCATCTCTGATAAAAAAAAATACTGAACTTAAATTTAGGTTTGTAACTATTGGCATGCCCAAGTGATATTTGGTTGGTTGTACACAGAGACTGAAACCTTTACAATTACCAACCACTTTGCAGACTTGAAGGTGTAATAATCCTTACCTGGATATGCTTTGAAGTAAGCATCAACAAATCTTTGATGATCTCCATAAATGGTTCTGGCCATTCCAGGCCATGGCTGTGCAATACACAAGGCCCCAGACACATCACCCCCTTCTATAACTTTTCCCTGCAAATCCAAATGCAGTAAACAATAAGAAACGTGTCTATGATTGTATTGCTGCTGAAGCTCTTTTATGTCTACATCAAATAAAGTTCTGCATGAGAGTGCAGTGGAAATTTAAACACAGCATGGCGTCATTTACCAACGTCCCAGATGCAAAGTTACGCCCATTAGTAAATCATTTACTCTGCACTTACATCTGGGGCATTTGTGCATTTGTATCCTTGCACTTGATTGAGTGGATTCAATGAATGCATTTCATTGTATTTGGTGCAAGGTAGCCCTGTCCTTACCATGTGCCTGCATGGTGCTCCTTAACCTGTGCATCTGAATAGTGTGCATATTAGGGGTTTGGGATTAGGGGTGCCTATATGCCCTCACAGCTTGATTCTTACACATACAGCACTACTGAATGCAGGCAGCACTGTACTCATGGGGAGATCAGAGGTCTTTGCACTCCATTTTGGAGCACAAAGGCCTGCTCCCACAGGTGCATACTGATATTGTAAAATTTATTTGCACCCAGCCCTTTATTAATAGAATGTTATGGCGTGGTTATCAATGTAACATGTCTTGAAGATGAGTCCCTCTAGAAGGTATGATGGGCCACTCACAGTATGCCACCTACTATTTTTCCGAATGTTAAAGAACCAGTAATATCAAAAAAAATGTTGTTGGCATACATTAAAAAAGACAAATTAAACTTTAAAATCGCAAAGTCTTTACTAAGAAATAACTTACCGAACTCCGCTTCCGCTCCTCTTCAGAAAAGGCGTCATGGCACCGATCCATTGTGCAGCGCTCGATTTCTCATCCCTGGCTATCTCCTATAAGGAAGGCAGGGAGGAGAAATCGAGCACCGCACGATGGATCGATCGCTTTCAGTAAGTTATTTCTTAATAAAGACTTTCAGATTTTAAAGTTTCATTTGTCTTGCTGTTTTTTAATGTATACTAACTAGTTTAAAAAAAATAAATAAATATGTTTCTGGTCCTTTAAAGGGATACTGTCATGGGAAAAAATGTTTTTTCAAAATGCATCAGTTGATAGTGCTGCTCCAGCTGAATTCTGCACTGAAATCCATTTCTCAAAAGTGAATTTTTAAATCTGACATGGGGCTAGACATGTTGTTAGTTTCCCAGCTGCCCCCAGTCATGTGACTTGTGCTCTGATAAACTTCAGTCAGGGCCGCCATCATAAATCGCAGGGCCCATATGAAAAAATTTCCTGGGCCCCCTGGGCTGAGCCCACCACAAGCCCCACCTACAGGTCCGCCCTCCACACCCCACAGGTCTACCCCCCACCACACACTAAAAAAAAAAACATTGGTGGCTATGGTTCCCACATGTTAATTAAAAAATATTGGTGGTCAGGGCCCCCCCATTGAAAAAAACATTTGTGGTCAGGGCCCCCCATTAAAAAATATTGGTGGCTAGGACCCCCATGTTATAAGAAAATTGGTGGCCAGGGCCCCCCTTAAACGTCCATGTAAAAAAAGTTGCCCCCCCAGAAGTTTAAAAAAAATTGGTGCCCAGAGCCCCACCACACAACAGGGACCACAAAGGGTTACCTTTAGGGGGCCCTGCCATGTTACACTTACTTCATTAGTGTGGCCCACCTGCTGTCAGTGAGCTGCCAACTGCAGAAGGGGAGTATAGGTGGCTTCATCTTCTACCAGTCACAGCATTTTCTTCTCTTATTGGTCACAGAATTTCAAGTCCTGGTAAAGCTGCATGGTGATTGGATGAGCTGGAGGAGAAGTTCAAACCTCAGCTATCCAATCCCTGAGCAGCTCAACCGGGACTTAAACTCAGTGACCAATAAGGAGAAGTAATGGACAGAAGATACCTCCCCTTGTGCTCCCGCCCTGCCTTCCCGAAGTCAGCAGCTCTCAGAAAGCAGGGAGCCCGGCTAATCAAGAAAGTGCGACATTGGTGGGCCCCCCTTACCCTCAAGGCCCCATACAACTCTCCCCCCTGATCCCTCCTGATGGCTGCCCTGACTTCAGTCACTCTTTACTGCTGTACTGGAGTGATATTATCCCCCCTTTCCCACCCTGCAGCTTAAAAACAGTACAATGGGAAGGTAACAGCTGCCTGGTAGATCTAAGAACAGCACTCACTCAACAACACAATAATAAAAGCCACTGGGACATATTCAGTTACATTGAGTAGGAAAAACAACAGCCTGCCAGAAAGTAGTTTCATCCTAAAGTGCTGGCTCTTTCTGAAAGCACATGACCAGGCAAAATGACCTGAGATGGCGCCTACGCACCAATATTACAACTAAATAAATGCACTTGCTGGCTCAGAAATTACATTTCATATGGTAGAGTGAATTATTTGCAGTGTAAATAGTGTAATTTAGAAATAAAAACTACATCATAAAAATCATGACAGAATCCCTTTAAGGAACATAGTGGCATATCAACTGCCGATGAACCATATATAGGCTGACATGGCACATCGGCAGATAATATTTGTAAACTTGCCCAATCCCTGGCCCAAACCAACCAATATGTACATGTATATTGTTCAGACCCCAATACACATACCAATAACTTTATAAAACATTGTTTTTAACGATATTATTGGTGTGTTTTTTGCTAGTTTGCAATCCCTGCAAGTTTGTCTTTGAATGCTGGCAATGAAGATTATTGCAATTTATTGCAAACTTCTGCCACTCAACAACTTTCTGTTGTAGACAAATACAAGAGTCCTCTGCACTCAACCCATTATCAATATATTTAAGACAGAGACATTTTGTGCATACTGCTACTGAAAAATGCCTTACCCTTTAAACAAAACAGGGATTGTTTGTCCATATATTGCAATATATTTAAGCTGGCCAACTACGTCAAAGTCATCCCATATCTGGCCAGTCCTATGCTCAATTTTCATCTGATTCATTAAGAATTCTATTGCTTCGTTATACATTTTACAAAGGGACTAAGTTTTACCTGCAATTTACTAGCTGCTTTCAAAGTAAAACAATCCCTGTTTTGTTTAAAGGGTAAGGCATTTTTCAGTAGCAGTATGCACAAAATGTCTCTGTCTTAAATATATTGATAATGGGTTGAGTGCAGAGGACTCTTGTATTTGTCTATATGTATTTTGTGGTCACAGCCACATTGCACCCCCACCTAATGGTTTTAAAAATTAGTGGTGAGCACAACTTTCCCTTGTTTGTTATAACTTTCTGTTGTACTCACTGTCTCATTTAGCAGTGTAGGCTGAATCCCAAAGAAGGGTCTCATAGCCATTGCTGGTATAACTTCAGCATCTTGCTCAGATGGGCGGGGAGCAATGCAGATTCCACCGGTTTCTACAAAACGATATAGATTCTTTTGGTAAGGGAAGCAAAATAGGCGTTTCAGATTAAATATGCAATATTATCATTTTTTTAAAAAATCTATTACTTTTTAATTCTGTTTCTTCATAAAAGTATCACAAGAATTATGAGAAGGCCATCTCTCATAGGCTCCATTTTAAACAAATAATTCAAAATTTGTAAAAAGATTTCCCTTTTCTGTCATAATAAAACAATACATTGTGCTTGATCCCAAGATATACTTTCAAATTTGAGTATTTACTTTTAGTATGTCATAGAATGGTTAAGTCTTAGCAACTATTCAATTGGCCATAATTATTTCTTTTTTTTAATGTTTTTTATTTGCCTTCTTCTTCTGACTCTTTCCAGCTTCCAAATGGGGCTTCACTGACCTCTTCTAAAAACAAATGCTCTGTAAGGCTACATATTTATTATTATTGCTATTTTTTATTATATATTTCTATTCAGACCCTCTGCTATTCATATTCAAGACACCTATTCAAATCAATGCATGGTTGCTAGGGTAATAAAAGTACAATATTATTGGTATGTGTATGACCAGCATTAGACCTAGTTTACACTTGTTTCAAAACGCAAATCACACACTTTAGATCTCAGCCTGTGGCTGTTTGCAGATGTTGAGACTTGATGTTTACCAATGGCCTGTTAATAATGAATTCATCTAATAAATGTAATAACACCTCCATTGTACTTTAATCCAATTTTTTCCTCTGAGGCAAATGCCCTCTCTGTGGTTCACTAAAAAACACCCCTGCTGATGTATTTTAGCATCACTACACACTTACTGAAGTATTTGGCTTTTCTTTTAATAAAGTGCTTTCAGTAATCCCCTGATTTAACCTCTTCCTACTGCAATGAATGACATTCACACTTAGGGGCAGATTCACTAAGGGTCGAATTTCGAAGTTAAAAATACTTCGAAATTCGACCCTCGAATTGAAATCCTTCGACTTCGAATATCGAAGTCGAAGGATTTAGCGCTAAACGTTCGTTCGATCGATCGAAGGATTTTTCGTTCGATCGAACGATTAAATCCTTCGAAACGAACGATTCGAAGGATTTTAATCCAACGATCGAAGGAAAATCCTTCGATCAAAAAAAGTTTAGCAAGCCTATGGGGACCTTCCCCATAGGCTAACATTGACTTCGGTAGGTTTTATCTGCCGAAGTAGGGGGTCGAAGTTTTTTTTAAAGGGAAAGTACTTCGACTATCGAATGGTCGAATAGTCGAACGATTTTTCGTTCGAAACGTTCGAATCGAAGTCGAAGGTCGTAGTCGAAGGTCGAAGTAGCCCATTCGATGGTCGAAGTACCCAAAAAATACTTCGAAATTCGAAGTATTTTTCATTCGAATCCTTCACTCGAGCTTAGTGAATGGGCCCCTTAATCTTTCATCTATCATTTACTTGTTAGCTTGACTCCATGAATCCACATCTCAACTAAGCCAAATAGTTTGCAGCTTGTTGTATTGTAGAACAGATCTAACTGGCCTTAGAATAGGTTGCTATCTGACATATGATATATATATATATATATATATATATATATATATATATATATATATATAAATATATAATTATTGAACAGCACAATACTGTTTATTGTTGTATTTCTTCTATTACGGCATAAAAAACACACGCAAAACTCCTTAGTGTATGGAAACATTTATCAAGAACTGAATTTTAAAAAACAAAAACTCTCTAACATTAAAAAAGTGTTAAAAGTACAGCTCAAGATGCTGGAGAGCCAAATAAAAATAGGCAACCCGGGGCAGAAGAGGTACCTGCTTGGCGCCCCTCCACTTTTGTGCCCTAGGCATGGACCTCTTCTTCCTACTCCTAGTTCCGGCCCTGACTCATGAAGTTTTGCCATCCAGTCAGGTTTGTATTCTGTTTGTTTGGGTTTATCTAAGTGGAAATAAGGAGAAACTGTGTCTCCCCTCACTTCTGCATCTGTTGATATCTCATTCATGTGCCAGCTAGAGACAACAGCAGATCAATTTCTCAGTAAATATTTAGAGCAGATGACATACTATACTAGAACTATATGAGAACTCTCCTGGCAAACGGGAACAGTCATCTGAAACAGGGCAAGCTGAAAATTGCAGAAGTAGAAATGTACCGGCCTCCATATGTGAGAGGTCCCATGATTCAATGATATGTTGGTCATGAGTGAAATGCGTAAAAATGGAATAACATTATATATCTAGTATATAGATCTAGTATCCAGCAGGTTGCAGGCCTTATCTTATGTCTTATCTTATGTTATATTGTCTATATTTTACTCCTTTTAATATTTTTACAAAACTTTTTTCTGTCCCTTCCCACTTTTGACTTCTGGTTTGCAGCAACATCACTTCCTGTTTAATGGTGGTCGGCGGGTTACGGATCGGGTTTGCGGATAAGGCAGTTGTGGGTTGGGTAGTGGATCAAAGTGGGTAAATATGCTGGTTGCACTTCGGGTCGCAGGTTGCAATTTAGGGTCGGGGTCTTATAAATTGGTTCTGTGCAGGACTCTGCCTGAAGCTACCCTTAGCTCCAGGGTTCCCACACTGCCCAATGAATTGAATGCAGATGCGATTCTTAAAGCAAGCTCCGAAAATGACACATCCCCCACTCTAAAAATGCTAGACACAACTTGCACCTATTTCACGTCAAAGTGCAATACAATTGCAGTGGGCACAACTCAGAGCATGGCCGTTTTTGCACTGGATTTATGGGGGAGTTGCACTTTGCACACAGCACCTGTGTTAGTAAATGATCCCTTATACCTTTTGCTTATAAATCATCCTTCAGATTATGACCCTGAAAGCAAAAGCACCAAGAGCAGCCATTTTTAACAACAAGCAAAGCCACAGTAATATGAATTCATTTATTTAGAGGAGGAATTATCCTTAAACTTTATCAGGAAAGAAGCAAAGTGAATGTATAAAGAGCTTTGCGAGGCTAAATTACTTTTATTACACAGCATTAAGGTATTGTGCCCATTATCTGCTTTCTGAGATTATGTTGCTCTTAAACCAAGACTCTTAATCATTTTCATCCTACGAGCTTGAGAATTAGATACATTCTGAGATTTGAACCATCTACAGTATCCGACTTAATTGATCCATTTATAAAATAAACTCTCCTGTAGCCAAAATCATCTCTACAAATCTATACGTAGTACATACGAAATCATAGTGTTCTGGCATGCCTGCAATAAAGTGCAATTGTTGTATATGGGCTGCATTTACTAAATTAAAAAAAAGCATTAGATAAATCTCTGCAAAGTAATTTGACTAAGTACATGCAAATTAGACCACACTAATTACCGTAACATAATCGTTCCAAATCTACTTATATGAAGCTCAGCTGTAATTGGTACAGTTGGAAGCCTTATGCCTATCCCCTTGCAATTAACTTTAACCCTTTTATGGTATGAGTGTAGCAATACCCAGCGGCATGTATTTTTACTGACTCTTTTCTGGTGGTGCAAATAGGAGTACTGTGCCCTGCAGGACAACCGCGTAGGAAGATGGGGAAGATAGTGATAGAAAGGTAAAATAGTGTCAGTTGTTGTTGTGCAACTTGCAGCCTTTTAGTTGATCTTACAATACAACTCCCACTGAGATTGTTCTGTGGTTGCTGCACTTTGGATGTACTCTGTAGACTAATTTAATAAATGGTAAAAGCACTATTCATCATCTAATAAGGTAAGTCTATAGTTTTATCTTCTGGTTAATGTGTAAGAGATTTTGATGGGTGGCGAGTCATTCAAGAAAAGAACAGTTATTGTGACCAAACCGTAATTGAACAGGCAGGAGCGGGACAGAGCAGGTGCAGAGACATGAGCAGATGCAGAGACAGGAGAGCGATAGAACAGACATAGAGACAGGAGTCGGATGAAGTGGGTGTAGAGACTGGAGCAGGATGGTGTGGTCATAGAGACAGAACATACGCAGAACAAGAACAGGACTGGAGAAGGACCAGAAAAAAAACAAAAGGGTGAGAGCTAAGGACTGGCCAGAGTGCTCAAGCTACCAGAAGCTAATGTTCAGGCAAGGAAGTGATGTAGGAGATGGAATTAAATAGGACTCGGCTGGTTCTGATTGGTTGACCAATAAGGTTGCTGGGATGAGATGGGAATTTGATGTGTGGTGAGTCCTTCAGGCAAACAACAGGTATTATGACAATCAGGAACTGGACAGGCAGGAGTGGAAGTAAAGACAGGAGTGGAATGGAGCAGGATGGAGTGGTTATAGAAACAGTATAGACTCAGAACAAGAACAGGACTGGAGCAGAACCGGCACAGTACTTGAGCAGAAAAAGGACAAGAGGGGCGAGAGATAGGGACTAGTTAGTACTGGCCATACCAGGGATGACTTTGACGTAGTTGGCCAGCTTAAATATATTGCAATATATGGACAAACAATCACTGTTTTGTCTAAAGGGTAAGCCATTTTTTGGTAGCTTAAGGCACAAAATGTCTCAAAGTCTTAAATGTATTGTTAATGGGTTAATGGGTAGAGTGCAGAGGACTCTTGCTCCCAGAAGCTAATGCTCAGGCAAGAAAGTGATGCATGAGATGGAATTATATAGTTATATAAAATTCCAGTGGTTTAAATAATGCACAGCTTTGTTGACCAATAAGTCTGCTAGGATGAGATAGGAAAGCCAGGTGAAGAGGTAATAATAAGAGACTACACCAGCTGCTCTCCTGGCCTAGTGGTTATGGAGAGCAGCCAGAAACCTGGAGGTTCCTGCTCGATTCCCAGCACAGACTTACATAATATCACTCAAAAAATGACTTAGAGATGATTAGGAGAGTAGCAATAGTGCAGGGGATTTGCACTAAATCTTCTTAGAATTTTTTAAATAATATATCTTAGGAGTAGCACACACACTCACAATCGCACATACACATGCTTTTCATAGCTCTGGCTGTGCTGATTACAGTATATGACATTTTAAATTAAAATAATACTTTTAGTTGCAATATCTCATCTACCCTCATTAGGCCTGGTCTTTTTTGCTGTCTGCCGTTTAAAAGAAGAAGCGCCATCTTGTATCAGTTGTTATGCTTTTCTGACTATTATGCTCACTTTCACCCTTTACCTGACCAAAATGCAAACTTGGTTTCAATCTTTCACTTATAGATCCATTGAGTTGTCACGTTATGCTGATAAAGTAGAATTCATTATGTTTACGTTACCAAGGGTGAACACCTTTGTATGTATTCAATCTGTGTGCTGCAAATACATATATTGTTCACATTAATGGCTTGAATAGTACAGTACCAGAGAGAAGTTCAGGTACGATATCCATTAGTAACATTTGCTTTTCTGCTTGGCAAGAATAATTGTAGATTTTTTACTTGTCAACTCAATGATACATCTAACATCATTCTTATTGTCCTTGTATGTCAATATACATTCAAGCCATCATTTAGATTATATAGTCTTTATTCTATGTGTTATTGCTTTCAGATGCTGCTTTACTCATTTGATTGATGGAATGGATCTTTATTTCGAATTTGCTTCATTTATTCTTATGTTTTCTATTTGTATAAAACGATGGCCCGTGGCACATTTGCACTTACATTGCTCTAGCCCTCTCAGGAACAAATATGGCAATCCAAACAGCAGAACTCCAACCCATATAAAGCTAACACACTAAAACAGAATACATTAGGCACTTTAACTGGTGGTTGAAAATAACCACTTTTGGCTCATCACACCCCAGTGACATCATGCCAATGGGTATCAAAATGAATAAAAAATTTAATGTGATAAATATGTGGCAAGCAAATAAGATTACTGAAACTGGTATATGCCCTTATGCTTTTTTCATGTGCAGTGTTTAAATGGGTGATTCACCTTTAAGTAAGTTATAAAATGACTAATTCTAAGCAACTTTTCAGTTGGTCTTCATTTTTCTTTTATTATAGTCTTTGAATTATTTGCCTTCTTCCTACTCTTTCCAGCTTTAACCCCATCTAAAAAGGAATGCCCTATAATGCTACAAATCTATTATTAATGCTACTTTTTATTACTTATCTTTCTATTCACGCCCTCGCCTATTCATATTCCAGTCTCTTATTCAAATCACTGCATGGCTGCTAGGGTAATTTTGACCCGAGCACCCAGATTGCTGAAATTGCAAACTGGAGAGTTGATAAAATAAAAGCTAATTAATAAAAAATGAAAAACAAATGCAAATTGTCTCAGAATATCACTGTCTACATGATACTAAAAAAAGTTCATTTTAAGGTGAACAACCCCTTTAAGGTTACTTGTGTATCCATGAGAAAAATGTATATATAATAGAGGGGAAAAAATACATACATACATAGATTTATTAATCTTCTAGATGTGTTTTACATGAAAATTTGAATTTTTGAGTTGGTTTTTTTGGTGAAAACTCACATTTTCTGGTTAAAAAAAACCCTCAAATTTTAAGAGATTTATTATACCACGACCGTGGAAATAACTTGAATCCAAAGATTCACCATCTAAAACTTCATGTAGGAGTCAATGACAGAGGTCCCTTGAACCATTAGAAGATGTTAACAGCCTTCACGATGTTCAAATTTTTTTGGAGAGGTTTGCATGAAAAAATGAATAATTCAAGCAATTCAAGTTTTTTTCTCACCAAAAACTCAGGTTTTGGGACTCGAACTTGCAGAATCGGGTTATTCCCATTCAAGTCTTTTCTTAAATAAGATACCATTATAAGTATAAAAAATTTTAACACTCAACCTTTAATAAATAACCCCCTAAATATGATGCTAGCACACTGGACCATTTTACTCTCATTTGTAAGCAAGAGCCCGAAACGCTCTTGATATTTCACTTCATTCTCTCTATTAAAATCTTTACATCAAAGAGGAAATGTTTGTTTCAAAATTTTAAATTCTATAAAGTGAGTTGAATCCTATATCAAGTAGTAGCCAAGTTCCTCCATATTAAATTACCTGTTTGCCACCAGGTATCCACCAGTGTACATCTCTTCTCTCCCACCACTTCATGGAACCATTCCCAAGCCTCGTGGTTTATTGGTTCACCCACTAAAACAAATCACAAAGGTAAAGTCAGCTCAGTGTCACCATATTGTCTTGATCAGTGGTTGGTATGACTAACCACATGCATAAGGGCAGCTTTTTCCACATCATGTGATGCATACCATATCCCATTGCTGGACTACTAGATTAACAATGATTTCTAGTGTTACAATAAAGCTTGCTGGGATTCCTGTACCTAACTGGCTGTGAATAGAACAGGTGTACAGGTTGTTAAACTCTGGTAACCTCCATTGTGACTTTCTCACTCAATGTTACAGAAGCCTTTGGAATTCGACAATCGTTAAACTTGTCGAACCCAGTCAGTGGATTTAACTCTTTTATTACCACTGCATCACTCTGTGTTAGCTTCATATAAACTGTTTGTCACAAGGAGAAAATAACAGCAATGTTTGTAATAAAATTTTCCCTGGCAAGAAAAGAAAAAATGTTTATAGACAGTAAAATGACACAATACAATGCTGGTTATTTTAGGCCATCTTTATGGAGAGTTGTATTTGTAGTACTGTTTATGTCAATGGATTCTATGAAGCCAAAGTCAAACACAAATGCAGCTTTCTCATGTTCAAAGAAAGGACCAGCACTATAACGTTGTGTCCTTTATTGAGACTTTTATCTAAAAAAACATGGGCTGCACTGTGATATTCAATAAATAACACTGAACGTTTATATGGCCCTTTCTATGAATAAATGCATAACTTTCAATTGTGCACCCATCATTGACTAAGTCAGAGGACAATTTGAGCTATGATAAATCTACATACTATATAGGGATGCACCGAATCCACTATTTAAAACATTTTTTACTTCCGTGTTTTGTGGCAAAAAGTCACAGGATTTCCCTTCCCTCCCCTAATTTACATATGCAAATTTGGTTTCAATTCTGCCAAGCACAAGGATTCAGCCGAATCCAAATCCTGCTGAAAAAGGCCGAATCCTGGCTGAATCCCTCTCCGTTGGGCCCTTCAGAACTCCAACAAGCATAAGATCCTCTGCATATTTGGATCGATCAATCGATCCTGAAGGTTAAAAACTCCAAAACTAAAATCACACGGTAAAAGGGCAGGGGGAGAGCACAGCTTTGCACATTTCGTGACGTAAGGCTTCTGAAGAAATGACTCGTATTAGTCACAAAACGCTTAAAGTTGTGCTCTCTCCCTGTCACACTGAAAAAGGGCAGGGACAGAGCACATCTTTATAGGAGAATTCAACCCCCCCTATAATAAAACCCACTACTCTACATAATCCCCCTCCCTGCTCCCACCCACACAGGTGATAACTCCGTTAATTGCCCCATATCCTGTAATTACCCCTCATTGCAGAGTAAGCGCAGCGGGGGTTAACAGGTGCCATCTTATTCTCTTTGCAGACAACCGTGCAAGCGCCAAAAGCAACGGAAGCAGCTGAAGATCCGGAAGAAGACCCGAAGATTAGCGTAGAGAAGAAAATGGTGCCCATGAGCTCTGCTTACTCTGCAATGTGGGGTAATTACAGGATAGGGATTATCACCTATGCGGGCGGGAGCAGGGAGGGGGTAATATGTAGGGTAGTGGTTTTTATTATATGGGGGGTTGAATTCTCTTTTAAGCAGTTCATGACTGATATTAAAGCACTGCGTATCTTGACAGCGCTATATAAATAAATGATGATGATGATGATGATGATACGAGTCATTTCAGATGCCATGAAACACATAAAGCTGTGCTCTCTCCTTGCCCTCTTTCCGTGTGATTTTATCATGTCTGAATAAAGTATTGGTATTTGTTTCCTCTGTTGCGTTGGCTATGGGAAGTTCACCTTTATTTTTTGTAGTTACACCACAAAGCAACATTCTTTCTTTCTTAGTGGCAGTAATTTGGGGAAGGCTTGTTTCAGTAGGATAACAATACTATATCTAGAAAGGATAATACAGAATGGGTTTGTTGATTTGGAAGTGGAAAAGCTTGCCTTGACTGCACAGGAACCTGACCTAAACCTAAATGAACACCTGCATGATGAACTGGAACAGCAAGTGCAAGCTAGGCCTGATCACCCAATATCAATTCTCAACCTCTTTTTATATAAATATAATAAATTGTACCAACAATGTTCTAACATCTCCTGGAAAGCCTTCCTAGTAGAGTAGAGGTTAAAGGAAAGTTAAGCAGCAAACTGAGGGCCAACTTCATATTAATACACTTGGTTTTGGAATTACACAGTAAGTGTCTCCATAATTTTGGCTATATAATGGAAGTATGGTTTGCAGATAAGCAACACAAGTTACCTTGTAGTGATTCTACAATATGACACCTAAGTTTGCACTGCACCTAACACATCATAAAAACAATAATATGAAAAAGAGCTAACCCTTCTGCATCAGTGACCACAATTTGTTAATTAATCAGTTCTGCAAAATCACTGTCCCGTGTTGTAAACTGGAGTCCACCCAAAATGCAGCAATTGGAGGGCTATTTAAGTTATATCATAGCACGGCAGAGTTCGTTCTAGCAGAGGAATGTCAGATAATATGCAGCAGTTATTTGCATATGTCTTGTGACTTGTGAAAGTGACTGGGTGACATGTTATCCTGGCCTCAGCAAGAGTGAAGACTGATTAGTAGAACATTAATCATGATACGACCCCACTCTCACTCTCACTACAGTAACGACTGGTAATTACTGCCATGCCCCCCCCATATAAATTAACATGCTAGCTAATGGAATTAGAAAATCAGCATGTATGTAAGCACTGCATTTAAATGAATAAGCAGGCATACATTCTTGATTCCCATATCCATATCACTTGACAGTGGTCAATATTTAACTGACGTTGGTTAATCTTTAACTAAAGGACATTATGAACATTTATAGTTTCCAGTTAATTCAGTATGAATGACTATAGATTGCTTGCTGCATAACCAACAAGTTGTGAGACAGTATAACATAACATGCAGTACCTACCTGATCCTAAAGTTTTCAAAGAAGATCTATCGTATTTCTTCACCCATTCATCGCCATACTTCAGCAACAGGCGAATCGCAGTCGGTGCTCCATAAAACTGGTTAATCTTTAGTCGTTCAACAGTCTCCCAGTATCGACCTGTACAGAGACCATTGACATTTATATGAAATATTAAGTCAACCCAAGGACATTGTTTGCAAGGAATATGTTAACTGGGCATCAGTCTTTTTAAGGGGAGCTTTCCTCAAACATAACTTTTTTCTTTATTATCTGTTGCATAAAAATTTCAACCCATGAAGATGTTGTTATTAACAGGTTTCCATGGGGAATAGTACCACCCTGCCCTAAACTATCATTGAACACTTAGTTTTTGAGCTAGAACATTTTCCCAAATAAACCATAAAACCATAAAATGCAAAAAAAAACCTAGTTATGAATCGTTTTTTTAATAATAAAGTTGAGTAGAGTGTTCTTGGGAAATCTGCTATGTATAATTTGCATTTTCAGCAGCAGGTACCAAACTGCATGCCATCAGAGGTAAATTTATTCTGTACAGCAGTGGCTTATGAGCAACATAACCCCAACCCCTTGGATGTGGAAGCCCCTACACATAGGGGCTTCCAGTAGTCAATAACAGCCCATAATTGGCACCCCAAGGATTTTTTTCTTGCTAGTGTTGCTCTGCAACTTTTTTTACATTTGAATGTGGCTCATTGGTAAAAAAAAGTTGGGGATCCCTGCTGTACAGGCATGAATAGAACAGCTCTCATAGGGGTATATTTATCAAAGAGTGAAGTTAATAGTGAAGTTCCGCCACTAGAGTGAAATTCTGCCACTCTCCATTCATTTCTATGGGATTTTTATAGGCGTATTTATCAAAGGGTGAACTTTCACTTTCACCCATTGATAAATACGCCTTTCAAAATCCCATAGAAATGAATTGAGAGCTGCGGAATTTCACTCTAGTGGTGGAACTTCACTCTTTGATAAATTTACCCCCTAGTGGCAATAGTTAATTTAGCCTAACAATTAAGAAGTTAAAATATGCCTTTGACAATGCAAATAAGAGAGCAGCTCTAAACTCCTCCGCTCTCTACCCACGGTCTCTTAAACCTTCCTTTGCCATGAACAGCAGTCATTGTCTGAAGTACTTCATCTCCTGACTGTAAGCTCTACTTGAAGACCTCTCCACCCAACTGGTATTTAAAGAATATTTTTCACAAATAAGCAGTCTGCACTACCTGACTCACTTACTTAATTCCAAGTGAAAGAATCTAAGCCCACCAAAGTTGGCTCTGCCTCACCCATTCTACTGGTCTATAAACATGGGTAGAAAGAAGATACCATATAGCACCACTTTCTTTTTGCCTTTTCAGGAAAACCTTAGCTAATTCTACTACACCCCAGCTTGATGCAAATAAAGTTTTACTTCCAACCAAATAATCAAATTTTCTAATTACCATATAGCACTCATTAAAGAATTTCCCTCTAGGTTTCCCTTGAATACTACTTCTTACTCACCTTACAACTAAAGAATATTCTTGGCCTATTATTATGCTAGGGACAATCTCCCTCTATAGCCTCATGTTTCCTCTACACAAATAATTTTAACCTCCTTATAAACTTACCTACAAAAAATCCCCCTATCAATTGTACCACCAGCTTTTCAAAAAAGTTTTTTTGATCTATTGGGTCTGCGTGATTGTAAGCCATTAAGAAGAATGATACATTCTTACCTGGATTTGGATATGTTGGGGTGCTCTCAAATAGCACAGTTGTAGCCCCATTGCAGAGAGGGCCGTACACAACATAGCTATGACCTGTGATCCAGCCAATGTCTGCCACGCAACCAAATATGTCTCCTTGTTTATAGTCAAACACATACTATAGAGAAATAGAAAAGGAATGTATTACTAATGAGTAATCATTTTTATGTTATACAGGTATGGAATCCATTATCCAGAAAGCTCCGAATTACTAGAAGGCCATCTCCCACCGACACCATATTAATCAAATAATTCTGATTCCCTTTTATGTGTAATAACAAAATAATACATTGTGTTTGATTCCAACTAAGATAAAATCAATCCTTATTGGAGGCAAAACAATTCTATTGGATGTATTTAATGTTTAAATTATATTTTAGTAGACTGAAAGCATGGAGATCCAAATTATGGAAACATCCCTTATCTGGAAAAGTCCCGAGCATTCTGGATAACAGGTCCCGTACCTGTACTGTGTGAGTTAGTAATCTGTGCAGAGAGGTCTTAAAACTTTGGAATGTGGGCTTAAAAGATACAGGTGATATTTATAAACCTTAAACAAAAAAACTAAAAGTTTTTAACATGGTTTTAGCATTTAAAATTCAGAAACTACAAGATCAAAATAAGTAAAGAAAATGTACTTTTGGCTAATCCTCAGCTAGGGATATACCTGGCAGGTGTTCAGGGCAATTCTGGTTTTGTGACACACAGGAGAACATGAGACTTTTGCAAGGTAATTGTTTTATGGGGTATTTCCCTGGCTCTAATTAAAGACAAGGTAGGCGTAAGTAGAGAAATATGTGCCAAACTGATTTTGTTTTATATCGAATACCTTGGTTATAAATGACATTATCTTTCCTTACATTGTACTGTTGATAAACACATAGAACAAGATATGATTCAGCATTTATGCAACTGTAACGTAAACGGACATCCTTTGTGGCTTAATACAGAGGTAAAGAAGTTAATGGGAAAGAAGAGAAAGGCATTTAAAAACTACAAATCTGTAGGGACAGAAGCTGCATTTAATGAATATAAACACTGTAATAAATGTTGTAAATCAGCAATCCGGAAGGCTAAGAAAAGAAATGAAGAGTTAATTGCGGTGGAGGTGAAAACTAACCCTAAAAAAGTTTTTTAAATATATTAATAGTAAAAAGATGCAGGTTGAGAGTGTTGCTTCATTAAATAATAGTACCAGTATGGTTGTAACAGATACAGATAAGGCAAATGTGTTAAATCAGTTCTTTTCTTCAGTGTATACAATAGAGTAGTCTGGGTTCACAGGCTCACTTAATAACTGCACGAATGGTTCAGCTCAATCTAGTCAGTGGCTGACTCAGGATATGATTCAAAAAGCTTTAATACAAATTAATGTAAACAAGGCTCCAGGGCCTGATGGCATACACCCCCGGGTTCTAAGAGAGCTTAGTTCAGTTTTAGACCAGCCCTTATTCTGATTTTCTCAGATTCACTGTCATCTGGTATGGTGCCTATGGATTGGAGAAAAGCTGATGTTGTTCCAATATTTAAAAAGGGATTACGATCTCAGACTGGCAATTATAGGCCAGTAATCTTGACATCTGTGGTAGGCAAATTATTTGAAGGCTTGTTAAGGGATCACATTCAAAATTTTGTCCTAATGAATGGCATTATGAGCAACAATCAGCATGGCTTTATGAAGGATAGGTCATGTCAGACGAATTTGATTGCATTTTATGATGTGGTAAGTAAGATTCTGGACAGTGGGGGGGGGGCAGTAGATGTGATCTATTTGGATTTTGCCAAAGCGTTTGATACTGTACCCCACAAACGACTGCTTTCTAAAATAAGGTCTGTTGGGCTTAATGAAGGCATTTGCACATGGATAGGAAACTGGCTACAGGATCGGGTACAGAGGTAGTTGTTAATGGGACATTCTCTACTTGGAGTAAGGTTCTAAGTGGGGTCCCCCAGGGCTCAGTATTGGGTCCCCTTTTTTTAACTTGTTCATTAATGACTTAGGGGAGGGTGTTGTAAGTAGTGTATCAGTGTTTGCAGATGACACAAAATTATCCAGCCCAATTAATTCCATCCAGGATGTGGCATCCTTGTAACAGGATCTTGACAAACTGGCAATCTGGGCAGCTAAGTGGCAAATGAGATTCAATGTTGATAAATGTAAAGTCATGCACCTGGGATGTAAGAATATCCAAGCCACTTATACCCTTAATGGGACTGCACTAGGCAAATCCATTATGGAAAAGGACCTTGGAGTCCTTGTAGATGATAAACTTGGCTGTAGCAAGCAATGCCAGTCAGCAGCATCAAGGGCAAATAAGGTCTTGAGCTGTATTAAAAGGGGCATAGAGTCAAGGGAGGAGGGGGTCATTCTTCCACTGTATAGAGCACTTGTAAGGCCCCATCTAGAATATGCCGTACAGTTTTGGTCTCCATCACTCACAGGACATTATTGTATTAGAGAGGGTACAGAGAAGGGCAACTAAGCTGGTAAAAGGTATTGAAAATCTTAGCTATGAGGAAAGACCGGCCAAATTGGGGATGTTCACGCTGGAGAAGAGGTGCTTAAGGGGTGATATGATGACTATGTATAAATATATAAGGGGATCATATAATAATCTCTCTAATGCTTTATTTACCAGTAGGTCTTTCCATCTGACACGAGGTCACCCATTCCGAATAGAAGAAAAGAGGTTCCGCCTAAATATTCGGAAGGGTTTTTTACAGTGAGAGCTGTGAAGATGTGGAATTCTCTCCCTGAATCAGTGGTACAGGCTGATACATTAGATAGCTTTAAGAAGGGGTTGGATAGCTTTTTAGCAAGTGAAGGAATACAGGGTTATGGGAAATAGCTCATAGTCTATGTTGATCCAGGGACTAGTCCGATTGCCATTTTGGAGTCAGGAAGGAATTTTTCCCCCTCTAAGGCAAATTGGAGAGGCTTCAGATGGGTTTTTTTTGCCTTCCTCTGGATCAACTGGCAGATAGGTAGTTAATAAAAAAAAAAAAAAGGTTGAACTCGATGGACGTGTGTCTTTTTTCAACCATACTTACTATGTTACTATGTTACTATGTTACTATGTGACATCTCATGGTCAGGGGCCTATCATTCTTAGTGCATTAGAAAACATTTTTTTGCATTTTTTGCTTATCTGCTAGAAAAACAGAGATATTACAGATTATGTCTGTTTATTATAGGATAATAGACACAACTGCACATAGTGTAATATACATAGAGGTGCACCTTAAACTTCCCTAGCTACATCCATGTAGAATATTAGAAGTCACCTCGGGAGTTTCATGACCATATAAAAACACGAGACTGAAGGCTGAGGTAACTTATAACATCCTTGTATTTTACAAGAGGGGGTACTTTATTCACTATATATATATACTGTATATATGGCCCTGGCTCACATATAGGGGCATATTTATCAAGGGTCGTTTAAAAAACTTCAAAATTCAAATTCAAAAAGACCAACCAAAATGAAGTCGAAGTTTTTTTTGGTCGAATAGGTCCGTATTCTGACCAATTCGAATCATACAAATCAAAGGAATAGTGCAGTCGATCGAATACGATTCCCAAAAATTTTTCAAAGTCCACCAAATAGATTCTAGGAGGTCCCCCATAGGGTAAAACAGCAATTCGGCAGGTTTCAGATGGCGAATGGTCGAAGTTCAATTTTGAAAGAGACAGTACATGATAAATTTGATTGTCAAATTTAAAAAAAAATTTCAAATTTAAATCGAATTTGGACTATTCCCTACTCGAAGTACACAAAAATAGCTAGGAATTCTAATTTTTTTCATTCCAAAATTCACCTCGACCTTTGATAAATCTGCCCCATAGTATTATTGCACCACAGCTTGAAGCCAATATTGAATTCAAAAGATGCAGAAGACCCTGATTAAATATAAAAATAAAAATGACCATATTTCTAGCAGAAGCCGTCCCTAAGCAGTAAAGTAAAATACTATAAACAATCTCCCCCTGTGTCACTATTATAAACCCCCTTGCACTAACATTTTTGACATGACTCAGTTGCACTAATACAGAGGTCAATGCTTGTGGGGAACAGACGTTCACATTCTCTAAGCCTACAGACAGATGTGCAACAAAGTTGTAACATACAGACTCTAAGGCTAATGCCACACGTGCGGCTTTTATAATGCATTTTTAAAATTGGTGTAATTATGTCAATAATGCATACACATTGGAATGGCAAACACTTTCTGGAGTAAAAATGCCAAACAATGCAGGCCAGTGCAATTTTTCGTGTTGGATGAAAAACATAATTAACATTCAATGAGTATTGATTGCAATGTGTGGCTGAAATACACTGCGGTTTCAAGATGGCACCGGCAATTCTCACTGCATCAGTACATGGAGAATAAGTCGTATCCTGCAATGGCTCAATGCATCATGGGAAACGAGAAGTTACTGATGATTGCAATCAATTATAGAAAAGTACAAAAAATGCCTGGTCAATGTTAGGTTCAATTATTGTGTTTATTCACTGGTGTAATTACACTGCCAGAGAGTTTTTTTGTTGTTCAAAAGACCACATGTGGCATTAGCCGTAAAAGGGGTTGTTCACATTTAAATTAACTTTTAGTATGATGTAGAGCAGTGATCCCCAACCAGTAGCTCATGAGCAACATGTTGCTCTCCAACCCCTTGGATGTTGCTCTCAGGGTCCTCAAAGCAGATATTTATTTTTGAATTCCAAGCTTGAAAGCAAGTTTTAATTGCATAAAAACTATGTACAGTATAGTGCCAAGTAGAGCCTCTTGTAGGCTGCCAGTCCACATAGGGGCTACCAAATAACCAATCACAGCCCTTATTTAGTACCCCAAGGGACTTTTTCATGATTGTGTTGCTCCCCAACTCTTTTTACATTTGAATGTGGCTCACAGGTAAAAAAGGTTTGGGAACCCCTGATGTAGAGAGATAATACTCTAAGACAATTTGCAATTGATATTTATTATTTGACTAATTTAGATTTTTATTCAGCAGCTCTGCAGTTTGCAATTTCAGCAATCTGGTTGCCAGGGTCCAAACTACCCTAGCAACCAGGCACTGATTTGAATAAGAGGCTGGAATATGAATAGGAGAGGGCCTGAATGGAAACATGTGTAATAACAATATGTTTGTAGCCTTGCAGAGCCTTTGTTTTTTAGATGGGGTCAACGACACCCATTTGAAAGCTGGAAAGAGTCAGAAGAAGAAGACGGCAAATAATTCAAAAACTATAAAAAAAAGAAGAAATGAAGACTAATAGAAAATTTGCTTAGAAAATACATGATATATATATATATATATATATATATATATATATATATATATATATATATATATATATATATATGTCAAAAGTTCTATATACATGTCAAAGTTCTTAGTGATATTAACAGAATCATCAACGGGGGGCATCAACACCCCCTCCATTATGCTGTGAGTCACCCAGATATGCCCAAATCCCATGTATATAGTACAAAAAAAGACAAAAAGGTTGACATAACTGAAAGAAACGTGTACTATACAGGTCAAAACCTATATAACTACACATTATACATATCACAGTTATAATCAACTCTTAGTGATTTTAGTAGAAACATCAACGGGGGCATCGGTACCCCCTCCATTATGCCATGATTCACCCAGACCCCCTGTATATAGTACTAAAAAAGCCAAAAGGGCTGACTTAACTGAAAGAAACCTATGGACTATACAGGTCAAAACATTTATAACTACACTGAAAGGGGAACTATCGTGAAAATTAAAAGGTAATATAAGTTTCAGCATACAGAAATAATAAAACTTTCTAAATACAATCAATTACAATTCTGTACTGTCTCTGAAATAGTCTAGTTCATCTTCACTATTCATATGTTTCTCTTCATTCTGTCTTCATTCAGGAATTGGGTGTCAGATAATCATTGACAGTTAGATCCAATATATCTTACAGGGGGACTCCTTCTGACTAGAAGATGTATTAGAGCTCACTCTATTAAAATCTCCAAACATCATGTCTCTCTACATGCAGGATTGGTGCAAAAGGCAGTTATTTTGTTAGATTTTGTTTGTATTGCAATCAGTTATTTACAGCGCCGGGCCAACCCAGCCAGACGCAATAGGCAGCCTGGCATGTAGTAGCGCCCCATCGGTGCAAGTGCGCATGCGCAGAAAACTGTGTGCACGCATGTAGGAGAAATGGTGCTAAGGGGAGAGCGCGCACACACAAGTGGGCCAGAGTTGGGACTGGGGACCGGACTAAGGGGTATCAGAGGCTGAGAAGGTATGTGCATGGCACCCCCAAAGCTTTGCACCCTGGGCACGTGCCTAATCTGCCTGCCCCTAGTTCCGGCCCTGGTTATTTGAGTGAGCTCTAATACATCTGCTAGGAAAGGAGCCTCCTAAAAGATATATTGGATCTACTGGTCAATATCTATACAACACCCAACTGCTGCATGAAGACAAAATGAAGAGAAACAGATGCTGAGAGAGGGATAGTGAAGATAAACTTGATTATTTCAGAAATTATGCAGAATATTTAATTGATTGTATTTAAAAAGTTTCTTATTTCAGTATATTACATTTTCATATTCACGTTAGTTCCCTTACAACCTTCAACCTCTTGCCTTTATATGATCAAGGAACTCCTTGGTGCCATCTAATACATGACCATGAATGACCTACAAAACATATTATGTAACTTCTGCTAAATGATCAGTCAAAATTGCTTAGTGTTGTCCCTTGTATGACATAAGCCTGTACTGTAAGAAATAATGTAATTTGCACGTTTGCAAATATAAAAATACTAACATGTAGACCTGTATAAAATAACCTTGTACAGTTTTAATGTCTACAGGCTTTTCTTTCTCTCTCTGTACACCTCTTGCATTGTCAGATACGGTGTATAAAAATGTTCTCCATACCTTATGTGTTAAAGCAGCATACAGCAGATATCCTGCCTGTGTGTGCACAATTCCCTTAGGCTTCCCAGTGCTGCCAGATGTGTACAACAGAAAAAGCATATCTTCACTGTTCATAGCTTCAGGTGCACATGTAGCATCTGCCTTGGCCATCTCCTGAAATCAACACAGGGATAGAAAAGATATTTAGATTAGCACAACAGATCCAAACTTTGATGACATTTTACGTATTATTTTGCAGTTGCGTAGTTAGAACATTTTTTTTCTCTACGATAGTTTGAGCTTCAGAGTCTTCATTGAAAGGCTAGAGTTCCAGTAACATCATTTCTTATTTACACTTTGTACTTGTCTAATAGAAATGCCAAGAAGTGAATTTTTGGCATCTTGTTATTTATCAAGCCAAACCTGGCTATGCACAGGCAATAAAAACAACTAACATGGCCTCTCTAGATGCCTGACCACATTTTATTGACCCGTGTATGACCACATATCTATCAGAAAAGTATAATATTCGGACAAGGACTTTTCCCAATGGGTTCCCTTAGGCCTGTGGTGATCTGGGGGCCATCGATGTGATCAGCCCAATTTTACTACTTGATCCAAAGTTAACTGAGGACCCCAATAAGGACCCCAATGATTTCATTGTTGGCCTCTTGGCTTAATTTGGCACCATGCATGGGTGGCCAAATTTGGCTGAATGCTTGGGATAGGGGACCTTACCCAACAAGCAGATCTTTAAAGTGATTCTGTGATGCTCCAGCAGACTTCTGCTCTGAAATCAGTTTTTCAAAAGTGCACTGATTTTTTTATATTTATTTCGAAAACTGACATGGGGCTAGACATATTGTCAGTTTCCCAGCTGCCCCCAGTCATGCGACTTGTGCTCTGATAAACTTCAGTCAATCTTTACTGCTGTACTGCAGGTTTGAGCAATATCAGCCCTCCCTTCCCCCCCAGCAGCCTTACAATGGGAAGGTAACCAGCAAGCAGCTCCCTGATACAAGATAACAGCTGCCTGGTAGATATAAGAACGGCACTCAATTGTAAAAATCCATGTTCCACTGTGACACCTTCAGCTAGGGCAGAGACACACGCTCTGATTTGGGGTGATTAATCGCCTGGCGACAAATCTCCTCTTCTTCGGGGCGACTAATCTCCCTCGTGAGGCAACATATCCGAAGTCACCCGAAGTTTCCTCGTGAGGCAACTTCGGATGACTTCGGAAAACGAAGCGATCCGAGTGCCATCCTGCCCGCGATTACATTCTAGCCAATGGGAAGGCAGGGGAGGCAGTTCGGGGAGATTAGTCGACCCGAAGAAAAGGAGATTAGTCCCACAGTCCCCGAATCTGAGCGTGTGTTTCTCTGCCCTTACAAAGAGTAGGAGAAACAATAGCCTGCCAGAAACCAGTTCCATAGTGCAGCACTGGCTATTTCTGAAAGCACATGACCAGGCAAAATGACCTGAGATGGCTGCCTAGTGCCTACACACCAATATTACAACTAAAAAAATGCACTTATTGGTTCAGGAATTACATTATATGGTAGAGTGAATTATTTGCAGTGTAAACAGTGTAATTTAGAAATAAAAACAATACCATAAAAACCATGACAGAATCCCTTTAAATATATAGCCAGCATAACTTTAAATTCTGTCAATTTAAACGGGAAATCTTCATATAAACCATGCAGAGCTAACCAGTGTGTATATACTGTACATTAAAGGGGATGTTAAAAAGAGGACATTATGAAATAATAACCCCCTCCTCTGATTCTGCTAGAAGACAAAGTGAAAACTTGGGCTGCCTTAAGCGAAGTGAACTGCCACAAACAAAAAGAAAAAAAAAGTAATGTGTGTTTTACATACACAGGTAATCAATATCACTGACTAATGGTTTTCAAAGCAGGAGTCAGATATCCTAAATACAAGTATCCGTAACCTTAGACCCGGGGTGTCATCTGAATCCAACGTTTGGAATGCAATGGCTTATAACTATGCAGATATGCTATTTTACTTTGCGCTAGTACAGATTTAAACAACGTACCTCTTCAAGTGGTATGTCAAGTTTACCCATGGGGACTTCATTTTCGGTCCTCTGTGCTACAAAGACGTGTTTTATCGAAGGGCAATTCTTGACAGCTTCATCCACAGTCTTCTTCAGTTCTGTTGTTCTTCCACCCCTCAGTCCTTGGTTGAATGTGATGACAGCTTTGCAGCAAGCTATTGAGAGAACCAATTTGCAAAGGCACTTACAAAAACTGATAGAGAAAACTCCATTCTTAATGCATGATAGAGATGAAAAAGACAGCACATGCTACAGATCAGTCTGCTCTATCGTTTACATGCAAATAGGTAGGAAACAACTACAATGTTGTCCAGGGTAGACATGTATAGTAGTATCTGCTTTGAGGGAGAAGTCTGCTGTAGAACTTAAAGGGGAACTTTGGCTTCCAAACCAAAATTTGATAGAGGCCCACATAGCAGAGAAACCCATAAAATAACCATTACAGTTACCTGTTTCTTCAAAAAGTATGAATAAATGCCATTTTCTATGCTGAAATCCAGCTGTTTAATAGTTCTCTCTCTGCATCATTTGAAATCCTGGCAGGGAAGGAGGCAGAGCCGGACCACACTGGGCAGGCACCCTAGGCAACCTGGGCCTACGCGGCGCCGGCTGAGTGTGAGCATGTGCAAGTTGACGCCATCGCGCATGCGCAAGTTTACGCTGGTGCGCATGCGCAGAAGCGTCAATCGGCGTGCGCACATGCGCAGAAGCATCAATCAGCGTGCAGGAAGACGGGGAGTGAGAGGGCTGGACATGGGGTAGGCAACAGAGCAGGTACATGCCTAGCGCCCCCCCAGCTTTGCGCCCTAGGCACGTGCCTACTCTGCCTACCCCTAGTTCCGGCCCTGGAAGGAGGGACTAAACACAAATTGTAACAACTTCTCCACATCTTACGGACAGCATGCGGGAACTACATAACCCACAGTGCACTGCATTATGATCTTCTGTTCCTTATTGAAATCACGTGTGCAGGGAATTGTGGGGTTTGGAGGATGCAGGCTAAGGACAGCTGGCTGTTGATACAAAGTAACAGTAGTCAGCCAGCTCAGCAAAGTAGTCAGAGAGATCAGCAGGAGAGCAGGGGGCTAGGCTTATGGAACTGTTCCAAAGCATTAAAAATCATGAAAAGTCTGCATATTTTTTAATTGATGTATATTGCAAAGTTGTTTGAAATTATGTTTTCTTTTCAAAAAGCTTAAATTATGTTTGTGTGGAGTTCCCCTTTAAAGTGACTTTATTTATCAATAGGTTTGAAGAGGAATTGGCACATATTGTCCTATAGTATCAGGGTAGCACTGTGAACATGTTTAAAGGGGTTGTTCTCCTTTAAATTAACTTTTAGTATGATGTAGAGATATTCTGAGGCAATTTGCAATTGGTTTTCATGTTTTATTAATTGTGGGTTTTGAGTTATTTAGCCTTTTATTGAGCAGCTTGCTAGTTTGCAGTTTCAGCAGTCTGGTTGCTAGGACCAAATTACCCTAGCAACCATGCATTGCTTTAATTAGGAGACTGGAATATGAATAGGAGGGGCCTAAATAGAAAGATACTGTAAGTAAGCCTTACAGAGCATTTGTTTTTTAGATGGGGTCAGCAGTCCCCATTTGAAAGCTGGAACGAGTCAGAAGAAGAAGGCAAATAATTCAAAAACTATAAAAAAAAAATAATGAATACCAATTGAAATGTTGCTTAGAATTAGTCATTCTATAACATACTGAAAGTTAATGTAAAGGTAAACCATCATGTTAAGAGAGGACTATCCTGCACATCAAACTTCAGCTTATTTTGAGTCATTAGGACAGATTTGTGGTGTAACCATGGTGTGACTCTAAATTACCGAATTAATAGATAAAAGACAAAAAGAGGATCATACACCAGCTGACCTAGTGTTCATAAGCCATGTAAATGTCCACTGAAGTTACCAGGGCAAGCTACCTAAAGGATCCTACAGCAAGTGTGTCATTGTAATAGGGGAAGGGATCTATGGATGAAGAGTAAAACAACCTTTTAGAGAACTGAAGATATTTTGATGCTTTATAAAAAAATAAAACATATTACATTTTTACTTACCATCATTGATCCTTCCTGCCAAAGATTCAGCACTAAATCCAGCGAAGACAACCGTATGTACAGCACCAATTCTGGTACAGGCTAACATGGCAGCCACAGCAAGAGGGGAAACAGGCATGTATATAGCCACTCGGTCTCCTCGCTGGATTCCATATTTCTTCAGTGTATTGGCGATGCGGCATGTTGTATTTAGGAGCTCTCTAAAGAGAAATGGTCATTTAACGTTACTACTAAAATAAGATCATTTAACATTCTAAGACACATATCTGTTGCAAATTGTATAGTTACAGTCATCTAATATTTTTTGAAGCAAATACATAAGGAACCAAATTTTGCTCCCCAAGATATTTGGGGTGGATATCCTAGACGTGATTTTCGAAAGTGAAATTCTGCTACAACAGATTTTATCATTTAAGATAAGTTACATACTTTTAAAAAAATGAAAACGTTTTATTTACCAAAAAGAAAAGATTACAAACCAAATCATTTGCCTTACGCGTTTCAATCACCAAATGGTCTTCATTCACGGTCGAAACGTGTAGGGCAAATGTTTTGATTTTGTAACCTTTGCTTTTTGGTAAATAAAGCTTTTTCTTATAGAGAGTGTGCAATCCAGTTTTTAATTTTTTAAGTATACACATATTGGAGACTTTGTTGGACAGCCTCCTGATATTGTGAGTTTGAGTGTGCACCTTCTGACCTTTTGTGAGTTGTATTTTTTTTTTTAATCTAAACCAATTTTTAGGTTATAAACCTAATTTCAAGACATAAGGGCAGATTTATTAATGCTGCTAAAAATGTATCAACTAAATATTGTAAAATTGTAACAGTTTAGAGTCTGCACCTGAATTACTGAGCTGCCAGACTCAAACACCAGAGACAGGAACATTCAACTTTAAACTTAGATTTTGGAAAAACAGTAAAAAATAATTACTGGAAAGTAATTGAAAAAAGTCTTTATTTCTGGGGAACTATCTGAAAACAACTGAACTGAAAAAAGTGTTTTGAACAAACACTATGGGTTTTACTTAATGTTTAAATATTTTTTTAACAGACTCAAGTTTCTAGGTATAAAGAGCCACGTTTTGAAAGATCCCTTGTTGGTAAAACCCAGGTTCTGAACATTCTGGATAACAGGTCTAATACCTGTACTGTGGATACCAGTTCTGCCAAGAATAGGCACTGCCCATCTAACACTACTTTGTATGAGCGGTACTAACTTTTTGAGGTCCATCAGAGAAAGACCATCACATATTGCTCAGGGTACTGCCCATCTAACACTACTTTGTAGGAGCGTTACTAACTTTTTGAGGTCCATCAGAGAAAGACCATCACCAGTGGCGTAACTAGATATTACTGGGCCCCACAGCAAATTATTTTTCAGGCCCCCAAAATGTTTAGAGGTTGACTTGTTTCTCCAATATTTATTTAATTTGTATATGAATTAGGGCCTCATGGGGCCCCTATACCTCCTGGGCCCCCCTGCAGCTGCAGGGTCTGCTTCCTCTATAGTTACGCCCCTGACCATCACATATTGCTCAGGGTACTGTAACAGGTATCAAAACAAGAGCTAACACAAAAAAAAATGAGATATCCTGAGCTGCTGTTAGGCCAGCACGACATAACCATATCAAGTAGACCACAGGTTGAATTCAAGGCAAACTGAGTGCAATCTATTACAATTGTTCCCAAGCAGTGGCGAAACTATATACATAACCCCATATCCCATGATAATCCTGTACAAGTTACACAGTCTTACAAAGACTCCTATGGTGATCTGTTCAACTGCATCAAAACTTGGTCCTTGCCCAGTTGGATTTGCATACCTGCTTGATCAAATTTGGATCATCAGACACCATACAAGGGTCAATAAGCTTTTTAATTCCCAACTTTAGTGTTTAAGTAAATACCCCATGATCATGTTATAAAAGATATATGACAGATTTAATTTACCAGCAAGTTAAATTGTGACCACCCAATCAGCTTTGGTCAGTGTCAGAAATGCTTGCCACTATAGTTATTTCACAAGCAGGCCTCTAATTATAAAAAGGCATTTAGCAATTGATCTCTGTTTTTAAGGGCAATTCAAGTACAGGATTATTTAATGTATTCTCTTAGGGTTTGCTCAACCAGAAATGCTGGGTCTGGAAGAACTGACTATGATCTAGCACAGAGCTGTTTAAACTACTTTTACTTTTGTGTACATTTTTGGAAAGTTTGTAGAAGATACAGGTTCAGCAAAGATGTCCGGCATGATAACGTTAATGGGAAAGTCATTTACACTTCTAAGTATACAGAGCACTTTCGGTTTCAAGGATCTGGCTGTGCTTTCTAGGAATCTGTGCTTTTAGATACAAGGGATGTGCAGTATCTGTTCTGGTTGGGATTCTGAGACTTTTGCTTTGGCAAAAGGTAGACGGTCGTAAATCAGGTAGTATATTGCTGGAAACGAAGCCCTTTATTTTTTAACATAGATATCATATCATTCCATTTAACTCCACTTCCCCTGCTCCCCTTGGTTACCAGGAATGAATTAGCATCCCAGTCACATATCATGTATCTTGCAAAGCAGGGAAAAAAAGAACTGAGGCCAAGGGTTTAAACTGAAGGGCTATAGAAATTGGATAGATCTCTTGAAGCACTTGGATAAACCCATAAACTATATTCAGGAACTGTGAGTATCATCACAAGACTAAGGACAGAAACTGAGGTAGTGATCCTGGTTATGTATACAGCTTGTTAAGAGAGAAATATAAATAAGTGTGCTTCCTATAAATACAGATAGAAATACCGCATGTACATGGTACTACTTCACTGTGCATGATCCCGGGGCACATATACAGGTCTGAACTTGAGGGAAGGTTATCAAGGCTAAAAACTAAAGGGGACAGATTTTAGGTGGTTCCTGGTCCATTTACAAACCATAAACAGCCCTCACCCATTACATTTCCAGTTAAATAAACAGTTACTGGTTTTACTAATTCACCTTGCCCCCCAGCTGAACCTGCTGTTTGATGTTAACAGGGACAGACAGACCTGCTGGCCATATATCTGCCACAGATCAGTGTTCTCTGGTCATAGATAACATCTACAATGCTGCCTCACTCATATCACTTCCATTCTTTGGTTAAAAAACATGCACCTCTGACCCCTGAGTATTCACACTTCATTTATTTGTTGTAAAAGCTTTGACCCCTAGCCCAGGGGCATAACCTCTCATATCTTACTATCTGTATACTTGTTATGGGGTTTTCTACAGCAGCACTAGGGCAAAGGTTGCAGCTTTCATGGCATCACTATCAATAAAAAGGTAAATAATCATGTAATGAATATTTCTTGCAGTGTGTGTGTGTGTATGTTTCTATGTAATGTCTTTCACTACTGTTAGGGAATAATCCAAAGACCGGAGATCACCGAGGTAAAAGGAATAATCCAGGTTTATTATTTATATAATAAACATACACGAGCTCCGTGGGTTCTGATACACAAGTAGGTCAGAACTGAGAAACAAAAGATTGACCACACATTATATACCCTTCAGGAGAGAAACTTCAATGGGAAAAGGCCTCTCTAGGGAGAAAAGGGAGTATTGCCAAGTATCTATCATAGTGTCTCAGTGTACAATTATCTAGTGTTAGCTAGCTATGTTAACGAGAAGGGAGTAACATAGTGGGAGAGCTTCAAGGCCAGGGCACCTGCTAGAAGCAAAAGGATAACATAACATACTACTGATAAGGACCTTCTCAGATGGCACACTGTCTCCTGGGTAGTCTTGAAACAGTTCATAGAAGGGCCCCATGGGCACTTTGAAACTGCTCAGTCTACCTTGGAGGGGGGCTTAGGAATGCGAGGGGCCATCTAGGGCCTGCAAGACTTTTCCTTCCACAATCCCCCGTTTTGTCAGTTCTTCTGACAACCATAATACAAAACAAACAATTAAACATAGCATACCTTATAAATGCAATGCATACAACCTATATGAGAATACATCTGGTATATAATGTTCATACACTGTGGTGGTTCATTGAAGTCAATTTTTAGACTTTTAGTGTTCTTAGGATAGAACAGAACAGGTTTAGAAGAACTTGCCTTTAGAAAAGAGTAAGACAATAAGGAGGTACAGCAAGAACAACAGCAACAAATGGTGTTAGGTAGACAATAGATGACTAGAAGTATGACACCAACACAAACGAGGACATACAGAATGGTATGGAAAATCTTAGCACTGATATCGTGGAACCATGTGGATGGGTCCAACCAGGGGAAGATGGATTGTTCCTTGTGATTGGTTAAAAAGGTGTCCTTCCTCTGCTAAACCTTTACCAGGTGCTTGTCATCAATGTAATTACAACTGTACCTAACCCTCCTTGACTAGCTGGAAGATAATCTAACACTAAACAATGCGGCAGAACTTCCTTCTTCAATTGTTGGAGTTCATGACTTACTATCTTCAAACTGTTGTCATATTCATTAGTAATGTTATCAAGCAACAACATACTAGACATAAGGCTAAAGGCTTTCGTAATGCAACATCTATTTACCTCAGGGGAAGTTAAAGAGAGCTCTTGCCTTACCTTTAAAGATGCACGCTTCATTTGGAAGTGTGCTGGAATCTGAGCTATCTTAATATCTTTAGCTTCCATATACCAGGTGGGATGAAGCAATTTAGCAATCATACATACACCATGGGAGCCTTTTGGTAGCCACGGATAGGCACATTTACCACAAACAAAGTAATAAGGTGAAGGTAAAGTGTAAGGAGGTATAGATGATTAGCGGAACTGTTGATACAAAGGCCATCAGAACATAAGTGTACCAACTTACCAATATCCTTGGGCGACACCGTTTTATGAAACTGGAGAAGTGTCAAATTACCTCAAGGCCTGTTAACTATATCCTGACAGGATAGAGATTCTGCTACGTATGTCATACTGCGAGCTGACAAAGGATAATGTGTACATATCCATCAATCAGTAATAGTGTGGATGCTGTTATAACATACATTTTAACAAAAGCATTATCATTAGGCTCAAACAGTTATGCATATAAGTCTCTTTTGACAACCTTAACCTGATCGGTTGACGACATATTAGCCTCCGAAATTTGTGAGGCTTTTACTTGTGAGTTGTCGTTGCCTGCAGGCTTTATGAGTGCTATCGTCAGCACAGCAATGAAGATAATGATGTGCAGTACGGAGACACAGATGATAAGTCTTTTATCTGGCTTTGGGCCAAAGCATCTGGCACACAGAGACATAATGGTGCTGCTGAGGATCTTCACCCGATGGGGACCTACGTCTTTTGCACTGCACGTTAGGGTCCCTGGGACTTAGGTGGTGGAGGGAAAGAGGCGTTATTATGTCCTACAATTCCCCCCCACTTACACCGCAGGTGGAAGTTGAGATTTCGGTTTCCCTTCAACCTTTACAGCTGTTTCTGTGACTAGGAGTACCTGGAATGGTCATTTTCAGCGAGGTTGAAGATCTTTGGCTCTGTGTCTCCTTATGAGGATCCAATCTCCTGGAATGAGAGCATGTGGTTCCAGAACCAGATCTGGTAATGAAGAATAAACTCGAGAACACAATTTGGTCAGTTCCTTATGTAACTGAGAAACATATTCAGTCATTCTTCCATAGTTCATGCAAAGAAGATGAGTAGAAGGAAAGTACCGAGCCATGCGTGCTTGTCTCCCAAACAATATTTCATATGGGGAGAGTTTACTTAGCCTTTGGGGAGTGTGCATGACAGACATAAGCACTATATCAAGGGCATCTGGCCACACAAGTTTAGTCTCTGCACATACTTTACTTAGCCTGCTTTTAAGAACACCCTTTAGACTTTCCCACTAGCTTGGGGATGATATGGTGTGTAACATTTGATGAATCCCAATGTCTTTGTGCAGATTAATTACATAACCTGTCCCATGAAACGTGTACCTTGATCAGAGGATAATACCTCAGGCAGTCCATAACTGTAGACAATCTCTGCAATTAACTCATTAGCTATAGCTTCATCTGAAGCTTTTACAATGGACCCAGGGAATTGGTCAACACAAACAATTACATATTCATAGGTACAACATTTAGGTAACTGTAGGAAATCTATCTGCAATATCTGAAATTGTTACATTGGTTTAGGTCAGTGTTTGATAGGAGTTGGAATAGTCTTACCTAGATTATATTGCAAACAAATAAAACATAATTATACATATGTGGCTGCAATAGAAGAGAACCCGGGGGCAAACCACATTCCTGACACTACATCACATATCCCCCCGTAAAAAGTGTGGGTGAGATTATGTGAGGCAGCAACCAAATATGGTAACAGAGCACGGGTTCAACAGGGCAATCACCTAAATGCCAAACAAAAAAAAACATCAACATTCGGAGTATGTGTACATCTGGCTTTAACACAATGTTCCTTCTCCTCAGGTTCCATTTGGTCCTGAAGGGCTGATAAAAACAGCACTAGAGGGAACAGGTAGAGTTGGTTCTTTTACAACACATGCTGTAAACATTTTATAACACAATGCTGCTTGCTTTGCAGCTACATCAGCATAGGCATTATCTTGTGCTACAGGGTCAGAGGACCCAGTGTGGGCTTAGTACTTAATGACTGCAACCTGTTTTGTTAGTCGGATTTGGCACTACCGGATGGGCTGCAATAACAACTTCGTTAACTGCTCTGAGATCCTGAACAAACCGCCACTCATTCTTGCCGGGCTTTTTTTAATTGGCAAGATGGGCATATTTACAGGGCCAATCCTATGGTTTAACACTCCCTTATCAAGTAACCCTTGAATTACGGGGCAAATCCCCTATACCTTTGCCCTGGACAGTGGGTACTGTGAGATTTTGGGCGGGGGGGGCCCTTTGGGTCTACTTGTATGGACACTGGTGGGATGGATGATATGAACCCAACATCTGTTGGTGAGAAAGCCCACAAATCACTTGAAACACATTGTAATGTAGGAGGTACAGAATCTTCCTTTCCTTTAGTGACAGAAGATTAGCAGTATCTAGTGCATTGGTCATCTCAGACACTTATGGAGGCAGGACAGGCACAAATACTGCATCCGGATTACAGTATATGGTGCACACTGGTTTAGAAAGGATGTCCCTACCTATGAAACTGTCAGGGATGGAGGCACTTAAAAGAAAGGCAGCTTTTGTGGATACAGGACCAATGGACACTTGCGATGGGCTTGTTTCTGCCATAGGGAGAGGATTTCCTCCAACTCACACTGCCGTGACTACATTACCAGATAATGGCAGGTTTGAGTGAGTCTTTAAAACTGAGCGGGCAGCACCAGTATTCAGTAAACAAAGTTAGGGTCTTTTAATTAATAAACACTTCAATTAGGAGGTCTGGATGGTGATTAGATGTGTTTGGAAATACTGGTACCGGGGCTGCGTCGCACCTTCAAGCAGGATTTATGAGGGATGCATTGGAATGTGAAGGGGCTGCATCTCCTGCAGGGAAAGGGCTTTCTTTGGGGATATGCACTTATATGCATAATGCCCTTGATTATTACAATTAACACAAACAACTGTCTTTTTGTCACGGTTATCTGACCTGTTCTGCTGTCTGTTAGTTATTGTTTCTGGAGTTTTGGGAATTATCCTGGAAGTTGTTAGACTGTTGCTGAACGAGTAACACCTGCTGGGGCTTAAGACAGGAGTTCTCAACTTGTGGCAATGGCAATTATCTTTTTTAACTTCTTATGCTTCCAGGCAAGACTATGTATGCTGAGGTTACTTTGAGGATCATTTAGTAGTCCTACCACAAAGGTAATAGCATACTGGAAAGCAGACTCTTTGGCATCTTGGTTAAATTTGAAAACTATTTCCCAAGAAGTTTCTGAAAGAAAAAAATTGGTGCTTACTGTACTTTTCAGAGCATGTAAACAGACTCCGACTTGGGCTGGGTCAACAGGGTTAGTATCTCAATACATTTTGTCTAACATTTGGTAATCCCCTGGAACACACACTTTTAGTACAAATAATATATTGGTCTAATTAGGCTTATGAGCACCATTGACACACAAGAGTTCCTGTGCAAATTTGTGTGGATTAGTATGGGTCTGTGGAACATCTTGAAAAATCCTTCTAAGATCTGTGTGTTTTTAGTTAGACGCACTTCTGCAGCGTCCCCCGTCGCCCCCCTTTTTCTCTACTTTGTATTGTACGGGCGGGGTAGAGCTTAGCTGTGGGGCTGGGGACAGCCTGCTTGTCTGTATCTGAGCTATAACTTTCAGAGAACTTATCTCTGAGCGGTTTGTCTTTTTGGTGTCAATTTTTTTTTTTTTTTTTTTCACTGTTCTCTATTATCTAACTTAACCCTTCTGCTATCAACTTTTCTTGTTCCTCTCTTTGCTTTCTAGCTTCCTTTGATTCTGAGGCACTTTCCTGACTTTCTAGGGCACATACTTGACCATTTACCTATTTTGCTGCCGCTCTCTTGCTCTTAGCTATTACGGGAAAACAACCCATCATAGAGTGGGGAGGCTGACGGCTCTATGTATGCCTTATGAGTTACAACCACTCAAGTCTGTGGGGCTAAAGCTTCTGATATATCACTGCTGTGCTGCGTATGTACTTAAATGCTTGTACTCTTGTCTGGTGATCCCATGTATCGTTGGGAGGAATGGCAAATGACTTACTCTCTGTAAGTGTACTCCACTTAGGCAAGTAAGCCACTACATCTTTGCCATATTCAACAGCAATCACACTACCTGGTGAATGCTCTACAGTCACTCTGCCTAGCGACTGTCTTGCGCTCACTCTCCTTGGTGAACGCGCAGAGGTGATCAGCCTCTGTTCACAATCCTCCCCGCTAGGGCGAGATGCTCCTAACGGAGTCTTACACTCATTCTGGCCAAATGCCTTAGTGAGCCTATTTCATCTCAACTAAAAAAAATGCCCTCTTCCCTCAAGTACGCAGACTATCTTGGGGTATACTGGGGTATGACCAGGTAAGTTAGTACAATTCTTATAAGCAGCAAGAGTATAGAAAAGTTAGAACTTATTCACTTTGCAATTAGTCCCCAATCACATGCACATTCATACAGGACACATGGTTAAGACAAACATAGATACCTCGAGTGATCACCTTGGGTCAGGCTGCTTGCACAGCAACACCCTGTCCGTTTGGAACCGGAGAAGAAAGGAGACAGAACAAGGTATGCTTACCCTGTGTGGCCACTCCTGTCCCGTTAGTTCTCCGGGTCCTCACTGTGGATGGGTGAAGTCAGCGTCTTGAGCCTGCCCGCATTATCTCCACCATTTTGTTAGGGAATAATCCAAAGACCGGAGATCACCGAGGTAAAAGGAATAATCCAGGTTTATTATTTATATAATAAACATACACGAGCTCCGTGGGTTCTGATACACAAGTAGGTCAGAACTGAGAAACAAAAGATTGACCACACATTATATACCCTTCAGGAGAGAAACTTCAATGGGAAAAGGCCTCTCTAGGGAGAAAAGGGAGTATTGCCAAGTATCTATCATAGTGTCTCAGTGTACAATTATTTAGTGTTAGCTAGCTATGTTAACGAGAAGGGAGTAACATAGTGGGAGAGCTTCAAGGCCAGGGCACCTGCTAGAAGCAAAAGGATAACATAACATACTACTAATAAGGACCTTCTCAGATGGCACACTGTCTCCTGGGTAGTCTTGAAACAGTTCATAGAAGGGCCCCATGGGCACTTTGAAACTGCTCAGTCTACCTTGGAGGGGGGCTTAGGAATGCGAGGGGCCATCTAGGGCCTGCAAGACTTTTCCTTCCACACTACAATGTGGACATATATGAGATTTAAATTTTGGCTATGAACCAGGAACTTCCCTTTGATATTAAAACTGTCTGCGCTACAATGCAGCACAATATCCATGTACAGGTGTGGGCAGGGCCGCCAATCAGGGGGGTACAGGGTGTACTGTTGTACCGGGTCCGGGCCTAAAGGGGGGCCCGGCTGTGCTGCACCTTTCTAAATAGCCGTGTCCCCCTTGACAGCGCCAAAGTCGTGCCGCACCTGCTGAAGTCCCGAAGAGCTGTAGGTACCAAAGCCACAAAAAGAGCTGAAGCCACGAAAGAAGTTGAAGTCCCGAATCCGTGAAAATGCCCGAAGCCACGAAAGGAGCCGAAGTTGAAGTCCTGAAGCCTCAAAAAGACCCGAAGCTACGAAAGGAGCCGAAGTTGAAATTCTTAAGTCACGAGTTCAGTTCTACTGCACACCAATGTGTATTTTTTAAATTTTTTTTATTAAACCAATGTATTTAAAAAAAAATATTCTCTGGGGCCCGATGTTTCTTTTTAACTTGTAAGCGGGGGACCTGGCTTCAATGTTGTTTTTAAAAACTTTTATGGGGGCCCTGGCACCAATGTTTTTTTTAACTTATAGGGGGGCCCTGGTCACCAATTATTTTTTTTAAATTGTAGGGGGGGCCCTAGCCAGTAATATATATTTTTAAAATTTTTATGGGGGGCCCTGTCGACACAGTTTTTTTTTAACCATTTTTTTTACCATTTTTAACGCAGATGTCTTGTGGTCTTTTAAATGTGGTGTGGGTGGGATCTGGGGTGGGCATGGCCCAGGGGGCCCAGTCAATTTTGTTGTACAGAGCCCCGTGATTTCTAATGGTGGTCCTGGGTGTGGGATTCGTTATCAAGAAACCTATTATCCATGAAGCTCCAAATTATGGAAAGGCCATCACGCAAACACTCCATTTTATCAAATTATTTAAATTTTTAAAAATGATTTCCTTTTTCTCTGTAACATTGCTCAGGGTACTGTGACAGCAGGTAGCAAAACAAGAGCAAACACAAGATATTCTGAACTGCTGTCAGGCCAGTACAACGTAAGCATATCAAGCAGGCCACAGTTTGATTTCAAGTGCAATCTATTACAATTGTTCCCAAGCAAAAAAATCTTCACCCACTCCACCCACTCCCTGACCAGTGACGACTTGCGTCCCCCTTCCCCACTAGGGAGGGTTTTTTTTCTTGTTAGCTATAGAGGAAGCAGACCACTGTTCCCTGGGCCCCCTGCGACTGCCAGGTCTGCTTTCTCTATAGTTACACCTATGGTTGCCACCCGGCCGGCACCTGCCAGGGCCGGTATTACAAATTTACTGGCAATGTAGCTGCCGGTAATTTGTAAAATGCTTAACAAAAGGCCTTGCACACGGGTGGAAATTTACCTTTACTTCTTCATCTTCCCCTCGCACTGTGTGGTCCGCCCATTTTACGGTGCGGCCCCCGGTCCTTTTTGTGTCATGCCCTGCCCCTTTGATTCCCGCCGCCTCCCCCGCTGGCCAGTAACATTTTTTTTACAAAGGTGGCAACTCTAGTTACACCACTGTTACCAAGAATATAAGCACTGATGGGGCCCCAAGGGTGAAAAAAAACCATATGTATACAAAACACAGAGCTTCAAACCTTTGAAGTATATTCAGTGTTTGCATTCACTACCTTGTAAAGGAAAATCATTGTATTGTGGGTTATTACAGTTCAGTGACATTTCAAGAGGAAAATCACCATAGCTTTTAATATGTTGTAGACAACACGGCTCATTTATAAGCACAAGCACAATTTCAAAAAGTAAAACTGCATTTAAATGCTATTCACAAAGTCTCGGACTGGGGGGCCCCCTCCGCTGGACTGCTGTTTCGGGCCCCCTCTGCCGTGTGTGTACGCAGGGTGCAGATATGGGCCGGCGGCTTTGTGCTTTTATATGATCACATAACTCCTTGGTGACTAATAATATCTTTATAAATTACAGTAGGGGGTACATTTATCCACTATATAATACACATAATGCCACTATAGTTTTACAAAAGCCTTTCTCTTTAATCTGATAAGCAAATCCACAGTTTCATTAGTTTTACTATGTACTTGATAAACTCTGTAAAACATTGACTTTCTCAGGACATATTCTTATCGAGGTCATTGTTTTACGTACAGAAATTTTATTGCCTGGTTAATTCCTTGCTTTCAAGTGACTTAGGGCAAGGCCAGACGTAGTGTTTTTACGTTGCGTTTTTAAAAAAGCTCCGTCTGACTTAAATACGTAGAAACTGCACTTTCACTGAAACTAATGGAATACGCACTATGGCAATTCTCACAGGGCGCTTGCAAGCTGAAATCCGCCACAGGACGCCAGTATTGGCATTTTTTAGTGGAAACGCCAATACGTCAAAAACTACCAAATCAATAGACTCCATGGGATCTGCAAGTTTGAAACTACACTTTACGTAAATACGCAGCGTATTTTAAATATGGCGTCCAAATTCTCACAAGATAAATGACGCATATACGTTTTTAGGGCCGGTGACGTAATTACGTTGCGTTCTGACGATCATTCTTGCTCCATTTTGCATGCAAATAGTTTTTCTATTCTAAATAGGTTTTCTATTTTCTATTTCCAGCCAATGGAATTATGGGGAACGAGAATAATGAGAAGAGAATGTTGGGAAAAGAAACCCACGTGCTGAAAAACGCTTGAAAAACATTTTTACGCCCGAGTAAGATTCTGAGACAATTTGCAATTAGTTTTCATTTTGTATTATTTTTTGGTTTTTGAGTTATTTAGCTTTTATTCAGCAGCTCTCAAGTTTGCAATTTTAGCAGTCTGGTTGCTAGAGTACAAATTACCCTAGCAACCATGCATTGATTTGAATAAGAGACTCTAATAAGAATAGGAGAGGCCTGAATAGAAAGATGAGTAATGAAAAGTAGCAATAACAATAAATCTTTACCCTTAAAGAGCATTTGTTTTTAGATAGGGTCAGTGACCCTCATTTCAAAGCTGGAAAAAGTCAGAAGAAGGCGAATAATTTAAAAACTATGAAAAAGAAACCATGACAACCAATTGAGAAGTTGCTTAGAACTGGCCATTCTATAACATACTAAAAGTTAACTTAAGGTAAACCACCCCTTTGAGGTATGAACACCAAATTACAAAAAGATACGCTATCTGGAAAACTCAGATTCCGGGCATTCTGGATAACATAGCAAATTGGTGTTGAAAAAACAAAAAGTAATAATGACATTTACAGTATCAAAAACTGTTACAAAAGTATCTTACGTTTGTGTTTTGGGCTCTCTGCGAAAAGCCAATTAAGTTAGAAACTTTGCATCTTTTTCTGCATGTTCAGTGCAGCAGATCAAAGAGAAACTTAGGAAATATCAGTACAAATCCGGGACTGCGGGATCAGCTGTCAAAAGCGGAACTGTCCCACTCAAAACGGAACAGTTTGGAGGTATGTAAAATGGTGCTGCCTGGTAGTGATGAAAAAGTATGAAAACCATGCACAAACCTAATAGATGTCAGTAAAGTTTGGTTCCCAGGCATGTTAATCTCCTGAGACAGGTTGACACACGCTACCACATTATTATGCAACATGTTTAAACGTGCCCTCTCATGGAAGCGCTAGGAATAATCTCGTGGTAGAGTAAATTTTTCAGACTTTGTGAATAGATGTTGCTAGTGAAGAGAGTGTATTAGTGGATAGCTTTGTGCTACTGTATATACACGTGCATGCATTATATCTACTACCACTTTAGAATATTACAATAGAGTTTTTATGACATTTTTGGTGACTTGTGTGTGTCCATCTTCAAAACGTAATTACTATCCTTCTTGTTTATTTATTTTGATCAAGCAGACAGGCAAGATATCTTGCATCACACAATGCTTCACAGAGACTATACATAACTCACCTGTGGATCTTACAATCTTACAATCGAATTCTTGATTTTTTTTTATGGTCAAAACTGTCAAATTCCACTAGGGAGTAATCCAAATTCAATTTGAGTTTTTTTAACAAAATTCTAATTCGATTTTCGCGATTTATCATACTCTGGCCCTTTAAGAATTCAAATTCGACTATTTGCCACCTAAAATCTGCCGAATTACTATTTAAGTCAACGGGAGAGGTCCAGGGATCAAATTGGAGATGTTTTCAGCCTTCCTGATATTCAAGTTTTTTTCGGAAAAAAAAAACCTTGAATCGGGTTTGATCGAATTTCATTCAAATTCGGTTCGAATTTTCGGGTCGTTTCTTCAGAGTTTAAAAAAATTTGATCGAGTCGAATTTATGAGAGTTTACGGGAGTTTAAAAAAACTCACATGAATTCGAAATTTGACCCTTGATAAATGTGCTTCTATGTGATTTTATGAGCTTTGTGTGTGTCACCTTGGTGGGTGTCAGTCTCAATAACTTGAGAACCTGTGACTGCACTGCTAATAGCTACTTACATTATACATTTTGATTTACCTACAGTTGGGCAAGGCTGCCATGAAAAGTAGGGTGGGGAGGCATATTGGAATCCTTAGGGACGCAGCAGATGTAGCTGTCAGATTTGGAAAGCAAATGGGGTTGTGTAGTAAAGGGCAGAGTTTGGGGTGGGTAGTGGGTCTTATATAGGCTCTCATTTCTTGATTGAATGGGGGTTTCAATCTACTTAGTTGGCAGAGCCCACCACTCATGCAGGCTGAGAGGGCAGTTAACTAACAACCCAGGTCATGTGGGAGGGAAGAGCTCTATTAATTGAGTAGGAAGAGGGTGCTATGATTTCCAATGTCAGCCCAGTAGATAGACAATACCATCAAAACATTGCTTCACCAAATGAATGGCAGGTTGTTTATGCAGGCTGCTCCAACTGTATTTGTATAGTCAGGTTATTTCCTTGTATGGTTAATTCAGCTGTGCCCCAGAGAACACAGTATGTAATCTCCTATGCAAAGATTAAATCCCCCCCCCCCACACACACACAATTTGGATGAACCTGCAGGTAAGCACCTTGACAGCGAGGGGCTACAATTTGGCTGAACCTGCAGGTAAGCACCTTGACAGCGAGGGGCTACACCTGTTGCCTTCTACAATTTGTAAAAAGCAATAAGAAGTCAGTAACAGATCACAACCCTCATAATTAGGTAGAAAATCCTTATTTTATTCAATAATTTCTACTGCATTTCTCATTTAATAAAGGGCTATTGCATTTGGCCTTAATGTAACTCTCCAATACAGACCATGGGGTATATTTATCAAAGAGTTAAGTTAGAGATCACCACAGTCCACTAGAGTGAAATTCCGCCACTCTCCATTCATTTTTATATTTGATTTTTAAACGTGTATTTATCAATGAGTGAAAGTGAACGTTCACCCTTTCATAATTACACCTTTAAAAATCCCATAGAAATGAATGGAGAGTGGCAGAATTTCACACTAGTGGACTGTGGCGATAGCTAACTTAACTCTTTGATAAATATACTATTTGCACATATATGTGCAAAGAACACAGGCATCAACCAAAAAAATGCCCTTGTTCTACACTAACACAGGGCACAGCCACATTTAAATATGATAAATGAAAAAACCCTAAATTTGCACGCAATTATAAACAATATCTGGTGTTGCTGTTACATGGTGCTAAAATGTATATTATCTTTAAAAATAGCCCCTTTATTAGAGCTCCCCTCTCCTCTACCCTAAATGAAAGCAGAATACTATATTATTAAACCTAAAAGACACAAGCATGGTTGGATCTCAGGAGATCAATAGCAAACCTCCAGAGATCTCAATCTGCATTCTAGTGGCAATCCTTCTCTCCTACACAAGGTCTTGTTTCCAAGCTTAACTTGACATCTACATTCCAAGCCACAGAGTGTTTTTTTTCTACAGGCTTGGAGAAGAACCCACCTATCTTAAAAGAGCCAAGTCAGAAATTCCATGTTTAAAAGAATTTATTGTTTTTACTAAATTTAGTTGTAAACACAATTGTAGTGTGCAGCCAAATCACAGTAGGAATAGTTTCTGCCTACTAACACTACCATGAAAAGTTTCACATAGATTTATAAATAAATATGATTTATAGTCATATCAGAGAGTGAACCACAGCAAACTGACTGACAATTTTAACAGCTGCAAACATATAGTTGTTAGAAAAACTCTACAAGTTTATATTTAGAATAGTAAGGGGCAAATGTATGAAGGGTTGAATATCGAGGGTTAATTAACCCTCGATATTCGACTAGGAACTAAAATCCTTCGACTTCGAATATCGAAGTCGAAGGATTTAGCGCAAATGCTGCGATCGAACAATCGAAGGATTATCTTTCGATCAAAAAAACTTAGGCAAGCCTATGGGGACCTTCCCCATAGGCTAACATTGACTTCGGTAGCTTTTAGCTGCCGAAGTAGGGGGTCGAAGTTTTTTTTAAAGAGGCAGTACTTCGACTATCGAATGGTCGAATAGTCGAACGATTTTTAGTTCGAATCGCTCGATTCGTAGTCGTAGTTGTAGTCGAAGGTCGAAGTAGCCCATTCGATGGTCGAAGTAGCCCAAAAAACACTTCGAAATTCGAAGTTTTTTTAATTCGAATCCTTCACTCGAGCTTCATGAATCGGCCCCTAACACAACCATAACTCTGATATATTATTGGGCATTGTTGGGGTCGAATGTAATAGGGTTGAGATGAAAACCAGACTATAAGGAATCATAAAGAATATCATACCTTAATAGATTGGTCATCCCAAAATATCATTCCTTTGGTCAGTGCAAGTGATTAAAGAAGAGAATACAGACATAAAAACACATTTTGCATCATTGGTGGACATTTTAAATCTCAAAGATTAGAAACATAGGCTGCATAGTTTTGGGCAAATGCAGCAAAATGGAAAGAATGGTTAGAAGGGCAGAGATGTGGGGGAGGCATAATTGAATATGTGGGAGACATTGTTAGGCACAATAATTAGACCATGCACATTATGTTATGCCCTATCTTAAGTTGCTAGAGAAATCAAAATCCAAGATGTTTAACCACATAACTGAAATAGTATGTGGCTAAATAATACTCATAAATAAACATCCTGCAATGCTATAGTTTTATTGAAGTATCCAAGATTAGTGTGCCACCAGAGGTGAAATAAGGTGAATATCATTTTTGGAAGCATATTCACTAAAGAGTGATGGCCAGCTTTATTTTACCTATTGATAAAAATGCCCCAATGGCTAGGACCACACTACACAGAATCTGCTGCCCCGCTGCTCCTCTTCTGCTGTGCTGGCTGTACCCATAATCATTACTGTAGCTTGGGTGCAGGCCGGTGCAGTGGATTTTGGTGCGAGATGCAAAATCTTGCGTTTCTGCTCCAAAATCCACCGCGTCTGCCTGCACCCGAGCGAAGTAAATGATTCCTGTACAGGCATTGCAGCAAAAGAGGAGCAGTGGGGCAGCGGAGAAACGCAGGACGATATCTGTATGGTGTGGCCCTAGCTCTACAGTGGGATGCCTGGGATAGGTAATTAAGATGCAGCTGCAGCATTACTTTTTTTCTCCCAGGCCAGCGCATTTTTTTCCTGAAAAACATAGTGACCAAATTCACTGGGGGGTTCCTAACGGTCTATTTCAGGGGTCTCCAACCTTTTTTTTACCCCTGAATAACATTCACATGTAAAATGAGTTGGGGAGCAACGCAAGCATGTTTCTGGCAATGCCAAATAAGGGCTTTGATTGGCCACTTGGTAGTCCCTTTGTGGACTGGCAACATGTTGCTCACGAGCCACTGGTTGGGGATCACTGGTCTATTTTGTCCCTGATAAGTAAATTATCCATGGAAATTTTGTAACAAAAGTACCAGTTATTTGTAAATAGTCTTTGATTATTTTATGAGATGTACCAAATCTAGTTATTGTCATTTCTGGCATATTTGTGTTTGATCCCCAGGCCCGGATTTGTGGCGAGGCCACAAAGGCCCGGGTCTAGGCATCACACATTTTTAGCCGCACTTAAACACCTCACATGTAGTGATGGGCGAATTTGCGCCGTTTCGCTTCGCCGAAAAATTAGCGAATTTCACGCGAATTTCGCGAAACGGCCCGTTTTTGACGCCGGCGCCCGTTTTTGAGGGCGGCGTCCGTTTTTTCGAAAAAACATTTTTTGACGCTGGCGAATTTTTTCGGTGAATTTTCGCGGGCGTTTCGCAAATTTATTCGCCTGCCGCGAATCACGCAAATTCGCCGCGAATTCGCGCCTGCCGAATAAATTCGCCCATCACTACTCACATGGAGAAGCAGAGTGGAGAAGCTGGTAGAACGGTAAAATGCTGCGCGTCCAACGTGTGTTCGGCGCGCATGTACATTAGGAGAGGGGTGCAAGAGGCAGCTGGAAATCTGGGGCTGTTGATCCCCAGTGTTCGGACAAAAACTAAAATCCAAACCCAGGAAGGCCCATTTATCAAAGGTCGAATTTCGAATTCATGTGAATTTTTTTTAATTCGAATGTACTCACAATTCGACTGGGAGGTTATTGAAGAAAAAAGTTGAATGTCTAATATTCGGTTGAATTTGGTTCTGACCCAAAAATCCGAATCGTATTTGATATTCAATTCTTATTAGATTTGAAAAAAACCTCAAATGTCAGGAAGTCTAACATCTTCAAATGGCTCAATGGACCGCTGCCATTGACTTGTACGTGAACTCGGCAGGTTTTAGGTGGCGAATATTCAAATTAGGACTGTTTCCATGATCGAAGTGTGATAAATCTCACATCAAGTGGGGGATTAAAATTCAAATGTGTGAATTTTGACACTCGCAAAATTCAAAATTGAATTTACTATTCGACCCCTGATAAATCTGCTCCATATTATGAGATAAATTCAATATTTGGGCAATTGAAAGGGACAAATACTTTTTCAAAGATGATGTTTTTTTTTGTTTTTTTACAGGGCAATCTCTGGAATTTTTTTTTATAAATGCTAGAATAGTATTAATTGTATTTCTCTGGAGTGAAAATGCATTTTGATGTTCAAACACCTGTGCCAAAAAGATACCTACCCAGAAATGTATCCCAAACCAACCATTGTTATTGTATGTATAAGTTTTTTCCAAGTATATACAAAGGGAGGAATATATGGGTTAATTAATTAAATGCAATCTGTACTTGGCTGAGTACAAATGAAAGTATTTAAATCTGCAATCCATTAATAACTTAAAGTTCAATTAGCAGACCATGGTAAAGGAAAGGTGGGCATACAATGGCCAAATGGCGGCATATAATGGTCAAACTGGCTTCTGACCAATCGTTTTCTGGGCCACAATAACTAGATAGTGTCCCATATGGCCATACACATAGGGGTATATTTATCAAAGCATGAAGTTAGAGATCTCCACATTCCGCTAGAGTGAAACTTCCGCCAGTCTCCATTCATTTCTTTGGGATTTTTTAAAGAGTATTTATCAATGGGTGAAAGTGATAAATATTCCTTTCAAAATCCCATAGAAATGAATGGAGTGTGGCGGAATTTCACTCCAGCGGATTGTAGCGATCTCTAACTTCACTCTTTGATTAATATGCCCCATTGATGTGTGAAATCCCTCTCACTGTGTCTGTCAATGTCATATCCATCCAATAAAGGCAGCCATACATAGGCTGATACTGTACAGTATTGAACCAAATGGTCCATGGGCCAAACAGAAGGATATTGTACGAGGGACACCTTTCTTCTGTTCTGTTTCGCAAATATTTTGGCGAAATGGACAGATTTGCCCATCACTAGCGGTCAGGAGTCCAGGCAGCACCAGGCAGAGTAACTGATGTTGAGAGCGTATGGTCAATGGCACCAAGCTACCCAAACAAATGTGCTCACCGCAAGAGATTCAGAGAAAAACAATTTCTGCTAGAATGCAGACACTGAACTGGGTCATAGAGAAAAGCTCTAGTTCATTAACCAACAACAATCAGATTTTTGCTTTTAGTATTCTAACTGCATTTGACCTGTAAAAGCTGCTGTTGGTTGGTTGATTCGTTGGTTTCATATTCCATTCTTATCAGTGATTTTTTTTTCACACCAATGGGCTTGCCAATGAATACCAACCTACATCTAGCATAATCCTTGAAAATAGAATCAATAGAGATACTATGGATGACCAACCTGTAAGTGATATTCACATGAGTCCCTGGTTCATCCCTCTCCCAGATCAAGGCGACTCTTTCTGGACACTGGTGCACATGCTTGTCAAGACAATTCACTAGGGATAGACATAAAATAATTTGTAATAAGCAAAGGTTTTTCCATAATGTGTACAGAGAATATATATATATATATATATATATACAGAGTCCCAGTATATGTATCATAGTATGAATTAGTGTCTGTTTTTAGATGTTAAACAAATGGTATGGATAATTATACAGCCATACTCTAGAATATACCACAGAATATACCATGATATTCTTCCAATAATTAGAAAGGTAGTATCTTGTATAGCCTTACATTGGTATGAGGACCTCTGCCTTGAACTCCTCTACACATTTTTGCATCCGGCTATTTGCTGTCATGTTAATCAGAACAGGACAGACAGACAGAGAAAGATTTCATATATTAAACTGATTGTCCATTTATTGCCAACCACATATTAGTGCAACTGGCCACAAATATTCATAGTCACATTGCATTGATCTCACAGACTGGCCGGATGATCAATTGGGTAACGTTTGGAAAGTTCAGGTTCTGTGCAATGCTGGACTAATCAGTGTGAGGAATCATCATTGCAGTTCTGTTTCTCACACCAGACACTAAATCTAACAAACTCTAACCTTTGATAAATAACCCCCCTAATGTACAGTTGTTCTGCACTGGTACAACTAGTGTGTTTGCTTCAGAAACTTAACTATATTGATATAAACAAGCTACTGCGTAGCCATGGGGGCAGCCATTCAAAGCTGAAAAAGGAGAAAAGGCACATGATACACAGCAGATAACAGATAAGCTCAGTAGGATTCTTCGGAACTTATCTGTTATCTCCTGTGTATCCTGTGCTTGAATGACTGCCCCCAATGGCTACACAGCAGCTTGTTTATACAAACTATAGTAGAGTTTCTAAAGCAAACAAACCAGTTTTACCAGTGCAGGGCAAAAGTACATTATATTATCACTGCTTTAAAACACTTTCACTTTTTGGTGTTATTGTTCCTTTAATTAGATTCAGTAAAGGACGGAGTGGCTAACACTAGCGACAATTCGCCAGCGTTGCCACCCGCAGGTACATTGCCAATTTACTAACAGGCATAAGTGCTAGTGAATGAGACCGTTGCTAGCGCTCGTTCGCACTCTATCGCCAGGCGATTTTGCTCTCTGGCGAAAAAGGTTGTTACGCTGCAAATTCAGTGTGGATTTTACTGAACTTTACCTCTTTTGCCAGATTTGACTTCGCCACCTCAGGCCAGGTGAATTGCTTAAAAGAAAGAATTTTACATACAATAACAAAATACACAGTCAAATTTAGCCACACGACTCTTATAATAATATATATATATATTCTGAATTCAGAAAACCAGTTGGATGACTGGTGAAACGTCTTTAAGGAAAAAAACACAGCAAGTCCAGTTTATTTGACTTATTTATATATTCTCTTGTAATGGTTTCTATTTAATCAATTGTGCATACAGTAAGTGCTATGTACCACACAGTAAACTTCTGGTAGATAAGCAGAGGAGCACCTATAGGCAAACTTGCTGTATACTATGGCACTAGAATTTACAGTATGGAAGAGGCTTGGACGTCACATTTGATAAGATAAAAGCAATGAAGGACAGTCTGACCCAGCTGGAATAAAAATATAAAATGAAGCATGATACTTGCTTGTTTCACAAAGCATACATTAGCAAGAAGGTAGCCATGATTGTTTTTACAATCCAGCAAATGTGCTTAAAATGTAAAATCTATAAGGAAACGTTGCTCCTGACTTGCTGTCCAATTTAGTTCTGGAACAAATGTAACAATTGCACTTTACTTAATTAGGTTAAATGTTAGGGTTAGATCACCTTAAAATTAACCATATGGTGTAGACAGAGGCGTTCAAAGATTATTTGCAATAAGAATATTTTTTCGTGGTTTTCCATTTAGGATTTTGAAGATTGGAATTTAAAGGAACAGTATTCCCCTTTGTTTTACATAAATTCCATGATCAGTTCTTGTGCTGAAAATAACTTTTTTCTATTGTTTAAATCATGAATTTGTTTTGTTATTGCATGAGCTAAACAGGGTTTAAAGGGAAATTTAAGATGTTTGATCCTTGCAAGGTAGATAATTAGATTGCCAGTATATAACCCCCTACTTTCACACTTTGTTGTTACTGTTTTGCAAGCAGGAGGCCCCTATGCAGGGGGATTATCTGTGTTTGGTAATCTAATTATCTACGTCACAAGGATCAAACAAGGAGTAGCTTCAGTTTTCCTGTTTTTCTTATTTATCTCAGAAAAAAACGTAGATATTTTTTATGATAAAAACAATAGACAAAATGTTTGTTCAGCATTAGGGATGAGCAAATTATTTAGCCGCGGAAATTACGCCCATATTCTTCAATCAGAGAAAAAAAATGTTGCGCCCATGGACTTTAATGCATTTCGGCAAATTTTCGCCGGTGGCGAATTTGTGGCGAACCGAAAAGGGTTAAATTTACCCATCCATATTAATCATGAACCATATTTATTGTAGTCTGACCAAGATGTTTACTCATCCTTTAAACTGCTCTCTGATTGCTAGGGCTTAAATACCTAAAACAGGCAGCAGTTTAAAACACAATTTAACATAAACAGTAGAGGGCCTGAACAGAAAGATTAGCAAAAAATATAACAATAATAACAATATAACAGTAATAAAAACATTTAAGTAAATATAAATATTAGAAAAATGGGACTTCAACTCCAAATGACCAATTCACCATTAATGGGTGAATTGGGTGAGGGCACTCCATGCGGCCTAATTCACCATTTATCTAGTTTAAAATATATCCTGTGCAAACCATTCTTAATTAAAAATCATTTAAGCCTTGCAGTCAATCTGTTTTTCTATTGGCAGGGTCAGTGACACCAACAACCAGATATCAGATTTTGTTTTCAGCTGCAGGTAAAAACAAGTCAGAATAATAAAGCTAATATTTTAAAAACCAGAATAAAATAAAAAATTGAGACCAGTTAAAAAAGTTGCTTAGAATACAATTTAGGTCCAACTATAACACATCTATATACAAACTAGTGTGGGATCTGCCACCTATGGATATACAGCTTTACTGCATTTCCCAGCATGGCATTTGTATTTCAATAACTGTCTCTATGCTAGCTGAAATCCATTATTTCTTTGACTGAAAGTTGGAGATCTCCTCACATGTCTATTTTTAGCTGTCCCCTAAGGATCTACAGTAACATCTATTCTCCAAGAGAAATTTGAATAACTCATATCTTCATAGTAAGCTGACAAGCACTTGGCTACATACCCCAGAGTAAAATTACTTTTTATAACAAAAGGAAAATTTACTTATTCACAAAAAAATGGAATGCCTCATTTACACGACATTTGCACGGCAGAGTGCAAAATATAAAGAACAGGTGCAAACCACCATGCACTTTGCAGAATAGCCACATTCCAGCAAAACTTAGTGCAACAACCTTTATGTGCCCCCAGAGCCGGAACCAGGGGTAGGCAGAGTAGGCGCGTGCCTAGGGCGCAAAGCTTGGGGGGCGCCAGGCACGTACCTTTCACTACTGTCTACCCCAGTCCGGGCTTCAGAATCCCGCTTGTTGCTGTGCACCTACGAGGTGAGTGACGCGTGGGTGCGCCGGCTCACTGGGAGGGGAGGGGGTGATACGGTGGTTCAGCGCACATGTGTGAACTCGCATATGCACACACTCACGTAGTGGCGTGCGCTGGAGGGGCGATGTGGCCGGCTGGGTTGCCTTTGGCCCTGTGTGCCCCATAAATACAGTGCTGCCTGCGTTCAGCCTCCTACCTATTCCCTAACTTGCGCTAGTGAAAGGTACAAAGTACAACAACTTAATGCCATGTGCAAGTCAGTGCTTATTGAATGAGCACTAAGGGGCCACTATAACTTGTGACTTTGTACTAACCCCATGGGGTGGTTTGGGTTAGGATCTTGAGGTTGCTAAAAGGGATGCACCGAATCCACTATTTTAGAATTCGGCCGAATCCTTTGTGAAAGATTTGGCCGTATATTGAACCGAATCCAAACCCTAACCTGCATATGTAAATTCGGGGGGAAAGGTTGAAAGAGATCCTAGTTGCAATGTGAGATTAAAAAATATTTGACTTCTTTGTTTGTGTGAATTCGGGCAAATCCTGCTGAAAAAGACTGGATCCCAAAGCAAATCCTGGATTCCACGCATTCTATCTATCTATCTATTTATCCAGTGTCGGGCCTACCAAAAAACCTTAGACCAGGGGCCCACCAAAAGTTGGAAAGCTGTTGATCTGTGATATGTAAAACTATCTATCTATCTATCTATCTATCTATCTATCTATCTATCTATCTATCTATCTATCATCTATCTATCTATCTATCTATCTATCTATCTATCATCTATCTATCTATCTATCTATCTATCTATCATCTATCTATCTATCTATCTATCTATCTATCTATCCAGTGTCGGGCCTACCAAAAAACCTTAGACCAGGGGCCCACCAAAAGTTTTTAGACAAGGGACTCATCTCTCTCTCTCTCTCTCATATATATCATAAATACCAGCTAAATAATTTCATTAGTTTTTACACTGTTTATTGATTGTATATTGCAAAATGTTTTCCATTGCCTGAATGAGTGGTTCATGTACATCATGAATTCCCAACCTGTGGCTCGTGAGCAACATGTAGCTCCCAGTGGCCTCCAAGCAGGTGTTTATTTTTCAATTCCTGGCTTGTAAACAAGTTTTAGTTCCATAAAAAAACCAAAGTTCACTGCCAAACAAAGTCTTCTGTAGGTTGCCAGTTCACATAGGAGCCACCAGTAGTTAACCACAGTTTATAACTGGCACCCCCAGGAATTTTTTGCATGAATGTGGCTCATGGGTAAAAAAAGGTTGGGGACCCCTGTGTACATATGTACATATGTACATACTGTACATAATTAATGGTTGCAAAGAATTTACTGAATCCCTGAATGTCAGCAAATAGTATTGATTTTTATAAACATTTCCCACCCTGCTATAAACATTTTTGCACATCCTTGTATGTAGGTAGGTCCCCTTGGTAAGTGTGACCTGTGCCCATGCATATGACAAGCCTGCTCACTTGACTCTCACTACTGTTTCTTGGCCCCATGATCTATGCCTGCAAAGCACTGGTCTATCAGACCTGCCCAGCTAATGCCAAAAGTAATTGTTCCGTGGAAGTATTTTATGTAATGACTGGCATTATTGAGTTATAAAGCAAGTTAATCTTGAGGGCAAAGTCCACAATATCTATTAACAATTGTTATTGTTGTCTGATTGTCGTCTGGTGCACTTGGATAATGAATAAGCATGATTCACCCATACCTAAGTTAGAAAGAGAACTTGAAATTTGTACCCGGCATTATCCATGACAGAATATCTTAAGCTGGTCTTCGGTGCATTTCGAAGGTTTCACTGTGAATGACAAATCACCCTAATTAAGATAATAAGATGCCTTAAAGGGGTGGTTCACCTTTAAGTTAACTTTTAGTATGTTATAGAATGGCTAATTCTAAGCAAGTTTTCAATTGCCCTTCATTATTTTTCTTTTTACAGTTTTTGTATTATTTGCCTTCTTCTTCTGACTCTTTCCAGCTTTAAAATGGGGGTCACTGACCCCATCTAAAAAACAGATGCTCTGCAAGGCTACACGTTTATTGTTAATACTCCTTTTTACTACTTCTTTTTATATTCAGTCTCTTATTTAAATCAATGCATGGTTGCTAGGGTAATTTGGATCCTAGCAACCAGATTGCTGAAAATGCAATAAACCACAAATAATCCAAAATGAAAACCAATTGCAAATTAACTCAGAATGTCCCGCTCTATATTATGCTAAAATTTAATTTAAGGGTGAACAATCCCTTGATGAAGTCTCTATGCTTAAACCTACAGTAAGCATCATAATGCCCAAGCAGCCATACAGAGCCTGTTTTGTATGTATGATGTCTAGATCACTCAGTTTTAGGGTTCATCCCCCTTGTGTTTAAGTAACATGTTACCTATATTGCCAATGCAGTGCTGGATGTTCATATCTGAGTTGTATGCCGAGGGAAATGTATGAACTCCTTTATTTTGGTGCCTTCATCTACAGCCAAAGCACTTCTGGCAAGAGATAGTTCCTACACCAGATATTTGCAATAAATCTGCTCCGTCCTTGTTATAAGTAATATATTATGTGTTAATGTACCTGGCAGATTTGGCAAGGCCATCCAAATTTATTTTATGCTTCTTCATGACAGCTCTCTGGCAATGGCTGATTTAATTCCCCTAATAAACTAGCTCAACTTTTCAGAATATATTTACATATTTTGTTCTGATTTACAGAATGCACTACTAAGAGCAAGGATCATCAAGAAGAACAAAGCAAGAGGGACTGCTGCTGCTCTGAATCACAATAACATTTGAGGTTTTAGACAGTTTTCTTTTATGATAGCAAATCATAACCACAGCTAGTGCCTTCCAAAATATACTGTCAACTAACTTTTGACTATGGACAGCAGGTTTTGATGAAATTCTTTTGCTTAGGACAGCTTGGTATAGTGGTTTCAACATCTGAAAAAGACATCTTGGGTGTGACTGCTCACCTGCCCCTGCTTAGGTACTGTTTTGTGGACCCCAAAGGGAGGGAACTAGCCCAAGCAGGAATTAAGGCAGATCAGGGGCATGTCTGGAATTAATTAGGCAGTTAGGATATGAGTATGGCTTAAATGGGAACTTTATTTGTAAATATAATTGACAATGAGAGTGGTATTTGTTTATGTCTTGTTGAACTCTGGGTCTGACTCTTAAAACACTCCAGGTCTGATAATCACCCAGGTTGCTTGCAATAAATAATTATTTTATATATTCGTTCATAGGCAAAAACAGTTTTTGTGTGGCATTTTCTATAACAGCACTGCAGTTTTCCATTTAGGAATCAGGGCATGTTTCATGAACTGTTTATGTAACAAACGTCTCTTTCACATCATACAGTTGAAAGGGATTTCCTTGTATTCCAGTTGGGATGATTGAGCATGTGATAACTTGTGCAGCTTGTATGATAAGATTGAAGTTGCTGCATGCAACAACACTTCCTAACAACCGCAGTCAGACTGCATACATTTGAACAAACCCAGAACCAAGCAGCAACATTGGGGATCCCAACGCCACCCACCGCTGCCAGACACAAGCCCACCCCCCCATCTCCGTTAGGTACTTTACTATTGCCTCCACCACTCCTTCTGCCAGACACGAAACAACTCCTTTTCCCACTTTTTTTTTTGCCACTTCCACCAGATCCTCTATCCCCCCCATATCATGCCTTCAAGTAGTGCCCTCAGCAGTTGCCTAACCGGCTTACACCTTGGATGACCGGGAATGCATTAGTAGCCCAGATTGCAACTAATAAGCCAAGCAGATCACATTGTGACTAGTCATATTGGCTCTGAACTAAAACCAACATTTCTCAAGCATTTAGTGCATTATTGTGCATATCTTTTAAGCAGTAATCCAGTTTTCTGCTGGGGGTCCAGGGTAGTGATGTACAGGTCAGGAAAAGCATAACCTGCACCCAGCTCTAGCCTGTAAAACCTTAACCCACACCCAACCCTAACCCACAAAATGTTGCCATTGAATGGACCCGCGTCAAACCTGTACCAGCAATTTCTTGCTATGTTTGCTATTCTGTTTGTGCCTCTGGTTCCAATACAGGAACCAGAACTGTCAGGAGCAGAGAAAGAGTATACATCCCCAGTCTGACCCACACCCAACCCTCACCCGCAGTGGTTGGCCAAATTTTAACCTCAACCTCCTAGCCGGTGGTAAACCTGTGGGTTCCTGCAAGTTTGGGGTCAAAATCAAACATCACTAGTCTAGAGATATAAGAGGTCTCGTGGCAGGTAGTTTGGTAGGTCTGGTCTATTGCATAAGCAGTCATACTACTTTACTACACTGCTTGTTGGAGATGCACTGAAACTGTATAAATATATGAGATATGAACTTCCAATGTAACTATTAAACTTATATAAAACTAAAACCTGGTGGTATAATAAAAGTTGCTACTGCCTTTAACCCCAGTGTAGAATAATGAAAAGCAGATTACTCCTACTATCACTTCTAATCTATTCGCCTTAGTACAGTGTCATATCTATATATACATATTTCACTTCAATAACCTCAAGGTTGAAATGCAGGCTTGAACTTGATGACATTCATTTCTATGCATGATATACTATATGCTGGTTAGGTGTATAATTAACTGCTGTGGAAAGGTTTGGAGGATCAGAGTTATAACGGATTGCTACTTGTTTGAAGGTCTTTACGGAATAGGGTCAAACACACTAGGGGCACTGTAAGACACTAGTGAGCTAACACACATTTGTAATTCTCTATGTATATATTCTTGTTCATTAGCAAATACACATTTAATGTGAAATAATCTGACTAAATAGAACATCCAAAGTTTATCTATGAATATGTGTGCGCAATTGTTTATTACGCTGGCCATACACGGGCCGATAAAAGCTGCCAACAGGCCTAGTCAGCCGCTCATTGGCCCATGATGGGGCCTTCTGATGGGCTACCTCAATCGATATCTGGCCAGAGTCATCTAGATCTCGATCGGGCAAGGCTAAAAATCACGTCAGATCGTGGACCGCATCAGTTCGTTGATGTGGTCCCACAATCCGATCGCCCCTATTGCTTTCATAATGATCCAATCGTTGGGCCCTTGAAGGTGGGCATATCGGGGAAAGATCTGCTTGTTTGGTGAAATTGCCAAACGAGCGGATCTCTATGTGTATGGCCACCTCTAGAAAATGGATGAGGTCTGCCACAGAAAAAATGTCTGTAGGAGTTTTGTGTAAATCTGTAGCACCTTCATGAGGCACAAAGAAACCCACTGACCTCCTAAACTAAAATAATCGACCACCTCTTAATAGTACGCGACAAGTACAAAAAAACAAACTCTTTATTTTCATATGCTTTTCTTAAAAGGGTTATTTACTTTTAGTATGATATAAAGAGTGATATTCTGAGAAATTTTGCATTTGATTTTCGTTTTCGTTTTATTATTTGTGGTTTTTAAGTTATTAAGCTTTTTATTCAGTAGCTCGCCAGTTTGCAGTGTAAGCCGTCTGGTTGCTATGGTCCAAACTCCCCTAGCAACCATGCATTGATTTGAATGAGAGACTGGAATATGCATAGGAGAGGAACTGAATAGAAAGGCGAGTGATAAAAAGTAGCAATAATAATAAATGTATAGCCTTACAGAGCATTTGTTTTTAGAGGGGGTCAGTGATCCCCATTTGAAAGCTGGAATATAAAACTATAAAAAAAAAAAATAATGAAGACCAGTTGGGAAGTTGCTTGGAATTAGCTATTCTGTAACATACTAAAAGTTGACTTAAAGGTGAACCACCCCTTTAAGAACTATCCTTTAGGTAGAAGTTAGGTAAAAAGATAATTGAACAATCTTAGATCTGTGGAGCTCTTGTGGCTCACTATTATGAGGAATCTGCCACTTCACGGTTCCTTAATTTAAAGTAATAGCAATAGAAAGGGATAGCATTAGAGGGAACTTTATTTAAATTGGCTATAGGTGGAAAATTCTTGTAAATGCATAGAGAACTGCATTCAGACAGTACACTGATTGTTACCCCATACAAGATGCAAAACAAATTACTTTGCTAACATTCTGGCTGGTTATTGATATAAACCAACATTTTTTTTTATATCCAGTTTTGGTATCTCCTACATACAGCCACATAATACCAATTTAGATGAACAGATGATGCTTTCAGATCATAGTGAAAAATAGGCCAAATAATAACAATAGCTCTAGCAGCATGGAAAATTATCTCCAGGACAACAGAAGAGAGAAGCCAAGATTCCAACTGTGCTCCAGTACGGCATGTCTGGAATCTCTGTAATGGAAAAAAAACTTTTTTGTGTGTCTGAATCTTTAGTGTTCTGTGTAACTTGGTGTTTAAAAATCAGTCTAGAGCCTCGTGCTTTGGAGGTCATGTTATACAGTTATACAGTGTCTCTTGATTTCACCTTAAAAGCAAACCATGTAGCTAATCCTGACTTTATGCCTATTCTTTTTTTAAAATGAAAAATAATATTTATAGTTATTGATATTATAAAGTATTATTTTTCTTTCACATGTATCTTAGTATTAATTAGTAGAGTTATTTTAACTAGAGATAATGAGCTCTGTATAAACAACACCCCCTCTCTTATTTTGGCTTACAGATAAGCAGAAGCATTATGCAGAGGGATTAGTAACACATTGCTAATCATATTATCTAACTTGGATGGACCAAACGTGGAGTAGCTTTGATTTCCAATAGGTACACATTCTTACAAATGGCAATACTTTGCTAAACTCAGCAGTTTTTATAAAAATGTATGAACATTCTGAAAAATCACCTCAAAATTCCCATTCTGGGCTTCTTATGTCCCACGTGTCATTACATAAGATAAAACATCCTGAATACAAATGCCAAGGGTTTACTGAACTATTTATGCATAGGATTACCAAAATATCTGGAAAGCCACAAAAAATTAATTTACCCCCAGGAAAAAATATATATTTGGAAGGTACACACATGGGACAAATTCAAAATGGGTAAAACCGTCTCTTCTACCGCTCTACTCTTTGCCTACACTAAGTTACTGAGCCGCTGGTGCATCTACTTTCACACAGGGGCGCTCCGCCAATTGGGGAAACTCGCCTCAGGCGGTAGCAAAAATGCTTTTTTTTTTTCAACCCGGAAATTCGGCTCTATTGCAGCTTGATGGTTGATCCGAATTAGGGTTGCCACCTGTCCTGTTTTGAACCAGACAGTCATGTTTTTACAACTGCTGTCCGGTCCGAAAATACCTGCCGTTTTCAGAAGTCTGAAACCGGGCAAGCCTGTTACCTGCTTTCACGGGTGTTGTGGCCAATCACGGTCTGCCATGTCACAGTCCCGCCCCCTTGTGTCACCGGCCCGCCCTTCACATCACTGGCCCCGCCCACTTCAGTCACAGACTCTGGGGCAAATTCACTAAGTGCCGAAGTGCCGAACGCTAGCGTTACTTCGCTAGCGTTTGGCATTTTCGTTACTGCGCAAATTCACTAACGAACGCTGGCATAGATTCGTTATTGTTACTTCGCACCCTTACGCCTGGTGAATTTTCGCTACAGACGTAACTACGCAAATTCACTAAAGGTACTGAACGCTACCTTTTACGCTAGACTTCCTTCGCCACCTCAGACCAGGCAAAGCGCAATAGAGTAGATAGGGATTGCTTCAAAAAAAGTTAAAAATTTTTCTAAGTCCCAAAAAACGCTGGAGTGTTTCTACATTATGGGTGATAGGCTGAAAAAGATCGAAAAAATTTTTGGGGCTCCCCTCCTTCCCCCCTACATTTCCTGACTCATGGCAACTTACCTATACAGTGGGCACATGTGTAGGGCAAAATAAAATTTTTATTTGATGTTTAGAAGGTTTCCCAGGCATTTGTAGTGATTCTACGTATTCCTCCATTGAAATTTGAATTTGGCGCCGTATGCAAATTAACCATCGCTAGCATAACTTCGCTTCGCTTAGCGAATCAACGCTAGCGCAACTTCGCAACCTTACGCTACCCCTGAGCGCAACTTCGGATTTTAGTGAATTTGCGAAGCGCTGGCGAAACTACGCCTGGCGAAGTGTGGCGAAGTGCGGCGAAGTTACGCCTGTCGCAACTACGAATCTTAGTGAATTTGCCCCTCTCTCTCTGTGCCATCCAGCATCATGTGACAACACTGTGGTTCATTCCTAGGTGAAAATAAGTTTGAGGCTTCAGATGCCTGACAAAAACCATGCGTAGTTTTCATGAGAGAGGCAGAGAATTCGCATAACGGCAGTCCCTTCGATTATGTTTAAACAGTACTGTTGGCGTGAGGACCTGTGGGCACTTATCCTGTGTGTGGGGAAAGCAAGTGACCCCTCCTCCTTAGTAAAAACTTTGGCATTAGTGATGTGCGGGCCGACCCGATACCCGCCGGTTTACCCGCAGGTTGGGCAGGTTCGGGTCGACCTCGCAGTGCTCCTCACGGGTGGCGGGTGCGAGTTGAGCTCTTCTCCTGCTCTCCCGCCCACCACCTTCAAATGCCGGCATCCGACTTCAGGGTTCCAGTTTTATAGTGTTGCGTCTGCTCGCCTGCCCCTTTTGTGACATCATTGTGACGTCATCGGCGGGGCGGGTCTAAAAAAGGACCCCCGGAAGCGAGTGCGGGCGGGCGCGGGTATTAGCAGGGCGGGTTAGGGTCGGGTGCGGGTCAGGGAAACCCTGACCCGCACATCACTACTTGGCATGTATCCAGTGGTGTAACTAGATGTTACTGGGCCCCACAGCAAATACATTTAGGGCCCCCAACAAAACAAGGGGTTGTATTTTTTTACCAATATATGTTGAAATTGCTCATTATTTAGGGCCTCATGGGACCCCTATACCTCCTGGGCCCTCCTACAGCCGCAGGGTCTGCTTCCTCTGTAGTTACACCCCTGCATGTATCTAGTCACTATAGCAGTAGGCGCCTCAGAAGAAGTCATGTGACTATGATGCTTTTGTTCTTAAGAGCGGGTTTTTCTTTCCTAACCACACCAGTATTGTGCATACTAAGGCAACACACTCCCACTCCTCACTCATCATAGCCAATCAGCAGTGCGATAGGAGCCCAACCCACGCCTCGGAGTGCAACATAAGCAAAGGAGCTGTCTGACTGCCAAGAAAAAGAGAAGAACGTATTTAACCCCTTCAGCCCAGACACAGCTGCTAAATTCATTGACTAAACGTGGAATTTAATGGTCTCTATTACGTTAGCAGTGCACTGTCTGTATAGATCCCCCCATCACATATCTGCAGCCTGAGCATGTCTTATAAGCCTTAGGGAGCCTCTCCCACCTTCAGTCACCAGGCATATGTCACACAATATATGTACACAGAGCAGGTAATTACACAGTAATTGGGGACAGACACACAGCTATGAAAATTCTGATCATACACACGGTTCCGCCTGGGGAGTGGGACTCCTGGCAGTGTGCCAGTGTTAAATATGACCCTGAATATGTCAGCATTAATATTCCTGCCACTGTGCAACTTTGTGCAGCTGTCACATAATTGTGGCAAGGAAATCACAAAGTAGTTATTTTGCAACTGTTATTTTTTAAACACTGTGGGATTTTGACGTCACTGTTCACACAGCTTTAATATCCCCCATACCATATGGTACTTACCAGATACATTCAGCTGCCCACCTAGAAACCATCTAACCCGTCCTTGTGTGAAGTCACAGTCTTTTACAGTCTGGTAAGGTTTCACCCATGTCAGCCTTTCCCTGGCAAGGACCCCCCAGAATGTCTCCGGGTCTTGCACTGAGAACTGCAGCAACTCCTGGTAGGACTGCAGACTGGACAAAGCAGCTGCTTCTGGCATGTAGGACTGGACATCCCACTGAGGGTTTGCAACTTGTGACTGCTGAATCTTCTGCTTTGGCACAGAGAAGCAATACCTGGCCTCCAGCCTTCTCCAGGGGCAGATCTTGAAGGATACATGATGCTTGTTAATGAAGTGATGCAGAAGGGCTCTGCTGGTCAATTTTGCTGCCATTATTTATTTTTGCCACCCTACTTATTTACACGGGGTTCCAATGCTGCACCTGTAGTAGAGTGGCAGGCTGATGGAGTGATTAGAAAGTTCCACCAGTCTCTCAGATGGAAAAGTTCCAGCGCTGGAGATAGCAGCAACTGTAACACCATCTGCTGTGACGGGGCTGGAAGAAATACCCTGCTCTCAGACTCCTCCTCACTTCATATCCAGGAAATAGAACTGAAAGGTTTTTTTTTAATTGTTTAAGTTATTGCAGTTCATTGTCCCCTCCTCTGATGCCTCTGAGATGGTGCCATAGAGCCAGACTGCTTTAGAGTCTTTGCACTCCAGATCATTTCAGTTTCATTGCTGCCCTGGTGCGGGGTGGGTACACACCCTCTGTACAATGCAATTGTTATCTGCCTGCAGCTGCTACACTTTTTATCATGCCTTTCTGCACTATGCACTGTATATATATTTATTGCAGAGTTTGGCAAGACATTTGAGTCAGATTGCTGAATTCATATTGCTGGTAATGGTAACTGTTGTCACTGCTGTGCCAACTAAAATTATACAGCTGGGGCATGAGCCCAGAACATTGCAGGCTTAAAGACTTCCCCTATGCTTAGATTAATTGGGACCCTTTAAAAGAGTATTCTGTGGAGCAATTGAAAGCAATAGGGCCAAAATGGTGCAGCATTTGCCTGAAATAGTTCCATCTTTTTGCACAGATAAAAGTGAGCGTATTTGCACTACATGTGCGCCTCTTTCTCTCCATGTGTCCTTTCACAGTCAAATAGCTTACTATCCCCTGACTTTCTCTTTGCAGAGATGCCTGATACACCCTGCACCCTAGGGCCAAGATTAGTCACATGTCCCAACAGCAGCCTACCCAGTGAAAAGAAATCCTTCTGCACATGCTTGGGACATTTCCAGGGACAAAAAAAATTGTAATGACAGATTAGTTGGCAGCCACGGAGTGCATTGTTTCCTATACTTTATGGCTAGATATTTGTGGAAACTATCAGCAACAGGCAAAGTGGACTCCCAACACTTCTTTTCCTTCATTCTGCTGCTGGTATATTGTTTATATTCTACCCAAGATATTCAGCCAGTGTTTTGTATTATGTAGTGTATGACAATACCACTCTATATTCATTGTACAGAAAAAGGAGAATTGTCTCTTTATGCACTGAATTGCCAAAAAGGATCAAGTACCAGGGGATGCAGGACACTAGTTGTATTACTGCACTACAACAACCTCTAAGCCCATATTGCAAGCTGTTCCCACTCGGTTAATTTAAATCAATAAGAAATATTAATTAAAGGGGAAAAAAGAAACACACTCTAGTGAAGTAAAATGATGTTTATCAGTTAATTCACAAAACACATACAATAACATGCAAACCGTGCAACACACTTGAGCAGAAAGTTGCAGTTCAACTTCCACTTTCAGTGTATGATGGGTAATACTAATTACTCCTTAAAGGAACAGTAACATCAAAAATGTAAGTGTTTTAAAGTAATGAAAATATCATGTACATATGCCCTGCACTAGTAAAACTGATCTGTTTGCTTCAGTAACACTACTATAGTTCATATAAACAAGCTGTGGAGCAATGGCGGAAATTGAAAAACGGCTATATGGCACAGGTTAACTAATGGATAACCGATAACACCATTAGACAGACAGAGCTTATTTGCTATCTGCTGTGTAACCCGAGCCTTTTCTCCTTTAAATGGCTGCCACCATTGCTACACAGCAGCTTGTATATATAAACAATAGTAGTGTTTCTTAAGCAAACACAACCGTTTTACCAGTGCAGGGCAACACTGCATTATATTTTCATTACTTTAAAACACTTTTATTTTTTGACATTACTGTTCCTTTAATACTTTTTTCATGTGCCCAAAATATTGTTGTGCTCATGATACAAATTAAAGTGAATTACGGTGAATTATAGTTCAGCCTCTTCTTTTTAACTGGGATATAAACAATGTTTCCTCAACCAAATTTGGATTGCAAAGCTCCCTAACACACAAACAAGGGAGTGTAAGGGACAGAGGGGAATGTCTGCGTACATTACCCACCACTCATGAATACAGCACTGCTGAATGCAGTCCTTAACCAAACTTGGATTGCAAAGTCTCCTAATATGCAAATTAGGCGATGGGTGGGGGAAAGGTCTGTGTGCTTTAACCCCCACACCAACCCCTCATGAATACAGCACTGCTGAATGCAGTCAGTACTGTATTCATGAGGGTAAACACAGGCCTTAGTGGTCAGAAACAAAGCACAGAGACCCATGGCAGTTCATGTCGCGAGAACCACAGGGTGCAAAGTGCTAAAAAAATTGCACCCTGCCTTCAAGTTCGTAAATGACTTTTTCTATATAACAGAACAACTTAACACCAGTATTCCTTCAGATGCTTGAGTACACAGTAATATAACAAAGCCAAACATTAAACAAGCTGCCAGGCTTGGGGGAGCACAGTACAAAAGGTTCCTTTCCTAATGCAGCAGTGACTGCAATAACATTTAGGCCCCTAGGGGACAAAACCAGTAGCTGATGCGTTTAAGACCACTGCTATATATATGAGTTTGGAAGAATGACTTTTTTATTTTATAGATACTCCAGGAGCCAATAAAACTATACCTCCCAAACAATGTAGGTCTCTTTAAAAAGATATTACATAAAACAGCTCATATATAAAACTCTGCTTCATGTAAATAAACCATTTTCATAATTATATACTTTTCTAGTAGTATGTGCCATTGGGTAATAATAAATAGAAAATCGCCATTTTAAAAAATAAGGGCCGCCCCCTGGGATCGTACGATTCAAAGTGCACACAAACATACCAACAAACTATACTTGTAAGGTCACATGAGCCAATTAACAGACAGAGTTCTGTCTTTTGCTTCCTCACTTCTTCCTGTTACAGTTAGAGTTGTAGTATTTCTGGTCAGGTGATCTCTGAGGCAGCACAGAAAAATGGTGGCTCAAGGCAGGAGATGTAAAAAGACCAGATTTACTTAAATATAAGTTTGGTAAGATTCTTTAATATTCCACTTAATATGATATATACTATCTGTTGCTTAAGTGTTCATTTTGGGGGTATAGTTTTCCTTTAAGTAGAGTGACATTTGTGGCAAAGACATATTTGTTCTCCTGCTTTTGGAAATAGTGATGGGCGAATTTGCGCCGTTTTGCCGAAAAATTTGTGCCCGTTTCGCTAATTTATTTGCTGGCGGCAAATCGCGCAAATTCTCCCTGCGAATTTGCACCTGGCGAATAAAGTCCCCATCACTAGTCGGAAACTCATTTGCTGTCTAACATGTTTTTGGAGCTATGGGTAAAAGGTTTCTCTATATTTCTATAACCTAGTGGTGAGCTACGGTGGGACTCAGGCCAACTATTAGACATGAAAGTGGGGCTTGAACCTAAAAGGTTTTGAAAACTATTGCCATAATTGATTTGGTATGTCCCCAAAAATATTTCACTAGGGCAGCCCCCACATGCGTAAGAATTGAGTAAGGCTAAGAAAACATTTAAGACTGGCTTAATGTATTATAAATGTATTTGATATATTTTATATGCTGCAAGGCAAGCTACAACCAACAGCATAAACTAATGTTCTTGTGGAATCACTGGTTATTTCAGATAAAAAATAAAATACCTCATAAGCTTGCATCAAACACCAGCATTCCCCTGTGTGCTGACAAGTTTCCCTGTTATTGCAGATCCTACAAATGAAATAATATAAACATTGAAACCTCACATGGTATTTCTGGAACACAACACATGTATCTGTTTGACAGGGAACTTTATGCATTACCTCAGAAGCAACCTCTTTTCCACTATCCAAATCTAAATGTATTTAAAAATGTTTTCCTTTGTCTTTGAATAGTTCATTGAAGATCACAGTAAGATATACTTGGTAATGAAAAAAAAAAAGTAGCTGCCCAATAATTGGCCCTTTCCTGAAACACCTGGTTGATTTTTATTAATACACATTTACAGCACTATTGTTGAAAATTAGGCAAGTTACAGGCTGCCATCTTTAATGACAACTGTTTGATTTTTTTCTATTTTTACAGAATCAGAAAAAAGGAGGTGATGTCTTCTTACATGTCAGCATTTCACAGGGAGATCATTGTACAGTTTCTGTTCTCATATTATCTATTAATAACTGATGTGGAGGTTTCTTCTGAATGCACTGTTGTGGCTTCCGTATACAGTACAGTATAAACTTGAGAGTCAGCATTGTATTCATTAATTTTAATTCCAAATGCTTTATCCAGGGAATGTTTCCCATAGCCATTGGGTTCAGGAAGGAATTTTTTCCCTCTTAAGGCATAATTGGCATTGGCTACAGGCTCGGTTTTTGCCTTCCTCTGGACCAAAAAAGTGGATATATGATAAGTATTTTCAGTTTTATTTGTCACAGCAGCAGTAGGACCTTGCCAAAATACTTTGTGTGAATACACAGTGGGTTGATTGATAGAGATGCTACTACTGCTTGTGCTAGATGACAACCTGCTTGAATTTCCTATCATCTGCAGGTTCGGAACTGGCAGCAGCGCTACTGAACTTCTCTCATGGTTGAAGATGCAGCTCCTGCTGGCAGCAGATTTTGGGCCATCTTCTCTGTAAGTAGAGGCAGCCTGATATAATGCTGATCTCAAATTTTCAGTGAGGAACAGCAGAGCATAGTAGAGATCTCTTATGGAATTCTGTCTTTGAATATTGCCTTAGGTTAGGCTGGCAAAGTCCTATTTATCTGATTAAATGTGAATAAATACTTTGCCCATTTTAGCCCATTTCTGGTATATCATTAAGGTATGTAACAATGGGGTTTAGTGGGAGGACTGAAGGCGCCGCCTGGAGCAGTTCCAGGAGCTCTGGGTCCTCCCCTACCGCGTCGCTCCGAAAATGGCGTCGCTGCCAAAATGGCGGCGCCCATGGCCGCCACGTGGGTAGCGGCGCTGGCGTGATGATGTCAGCGCGCCGGCGCAAGGACGCCAATGACGTCACTATGGCGCCAAATTCAAATATAAAAATGCTACCTAGACGCCAGAATGGCGCCCAAGTATAGGAAACATTTCCTGAGTGTATCCTGGGTTCCCTGTGAGCTGCTATTGCTGAAATCTTGTTCCTGATTGTTATCCTGACCCTTTGCCTGGACTTTGCTGTTATCTGCCTGCCCGTGAACTCTTGCCTGGATTCTGACTGCTCCTTTGATTAACCCTTTGGACACCGCGACCTTGCTCCCTCAAGAGGGCTTCCTCCTCGATCCTGACTATCTCCCTGGATCCTGACTATCTCCCTCCTCCTCCGGCTCCCTGACATTATACTTGGGCCATGGATCCTACTGAGGAAGCTACGCCTGATGTCGGACGAGCGCTCCGCAGACTGGCATCCCGCATGGAGGAATATGAAGCCCAGCAGTACCGCATAGGGCAGGCACTCGATACCCTTCTCTCTCGAGTGCCTCCAGTGCCTCCTGCTTCCCAAGCTGCTGTAAATCCTCCCATGGCGGTCGTCTCGTCTACCACAGGTTTCTCGTCTGGTGAGCCTCGTATTCCGCCTCCTCCTCGCTTCAGTGGGGACCCACAGGCCTGCAGAGGTTTCGCTACACAGTGCCAGATCCAGTTCGAGTTTCAACCCTCGCACTTCCCCAATGAACGTTCCAAGGTGGGCTATGTGTTGTCTCGTTTGGTGGGCAAACCGCTTGAGTGGGCAACATCTCTTCGGGAGAAGAATTCTCCACTGACTTTTGATGCCAAGGCTTTTCTTCAAGCATTTCGTACTGTGTTTGATGCCCCGGGTCGGGTCACTAATGCCCCTTCTCGTCTTCTGCAACTCCGGCAGGGGAACCGCAGTGTCAGTGACTATGCTATTGATTTTAGAACTTTGATGGCTGAGACTTCCTGGAATGACGATGCCTATAAGGCTGTATTCTATCAAGGTCTGTCTATTCGCATTAAAGATGATCTTGTCTCCAGGGAGTTCCCTGACCTGCTGGAAGAGCGTTGTAAAAGATTTCAACCCTTGTTGGCACCCCGCTTCCAAAGACCTCTCTTGCATACTCCAGCTACTCAAGCTTCTACTTCTCCTCCGGAGGAATCGATGCACGTTGGAATGGCTCCTCTCTCTGAACAAGAAAGGCTCCGTAGACGGGTGGCTGGCCTATGTCTGTATTGTGGCGGACAGTCTCATTTTGCGAACTCTTGTCCGGTGAAGCCCACGAGTTCTGTTCCCCGAGGTATATCTAGGGTAACTCATGTAGGGGACACTACTCCGAAGTCTCGAGAGAACACTTACAGGTTTCTCCTTCCTTTACAGATTCGCCTAGCCACTAAGACCATTGTCGGCTCAGCTTTCATTGGCTCTGGAGCTGCTGGGAACTTCATGGACGCTCTTTTTGCCAAATACATGGAAGTTCCCTTATTCCCATTGTCTACTCCTCTTCATGTCACTGCCATTGACGACAGACCCCTGGAGGCTGAATTTATCTCTATGTCGACTGGGGAATTGGCTGTGCAGGTTGGGACGCTGCATAAAGAAAGACTATCGTTCCTAATTATTTCCTGCCCATCCGTTCCAGTTGTTTTGGGTCTCCCTTGGCTGCGCCTGCATAATCCCACCATTGATTGGTCCGCAGGACAGATTTCCCGTTGGAACCCATTTTCCCAGCAGTACTGCCTTCCGGCAGAACCCCTCCAGAGGGTGAATATCTCTATGTCTGATCTGAAGACTCTACCCTCCTTTTACAGGGAATTCTCTGATGTATTCTGTAAGAAGTCTGCAGAATTCCTTCCTCCACATCGACAATACGATTGCCCTGTCGATCTTCTGCCTGGAACCATGCCCCCTAGAGGTCGTACTTATCCTCTCTCTCCAGCAGAGACTACTACCATGAAGCAATATATCCAAGAGAATCTCCAGCGGGGGTTTATTCGCCCTTCCACTTCTCCCGCCGTGGCTGGATTCTTCTTCGTGGAGAAGAAGGATGGAGGCCTACGTCCTTGTATTGACTACCGGGGTCTTAATAAAATCACCGTTAAGAACCGGTATCCCTTGCCTCTGATTGCTGAACTCTTTGACCAACTGAAGGGGGCTAAAATCTTCACTAAGTTGGATCTCCGTGGGGCGTATAACCTTATCCGCATCCGGGAAGGTGACGAATGGAAGACAGCATTCAACATTCGTGATGGGCACTATGAGTACCTCGTAATGCCCTTTGGTCTCTGCAATGCCCCCGCTGTCTTTCAAGAATTCGTGAACGACATTTTCCGGGATCTCTTGGGAAAGTTTGTGGTCGTGTACCTAGATGACATCTTGATTTTCTCCAAGGACCTTGCAAGCCATCGCTCCCAAGTGAAGGAAGTAATCTCTCATTTGAGGTAGAACTCTCTCTTTGCCAAACTGGAGAAATGTGTGTTTGAAGTGTCCAAGATTCCTTTTCTGGGCTATATCATCTCCCCAGAGGGTTTCGAGATGGATCCTGTGAAAGTGTCTGCAATTCAAGAGTGGCCCCTACCGCTGAGCACTAAGGCAATCCAGAGATTCATTGGTTTTGCCAATTACTATTGGCAATTCATTAAGGGGTTCTCTTCTCGTATTGCTCCTATCCTAGCCCTCATCCGAAAAGGGGGTAAACCCAGCTCATGGCCCCCGCCTGCTATAGAAGCTTTTCAATCCTTGAAGGATGCCTTCACTTCTGCTTCGGTTCTCCGCCATCCTGATCCGGAGTTACCTTTCTTCATCGAGGTGGATGCTTCTGAAGTTGGAGCTGGAGCTATCCTGTCCCAAAGACATCCCTCTGATGGAAAGCTGCACCCATGACCCAAAGACGAGGCGATTAGTCCCGATTAGTCTCCAGGCGACCAAATCTCCCCAGAACGCCCAGTGTGGCCTTACCCTTAAGGTGTGTAACAATCTGGTTCAGTGGGATGACTCAAGGTAAAGGCCCGATTTAGGAGTCACATTGTCAATTACAGCACATGCCTCAGTGGGAATCATTACCTCTCTTCTTGATTATATTCAGTGCTACTATATTTGTGTCTGGATCCTTTTCATCTTAAGCTACTGATTAAGCTACTGTAATGTGTGTGCATATGATAAGGGGCCTTAGATTGTACACTGGGGCAGGGATTGATACATAATCACTGTAATGCAATGCATAATGTGTTAGAGCTACATAAAGAAAAGGATTATAATAAAAACATGAAGTTATTCACAAGTAAATGACTAGTTTTACTTAGGAAAATAGAGTAGAATGCTTTGAATAATAACAGAGCTTCAAGTAATTAATGTAGAATGCTTTGAATAATAACAGAGCTTCAAGTAATTAACCTAAGGCATTATGAAATTATGTATGCTCAACACAAGCCATATTTATTGCACTCGTGTTGAAGAAAGGGTATTACTGCTTACAATCTAAAATGAGAAGGAGTAAAGTGGGACTTATTTGCTAACACATTGTAGTAATAGTAGAGAGGGAAATACAAAAGCTTCATCCTTAGAGAAGAGGACTTCTTTCTTTCTCTACTGTGCATGTCTTTAGCAGACTGAAATAGGATATTTTGTAGTTCCAATCAGTTTTCCTTTTATTTTAATAAAATGCCCAGTCCCTGCTGTTGAAAAGCAATCGTATAGCATGGTGCTAGCACCACCAATACTCCATAACATTTTTGGACAACCACATCAAGAGTTCTGTATTCCACTGGCCTCTATGGGAGCATGACACAAAATAGCCCATTACTAAAAAAGAAAATGAGCACACACATTTAGATTCCAATAAAAAAGTGACCCATCTAGGATGTGGAAAAATGTCATGTGGTCATCAGGGATGTATAGTGATCCGGTACTGCTGAACCGGACCTCTCCAAGCTTATTGGCTCACGCATGTGCTATCGAAGGAAGTAACGTGTTCCTTCCTTCGATATCACATGTGTTAGCCAATAAGCTTGGAGAGGTCTTCCTTCGTTATCACATGCATGATCCAAAAAGCTTGGAGAGGTCCGGTGCCTACGGCAGCACCGGATCGCTTTCCCCCTCCCCACCTCCACCACTAGATTTCATGGGAATGTAGGGACCTATAGGATATCCTATCCCTATAGAGTTAATCCCCTACCTTTTGTATGTAGTTCTCTTTTCCCTTGTTATTGGGCCAAGCCCTTGTAACTGGTAAAATGTAACACCCACACCTATTGGACAAAGAGTGTAATGACACTCCCCTGCCACACTGCTATAGTGTTGTGCAGGGAGTGTCCTCTTCCTCTTTGGCTCCTGGTGTCTGTGCTGCTAGGTGTTTCCCATTGAGCCTGGGATCACCATAGGCCCCAGTAAGCATTTACCCCAGAGGGACCTGACACCTTTGGTGCTAAGTCGGGAACCAGGTAACCCCGTGAACGAGGACCAGCTAAGATAGTAAGATCTTGTTATAGTCTCTCTAGGAGAGAAAGACAGAGAGGTGTAGCAGAAAGAGCAGTTGTCGCTCCAACGAGGATTGTAGAAGGAAGTAGCTTCCCACAAGGCCTGTTTGCCTTTAGAGCAGGGAACTCAGTTGATAGGCATCTAGGTGAGCAAAGGACTACCTGTACCCTACCTGATAGATCCCGATCCCCTCACTGTGCAACGTCGGTTGAACTGGGAATTGATGTACACCATTCTGCAATATCCTTTGGGAGTCGCACCTGTCTGACTGTGAACCTTGTACTGTCCAAAGTGATTCCACCTGCTGTATCCTCAGTATATTTGTAAGTAAACCTGTGGTCATCTGCCTCTGGCATTATAAATCTGTGCTCCTGCTTTACCTTTTTAAAGAACCTCCTGGCGTCCATTATTCTATTTTGCACTTATATGCCTGTGAGTTGTAGTCCAACTACAGTTTAAAGGGGAAGCTTCCATTTGGGGAAGGCTCTGCCCTGGGTGAGGATTTGCAATGTAACCCATGCTCACTACCTAGCTGGTCACCCTTAACTCCCATTTGGCAGAATAGGCCAAGAAAGTGTTACAGGAATATATCTTTTTTTTTGCAAAATAATGAATTTGCCATATAGGGATCTAAGGGCCTATATGAGATCAACACAGAGCATCTGCCCAAGATTCAAAGCAATATTTTTGCCACAAATCTCAAAAAACACCATAAAAATACTATAGCTATGTTGAAGGAAACAACATTTCAGTGTAGGCTTTGTTACTCAAGAAAATTGTTCAAGGATCTGAATATGTTTGCAATTGGACTGAACGCTATTAAGGAACCTATTTATTTATTTATTTTTCCATCTGAAAATCCATCAAAGTACTCACAATAGAAAATGTTATCAGAAAGGTTTGTTTATATGCAAACTAAATTATGTGCTTTTTGTGACCTTTTTGTTTTTGCGTTGCAGTCACCTTTACACATATCTAAATGGGTTACCCAGAGAATGGTAAACACATGACTGTGGGTTTCTTAACACACTACAGGAAAAGTACCTGGCACAATTTTAACTAGAAGTGTTGCAGTATAATTACTTGCTGGCATCCCTTTTATAATAAACAAGTTCTTCTCTTGACACATTTCAACATCTTTCCATATTTCCATCTGCATAGAATGATGTACCTAGGGCGCTACCATACAATTTTAAAGATGTTACTCCAGTACAGTGCTGCTAGGGTTGAATACACATATCTGAACCTAATGGAGATAAAACCCAAAAGTTTTTTTGAATACAAATAAATGAAGAAGACACACCATTGGTTACTTTTTATTGTTGGAACATAGACTCGTGTGGGGTGGGGCTGTTGGGTGGATAGGGGGATAACACAATACAGAGGGGAGCCCTGAAATTGTTTTTTGCAGAAGGGCCTGGAAACCTTAAAGGGCAAGTCAACCCCAAAATAAAAATTTGCCTGATAAAAGAAAATATAATTCTACTCAACTTTCCAATATACATTTATTAAAAACGTGCAGTGCTTTTAAAGTTGTTTGTAAAAACAATTGCTATTGAAAGAAGCATTTGCTTAAAGGGCATGTAAAGGCAAACTTTCTTTAATGAAAAAGAAACCTATCTCCAATATACTTTAATTAAAAAATGTGTGCCGTTTTTATAAGAAACCTGACTATATGCAGTGAAATTCTCCCTTCATTTACTGCTGTGGATAGGAATTGTCAGATGGTCCCTAACTGCTGAGCAGGGAAACAATCATACTTATGAACAGCAGGGGGAGCCCCCACCTTACTTACCAGCCATGCAGAACTCAAGCAGCTTTGTTTATGATGATCCCTAAGCAGCCCAGACCACACTGAGCATGTGCACAGTCTTAGTCTTGCAAAGATGTTTAACAAAGTTACAAGATGGATGTAGCCAACTTTGAAAGCATAAATTATTTGTTTGATTAGGCTTGTGGTGCAGTAAGTTCATGTTTATATTTAGTATACAAAATACAGCATTTCTAGCCTTATTCTATTTTAGACTTTACATGCCCTTTAAAGAGGAACTATCGCAAAAATGAAAATTTAATATAAGCTTTATCATACTGAAATAGGAAACTTTCTAAATACAATCAATTACATATTCTGCATCGTTTCTGAAATAATCAAGTGTTTGTTCACTACCCCTCTCTCACCATCTGTATCTCTTCATTCTATAGTCTTCATGCAGAGTTGGATGTCAGATAATCATTGACAGTTAGATCCAATATATCTTATAGGGGCTCTTCCTTTCCTAACAGATGTATTAGCACTCACTCAAATAACTGATTCCAGTACAAACAAAACCTAACAAAATAACTGCCTTTTGCACAAATTCTGCATGTAGAGAGACAGGATTTCTGGTGATTTTAATAGAGTGAGCTCTAATACATCTTCTAGGCAAAAGGAGCCCCCTATAAGATACATATGATCTAACTGTCAATGAGTATCTGACACCCAACTCTTGTATGAAGACATGTAATTGATTGACTTTCAGGGAATGCGCAGTGGTTCGGGACCAGAAATCTACTCCAACTGCGCATGTGCCGAAACTTCCTAAAAAGACAAAAGAAAGAAGATGGCGCCTGTGAACTCCCATGGCCATAATCTGCACAGAGGGGTAAGTAAAAAATTAGGGGCATTTGCCCAGGGGGCAGGTAGGTTGGGGGGGGGATCTAACCAGGGTAGGGGGGGATTTTTTTTTTATTAAGGGTTGAATTCTCCTTTAACCACTAGCCACAACTGCCACCAATTTATCTCACATTGAGATTGTGACCTTCTAATACCTACCTTAGTGTCATCACTGAAAGCATCTCCCCACCATCTGGTACCACTTACCTTGCTCTGACCACTTACCTTGCTCTGACTCTCACATCAAGATGGGGCCAACTGGGATGTACCTCCTTGCATGGCCAACTGGCTCCATCTTGTTATGAGAGGCACAGTAAGGTACGTGGAACCAGATGGGATCTGAATGAAAGGGGTTTTCTGTTTTTTCATAGTGCTATATTACAGCAGCATGACAGGTTTAATGGGAAAGCAATGCTGCAGAGGCTACACACAAAAATTAATTTATTATTCATAACAAAAATGCCAAGGATATTGGGAAAACCAATACTGCATATTGACTGGGTTAAACATTTTAACATTTTTCCTATTGTAATGTTCTCACTTTCACTATAGCAGCATTTTAGCATTTATCGTGAGTGCTAACTGGAGGCATGTAGCCCTGCAGTAGTCCTCAAATGGACTGACCCAGCCAGCCAGAGGGTGCCATAGACTTATTTGTATAAAATCATAATTCTAATGTAATCCAGGCATTGAATATTTGGAATGACAAATAACTGGCCCACAAGAATTTGCAATTTTCTCATAAACTGTGGTATGTTTAAACATATATTTCCTTTTATTTCATGCGATCTGTTTACCAATGAATAAATAGTGAGAACTAGAAAGGGAACTACATTTCTTCCTAGAAACCTAATACGTTTACATCTCTATGTGGTCTAATACTATTTCTAGCTAGCTATCTGACTGGAATTTACTTTTAGTATTTATAAAACGTCTACTAGTAGTGGCAATTAAAACTCCCCTTACGCCATAACGCCTAGAAAAATGTTTCTGTCTGAGCTACCCTTTCAAATTCAGGTAAGTTACTGCAGGATGTTCAGCCTAAATTCTGGGTGCAATTCCAAACCAATGGAATGGTGGAGAAACATAGGGGCAAATTTACTAAAGGGCGAATTTTCACAATACTTTATGCAACTTCATCAGATGTTATTTTGCAGTGAATATGCATATTCATCAAAGTGTGACGTTTCATCTAGGTATATGAACGCTGGCCTACTTTCGCTAGCTAAACTTCATCAGTATGAACTTCTAAGCAAATTCTTCCTAGGAAAACATAATCAACATACTTACGCTTACGTCAATTTAAATATGGCAGGTGCATACAGGTCATACTGTGTGTATATATTTAATAGTGATTGTTGGTGAATTTGCTGAAAGTGGGAACTTATTATTAAAATGTCCATAGAAGCAAATAAAGACAAAAGAGATCTTCTATTGTTCTAGACATGAGTCCATCCTAAAACAAATATGGTATGAGCTTCAAATGGTATAATAACATATATTTAACAGTTACAACTTGTAAACATAATCCCACAATAAAATATGAAAAATGCAAGAGTTTTGTCTTTTCTAAGGCTTTTTTGGCATACAGGATATGATGTCACTGACATAATGATGTTGAGGATGTAGCTACATCTTATCAATTTGCAAGGTATAACCTGGCAAAACAGACTCTGATGAAAATGGTGGCAAATAGGAAAGTTTGCACTTTGATAAATTTGTGGAGTGACAATCTTTCCCCTGAGCAAAAATTCACCTGGCAAAACAGCACAACACTTCTCTAGCGCTGAGCTTTTTCGCTAGCGAATTGTCTGCTTCTCCCTGTGAACTGTCTTTTGATGAATTTTCCATAGGAAATCCCACTTCGCCCTTTAGTAAATCTGCCCATAGAGTGAAATGCACAATGTGGAACCTGTCATACCTGAGAGATGACATGAAATTATCCTATATTTGCAGCATAGAAGGATTCCATGGACTTTCCAGTGTCCTTTTTATATTTTACTTTTTGCATGCTTCATTTATTTTATAGATTATAATATAGGTTAAACAGACAGGGTTGCCTTGAATGTCAAAGCAATAAATTATAGAGGCCAGCTTGATAAAGAGCTAAATACAGCCAAATATTTATATTCTTTAGGCGTCATGTGAAAAGCCAAGGTCAACATCAAAATGGTCTGTGTATTGCTCCTTTGGTGGAATAAGAAATGGGGAAAACTCCCCAACTGTGAGTGGGAGGCTCAGTTCAAAGTTTCACTATTTATTGCACTTTGCACATGGACAACAACTGCAATAAAAGTGAAAACAGTAAATAAAATAGTTACATTCTTATGTTTTCTTAACGCAAGGAGAATTTTATATGTTGTCTAGTTCATCGTCTGATAAAATCAAACTTCTGCAGAAACAGGTCCTTCAGTTTATATATCATCATGTATATATAAAAACAGACCAAGCCAAAACAAATATGCACTGGGGAAGAGAAGTATTATTCCTATAAAAGTATGAATTGATGTAGTCACCAAAAAGGGTCACAAACTTCTTTCATAAACAAGGGCTAAAGGACAAGGACAGGAATCTTTTAAGAGGACCTCAGCAGCATTCAGTAGGACCTCCCTTCAAAGCTTTATGGTGTCCCCAGACTTAGAAATCACTTCACATTAGCCTTGTTATATTGCTTGGAAGATATGCTGCCAAATGAGCGGATCTTTACCCAGTATGCTTGCCTTGAGGTGGGCTATATCGGGTAATCTGATATTTTGGGATGAGTGCCAAATGATCAGATCACAAAGGAATTTTTAGACCTGCACAATCAATATCTAGTCAATTTTCAGGCAGGTATCGGTTGGGCAGGTATTTGAGAGCGACCCATACAAGGGCAGATAAGTTGCCAAACCAGTCTAAAAGGAGGCAATTGGAAGCTTATATTTGCTTGTGTATGGCCACCTTTAGCGATGACACCATGGTCACGAGACACTCATGTGTATCATTACTGATCTTGGAAGGCCACCCTGTGTTCCATGTACAGCCAATCAAAAGCATAATTTTTCCATGGAGACACAATATTCCCAATACTCCGATAAAATGATCAGGGTCAAGAGGGTCGATAAAAAAAGTTGCATGCACAATGAAACACAGTTTTTCCTCTCACTAGCAAGCCCAAATAATGTTGAATAAGCTCAAAATGTACTGGTCTGCCTGCAGTTATTTTATATGTATTCTGCAGTACATCGCTGCGTATCAAAGTAGCACTATATATATATATATATATATATATATATATATATTTATATATATAAAACTATACATACATACAGACTTCTGACTTCCAACAGAGATGAAGAATGCCCATCTCACAACACTGTTCCTTTGTGGATGGATAAAAGCTCCATGGTCTGACATATACCAAAGGAATAAACCCACTTTAACTAGAGAGGGCCAGAACTAGATGGCACCATCTGAAGCTGGAGTGAGACACACAGAAGCGTATTTTTGAGAAGGGATTAAGGATAAATAGAATTGTCTTCCAGCAAATGTGGTTGGATTAAACTGGGTCACCAAAAGAACCATGAACTGGTTTATAGCAGCGAGATGATGCAGCTTGGAGACCAGTAGGTATGGGCAGAATTGGGCTTATATTTTTCCAACGGTGCTGCAGCAGATTTGCAAGCAATACGTTGCTGAAATTCAGTGGAGTGCAGTGTAAATTAGATCGGTAGCTGAAAGGGATCAGTATCAGTGGGTTATCGTGTTTCTGGTTCCTAAACAACATGACAGCTATATTTGCACTTCCAAGAATACTATCAGCAGAAAGCATGTACCTCAGTGACAAAAATATATACATGGTTATTGTCAAAGGACAATGTCAGTTCATACAGAATGTCTAAGCACCTCAGGAATAAATCTCTTAGTTACGATACCATTATTGTATTGTCTCTAAAGTAAAGGTAGCACCTGGTGGATATACAAACATTCTGACCAGAGGAAATATGGACAAAAAGAGCAGAATCTTGCTCCTATTTTGATAAAAATGAGACACAAAACTGAGAATGAGCTAAGGGGGCCCCTGAGCAAATGTTGGACCTTCAAGGGGGTCCTGGCCAAAGGACAGTCAAGTGGAGTTTGAACTGAAAGTTGTTTGCTCTAAAGGTCTCCGGTGTTGTTGAGGGGTGAATCTGACCCGTTTCGATTCTCAGAAAATTCGTGAAATGGTGAAAATTCGCTAAAATACATTTTAATTTTATGGAGGACAAATTTGATGCACAACAATGTTTTTTCACCTATTGGAGTCTATGGTCATTATTTTTGCAGCGAAACTTGGTGAAAAATGTCACTCATCACTATTCAGGTGTTGTTATACCTATGAATGTAGGGGCTGCACCCTCAATGTACTATGCACTAATGGGAAACCTTTTTCTTGTCTCACCCCTAAATTTATTTATTTTTTTTAAATTTCCAAATGGAATTCACAGTCACACACTTAAAGACGGATAAACAAAGTACGTTTTTATAGTCACTGTAGTGAGAAAATAAGCAAATGCCTCAAGTTAATCCTGTGATCATTGAGGCTTTTAATGGATTAAACTTCTTAACCCACGGTAATGGCTGTGATTTGTCTACACTTCCCCTAGATTTAATCATACCTCGTACTATTTTCATTTCTTAGTTGTCTGTAGTAAACTATCTACAGACATTTTGTGTCTGAATGAGGTAGTGCATTAGCATTCTTTTTCTAATTTAACCTAATTTAGGGATATAGCACATGGGACATTTTGTCCTGTTATATGACAATACTAATTATGCACATGTAGAGGTGACTTGTTCACACCTCTGCTTTCAGCCCTTGTTGTATAACATAAGGAACGGTAACAGAGAGGGGCATTTTGACTGCAGCTCTTCACTTTTGGAGGGCAATGTCGGTCACAATACCCATTGTATCAATACCCTTAAAAGTGCAAAGATTTAACAATAATGTTTTCATAAAACCCAATTCTTGACACTTTTAAAAAATATTTTATAACTATACCTTCTGCAGCAATAATAGCATTATGCCTTTGGTGTAAGTACATTCTAGTTGATGAAGTCAAGTGGCCAACAAGGTATGCTTACTGTTGGACCTGTGGCCCAAAAGGACATCTAGTGTATGGCGGCCATACACTGCATGGCTGCCTTTGTAATGTTCCTATTGAAACAACAGCAGCTGGGCTCCTCTCCACTCATCTGCCGGTACACCATATACTACTACATGGAAGTGCATCTGTAGATAAGATTTTCAAAGAGGCTTGATCTCTGAACCAACTTCTATCAATAGTACATGGATATTGGTAAGGATTGTCAGGCCACCAATATAATCAGTCGGTGTGGACGGCAAATGAAATCTGTTCATCCTCAGTTTTCAAGTAATGCTGCAGATTCACATTGGGGATGGTATACTGACTGGCCTATGGTAGGGAATTAATGTTTATGTCCTTGAGCCACTCAACTGTTAATGAGGCTTTGTTTTTTGTGATCCATGCACTACTGCAAGATGAACTATTGCCAAAGCAGTCTGAAACAGGTTCTATGACTTTCAGTATTTCCCTCTATATTGCAAAATGCCTAATACGTCATTGCATGCTCCATCTAGTGGAAGGATGAACATATAGGTTATGGGTTCTGTAAAAAGTAAATACATATAAAAGTAACTACAAATATTGAAGAAACAATAATCAGTGGGGGAAAAAAAATGACACATCACCCAAAGGGTTTAACACTTATTTGGCACTGAATCTGAATGCAAGGTGCATTTACTGTATGTGTGTTTGCCTGTATTTAAAAGGGCAGAATAAAACACTTGCTACAAATTAGCACGGTAAATAAATAGAAATAAATTAGCGGTGGAAATGCAACAAACAATATTTACGTTATTTTTTTTCCATTATAAAGCACTCTTTATACAAGTTTCTTTTATACATGTATGTACCAGAATGCATTTTCGTCTTGAAATTCATGGTTTGTCTGCACACAGGCTAATGTCAGTGCACATGTATAAAAGAGCAGATAGCAGTACATTGGTTTTTCTCTGCCTGCTGATCATCAGCCCTGTGTGCCACTAGTAACATTACAAATTTATTGCTAACAGTCTAAATTCACCGTGCAGTGCTGCAACCTTTTTGCCTCTCCTAGGAAGTGATGTCACTTGGAAATCACACACATATCGCTTCTGAAGTTACTGATCCCTGCCTGCACATGTGCACAAATGGTTCTCTGACATCATGGAACACTTCTGCGCTGCTGCGCATATTGGGGTATATTTATCAAAGAGTGAAGTCAGAGATCACCAGAGTCCTCTAGAGTTAAATTCTGCCACTCACCATTCATTTCTATGAGATTTTTAAAAGAGTATTTATCAATGGGTGAAAGTTCATCCTTTGATAAATACATCTTTCAAAATCCCATTGAAGTGAATGGAGAGTTGCGGAATTTCCATCTAGCAGACTGTGGCAATCTCTAACTTCATTCATTGATAAATATACCCCATTGAGTTTGGCCAGTGAAAGTGGAAAAGTACAGCTCATTATGTAAGTGATGGCAGACTGGGGGAGGGAATCCAAATGCAGTTCTGCACATGTGTCAATAGCAAAGATTTAGGTGCCCCATAGTGATGTGCGGGTCGGCTTTTTCCCGACCCTTCTGAAACCCGTCCTCCCTCCACCTGCGCCTGCCCGCAACCGCCTACCGGCTTCCTTTTATAGACCTGCGCCTACCTGCCCTGTCTATGACGTCACAAATGGGTGGGGCAAACAGGCACAGAGTCAAAAAAAGAAGAACCTGGAAGTCGGAAGCCAGTTATTACATTGTCTGTCCAGAGTGGAGTGGGGGACTGTGGCACTTGAAAGACTGTGATAGTGAGTTAGACTGACCCCACGTGTCATACAGTGCAGGGACTGTACATTTATGATTTCTGATTCTTATATAAAGTTTATCTTTGTTGCTGCAAACTGTGCGTGTTTATTTTTCCTAGTGGCATTCTCCTGAGGTGTACTCCTTAGTGCCCAGTGGGGGAGGCACTGTGCTGTAAATCCCTAGTATCTTTCATAAGCAAGGTTTGTAAAGTGAGTGTGATCCTACCAGAGTGTATGAGTGTATGTAACCAGCCCCAAGATTTCAAATATGATAAAACCAACAAACCATCCATCAGTCCATCTAAATGGTAACAACCAGGGTCAGACTGGACCAGCCCAGATCATAGCTCTAACTAGAGAACTGGTATATGCGGGGGCATAAGGGGGTTGCAGCTGGGGGGGGGGGTTGTGGTAGAGGGTCTGGAGGGATGTTGTGACTTGCTGGGGTAGGGGAGCCCAGTGCGGGGGCCCCTGTGGTGGAAGCCCCAGCATGCCTCAGACCTTCCAGTCCAACGCTGTTAACAAAACTGAAAGGGGCAGGGTGAGGGCTTTGATGCCATTGGTTAGGATAGTCCTTTCTAGATGCTTGGATTACAGCCTGCTTGGAACCCACACCTGGAGTCAGTTTGTTATCCACATCTGTGTTTTACCGGGTCTCAAGGTTTTCCTGCACATCACTAGCACCCACTAATGTTGTCTATCATCTGTCTACAGTATCTATCTATCTATCTATCTATCTATCTATCTATCTATCTATCTATCTATCTGTCCTGGGTCCATTACTATTCTCCCTCTATACTTCCTCCCTTGGCAAATTAATAAATTCATATGGTTTCCACTACCACCTCTATGCTGACGATACTCAGATCTATCTCTCATCTCCTGATCTCAACCCAGAACTCCTAACTCGCGTCTCCTCCTGCCTGTCCGCTATCTCTACCTGGATGTCGCAACGCTACCTTAAATTAAACCTCTCTAAAAACTGAAATGGTTCTCTTTCCTCCAATTAACACCAGTAGCATCCCCGAAGTATCCATCATAGTTAACAATTCCACAATCACCCCCTCTCCCCAGGCCCGGTGCCTTGGGGTTATCCTAGATTCTGCCCTGTCATTCACTCCTCATATCCAATCACTTATTAAATCATGTCACTTCCACCTAAGGAACATATCCAAAATACGATCATTTATCACCCAAGACGCTGCCAAAATTCTTATTCACTCTCTCATCATATCGCGTCTAGACTACTGCAACTCTCTTTTAATTGGCCTCCCCCTCCAGAGACTGTCACCTCTCCAGTCCATAATGAACACTGCTGCGAGGCTCATACACCTCAGCAACCGCTCCTCCTCTGCCTCGCCATTCTGTCAATCCCTGCACTGGCTTCCGTTACCTTTCAGAATCAAATTCAAATTAATGACACTGACTTTCAAAGCACTTCACAACTCTGCTCCACCCTACATCTCTGAACTCATCTCTATATACTCACCCACTCGCTTACTACGCTCCTCTACTGACCTGCTACTCAACTCTTCTCTCATTACCTCCTCACATGCTCGCATTCAAGACTTTGGAAGGGCTGCACCCCTCCTCTGGAACGCTCTCCCACGGTCTGTCCGACTTTCTCCTAACCTTTCTGCTTTCAAAAAATCCCTGAAAACGCACTTCTTTCGAGCAGCCTACCCTCACTCTGCTTAACTACCAAACGCAACACCACATACAGTACCACATTTCTCACCCACTTACTTCGATTTTGCCCACTCCCACACCTTGTGTATTACTCCCTTCCCTTTAGATTGTATGCCTATGCATAGGGCCTTCCTCACCTCTTTGTACCTGTATTGATTGTGATGTTTGTTACTCCATATATTCTATATATGTAATTCATGTGATGTAGTTGTATAATCACATTTACTTTACAGTGCTACGCAATATGTTGGCGCTATATAAATACATGTTAATAATAATAATAATATCTATCTATCTATCTATCTGTCTGTCTGTCTGTCTGTCTGTCTGTCTGTCTGTCTATCATATATCTATCTATCCATATATACATATAGAAATCTACATAGAAAGTATATTAAAAACTACCATTTTCTAACATATTTTCCATATTTTATGTTTCAGACCATAGTAGCTGGAACTGGCCTCCAGGGGTCCTCATAGTAAAACACATGTTCCTCGCCTTCAGAAGAGCTATTTCTCCACATATGCATTACATGTTATAGATCTGCTATTGCAAGGTGTATCAAGTGTATAGTGAGTGCACTACATTGCACAAATGCCCATGCACCAAAGTGAGCCACAGGACAAGCTGTTTATAAGCAGCACAATCCCCCACTCCCATGTGATGCACTCAGCTTGGCCAAGCTCCCGGAACAGTTAACGTTCATCATGTTTCCCTTTTACTTAAATTTCTCCCCCTATAATTAACTGTCCCTTGACTTTTTCAGGGAGAACTTTTCCTTTTTTAGCAGTTAAAACCCATCCCAGAAACTGAGCAAATCAAGATCCTCAACATTATTATTATCTTTTATCTATATAGCAATGACTTATCCCTTCTCACTACTACTTATATGCAATGTAGAAGTCAGCAGTTTCTGTAGGAGGGACTAGATCCATACAGAATCCCTTCATTGTATGAGAGCTGTTCTTTTCTTTTTTCATTTGCTTAGGGGATGTAATGCTTTGGGATATGCACACTGACTATAGAAACACTAAGCATACAAAATATGACAAACTATGTGCCCCTTACACTTATTTTTTCTTGCACCTAGAACTAATGTAGCCATTGTCCCTGCAATGTGGAAGAGGCAAAATGTGCAGTGCAAGAATTCAACTGTACTTCAACTTTAACAGCTGCTGACCAGGTTTAAAGCATAGTCACTCTTTGTGCATTGCACCCGAGGGGGTATGTAAATATATAACTAATGGGGTTATATAAAAAATGTCTAAAACTTGCTACTTTTCTGGTAATCCTTAGTAACCAGATTTCATACTAGGGTTGCTAGATTTGAGCAAGCTTTAGACTTGCAATGAATCAGTCAGAGAGATGATCTACCAGATTTTGGGGACAAGAATTTTCTACGGAGGCACTAACAGAGAAATTTCACTAATAAACCAAAGGTAACAATGGGAGCACCTTCCATCAGATAGAATGTTGATACAAATTACTAGTGATGGGTGAAGGCAGTGGCATACAGTGGGCTTTGTTGTCCACTTGATTTAAATTGATTTATCACCTTCTTTTGTGGTTAATTTAATTGAGGTTATTTTTAACAACAATTAACTTTCTTAAATAGAAGGGAATGAAATATGTGATCACATGTAACTTACAAAGACTTAACTTATCCGATAAACCCAAAACTCTTTTTATATTTTTCTGAAAGTAAATTGTTCTTATGTTTAACCTACAGTGATCTGAAGCCGGACAACGTATTGGTGGTTAAAGACGGCCACATAAAGATCTGTGACTTTGGCCTTGCAAAAGAGAACATCGATGGCCAGAGGAAGAACTACGGCTTAGCAGGAACCCCTGGATATCGGGCACCAGAGGTAACATAATTTATTGTAAAATATTTACAATACTGTATTTGCATAGTAGCATATATAAACCGAGAGAATAGTATCAACATCTCAGATGATCCCATTCCCATCTATCCCAATCTATCACCTAACAAATGCTGGCACAATGCCAATTCAAGCAATTTAGTTTCTTAGTATCTATTAAGGTTCAGTTTAGATGTTATAATTTTCACTGATCTGAACCTAATGTGACCTTTACATGATTGTATCCAGAAACCCTGTATCAAGAAAGCTCCAAATTACGGAAAGACTGTCTCCCATCGACTCCATTGTAGCCAATTAAGCCAGATTTTTAAAAATGACTTCCCTTTTCTCTGCAATAATACATCAGTAACTTGTATTTGATCCAAACTAAGATTTAATTGATCCTTATTGGAAGCAAAACCAACCTTTTCGGTTTATTTCATGTTTATATGATTTTCTATTAGACCTAAGATATGAAGATCCAAATTAGGGAACGATCCATTATCCAGAAAACCCCAGGTCCTGCGAATTCTGGATAACAGGTCCTATACATGTATTGAAATGAAACTGTCAGTCCCAATGTTATAATCTTTAAACCTGTATCAGAAAATAGACCAACTATGTACTATTAACATTTAAACACACTGTACTTCAATATTAAAGCAAACATATTTATTAAACAACAGGTTAACAGTACTTCCCACCTTAAAATCACTGGTGGGCATTAGGAGGCACCCCACCTTAATTAACACAAACCATTCTAAATGACATTCAAAACATTTTATACTGCACAGAAATGTCAGTTATAGCTACAAAGTCTTATATAGGATCTTAGTATTAATATTATTAGTTTGTAACTGCAGAACTATAACTCATTCAGCTGCTCAGGCTCCTACTGTGGAAACACATTAATCCACTAGTAATTCCTGTTGTACATCCAGAACTCCAGTGCAAATATATCCAAAGCTTGTGTGATTCAGTTTGTTAGTTGTCATAGAATGTTAAATTACAAATTAAATTAAAGACGACACCCCACGTGTCTTGTTCCCAGGCGCATGTGTTCCTCCTAATTACCCGCCAGTGATTTAAGGGGTGGATTCAATTTTTAGGCCTGTTGCTTAATAAATATATTTATTAAAATAACTGAGTCCGTCCCTTTTCTGATGTAGTTTAGACGTTCCAATATGTTGCAAAAAGACATCCCAGGTGTTTGGCAATGATCTTTTTGCTCGACTATAAGCAGTGTGCTTCCTACTGACAGTCATGAGAAGCAGTTTATAGCAATTCCATGGAGAAAACTGTCAATGTACCCTTGTAATTAACTTTCATTGCTTGGTTATCTTTACTAACACAGAAATAAGGAGTAAATAAAGTTGTTTGTTGGTATAATTTGTTTTATTTATTTTCTCTTTAAAGATTCTATTAAAGGAAGACTACAATACAGCCGTGGATTGGTGGTCTTTCGGGGTGACAATGTACGAAATGGCCACAGGTGAATTGCCATATTCAACATCAGGCAGCATTTTAAGTCAGATCTATGTGATTATGACGGAAACACAAAATTACCCATGTTATATGAGCGAGGAAATGCTGGACCTCCTGCCTAAGGTAAATGGATATACTGGCATACTGCTTATGTGCCTGCCAATAATGCAGGGAGTTACCTAGTATAACATCTGCAAAACTCTAACATATGACCATGTTTCTCTTTAGCTTTTGGAGATTGATAACACCAAACGAATTGGACAGAATGGGAACATCAGGGAGCATCCTTTCTACAGCACTATTAACTGGGATGATCTGGAAAATCGAAGACTGAAGACACCTTTTCAGCCAGGATTGGTAAATAAATGTGATGGAGCAATCAATGTCTTATCAATACTCTTTTTGTATACTTTAATGAAATGGTAGGGCAGAGGTCTTCTGACTTGTTATACATGTATGAATTATATGAAAACATGGTCATAACCCATTGTTCCAGTGATGGTCAGCTAAAACATCTATCATAAGCCTTTACCCAAAATAGTTGTCAAGTTGGACCTCCCTTAATAACCTAAGGTCCCCTTAGATAGACAGCCCCATAATTTGCTGCTGCTGATATCTACCAGAGTGATAACAGTTTTAAGACAAAGAGGTTGTCCAGGTACATAAGACCCCTGCTATTATTGGGATGGAGGACAGATCAGTTGCACAATAACACCAGGCAACTGAGTTCATCCTTTCCTTGTAGTTAGAAAGCCCGCAGTGACTAATAAGGTGTTAAAACAAATATACTTTAAATTATGAGTGAAATTAATACAAAATTCTGCCGTGTGAAAAGTTTTATAAAAGGTTAAGTGCTTTTCCCTTGTTCACAGCCATCTGCGGACGACTTCTATGACTTTCTGCTGCCATTCTCCACTCATAGTTGCAATGGAAAGAATTTGAAAGATTTCTCAGAAGTTGATCCCAACTGGAATTGGCAGGAGTAAAGCATTACCTCTGTTCTAACATGGGATACCATCATTAGTTGCTGCCTGTAACAACCTGAGGCCTTTAACATCTGTGGCAAGCTGCACCCCTAAACAACCAATCCACCTGCTGTACCAAACCTAAACCATCTCCTGTGAATGTCACCTGGTTCTACCATCAAAGCCAGCACCAGACGGGATCTCTGACTGTAGCTTCTAAAGGATGGAAAATAGGAAGGTACTATAGTAAGGTTACATCTTGAATGAGGAGTGCCAAATAAAACCAGGTTACCCCCACCCTCCCCCAAACATCTGCCTCCCTCCTATTCCCTTACCCATGATTAACCCCTATCCTAAGTGGCCCACTCCAGTGGCATAACTATAAAGAGAGCAGACCCCATGGCCGCGGGGGGCCCGGATCTACTTCCTTTATACTGTTTCCCTCCTACTCCCTTATCCCTGATTTACCTCTTTTCTAATCACAAAACCACACCCCAGACTTCAGTCTCTCTCTTATTCCCTTACCCATGATTGACCCCTTTCCTAAGTGGGTCACACCAGCAGCATAACTATAAAGGAAGCAGACCTTCTGGCCGCGGGGGGCCTAGGTCTACTTCCTCTATACTGTCTCCTCCTACTCCCTTTTCTCTGATTTCCCTCATTCCTAATCACTACACAACACCCCAAACATCTGCCTTTCTCTTATTCCCTTACCTGTGTAACCCCTTTCTTAAGCAGTGGTGTAACTATGAAGGAAGCAGACCCCCTGGCCGCGGGGGGCTCAGGTCTACTTCCTCTATACTTTCCCTTCTGCTCCCTTACCCTTGATTTCCCTCCTTCCTAATCTCTAAACAACACCCCAAACTTCTGTTTCTCCCTTATTTCCTTACCTGTGATGGCATAACTATAAAGAAAGCAGACCCTGTGGCCGCGGGGGGCACGCGTCTACTTCCTCTATACTGTGTCCTCCTTTTTCCTTTCCCCTGATTTCCTTCTGCCTTATTTACATTTTCTCTCAATCACTTTCCCTATTCCCAGCTTCTTTGCCATCCAATTTTAATCCCTCCAGGTTTTCTTCCATACCTTAACCCTTGCACTTCCCATACCCATGCCCTCTTTGTCCTATCCCCAACTTCTCCCTCAGCTCTTCTCTGTGAGTGTGTGTGCTCTATGTATTTGTGTGTGTGATTGAGTGTAAGTCAGTTTAGTCATTTGAAATGAACAGGAGTTGAACAGGAGAACACTGAGATATATTTCTTACTATTATCCACTAGTATTTCTAGGTGCGTCTAGAGTCATTTTACTTGCAGTCCATAGCCAGTTCAGAGGTCACTGTATTTGTAGAGCTTGCATTAATAGCGCAGCAGCTGCTGACTGTACTGCAGGTGAAATTGGATTAGAAGCACCTTCACATGCCCCTGTGTGTATCATCCTTACTGTTCTCCTGTTCAATGAATCAGTTACCAGTGCCAGGATATTTTTATAACCTGGTACTTTCCCAAATGTATGCCAATACTGAACCAACCCATATGCCCTGAAGGTAGCATTATACTTACTGTACAAAGCTACTGTTTTTAGTAGAATTAGGAAACCATTGATCCAGGGATTATACCGATTGCCATTTTGGAGTCAGGAAGGAATTTTTTCCCCCTTCTGAAGCAAATTAGAAGCTGCTTCAGACGGGGGGGGGGGGGGGGTTTTGCCTTCCTCTGGATCATCTTAAAATTAGGTAGGATTTCAGCAAAAGGTTGAATTTGGACACCTTTTTTCAACCATTAGATCAATGCCACACTCCCCTTCACTCCATGGTATAAGTGCACTGACAGTCATGCAACAGATTTTGGTGTGAAAATGTATATTTATGCTTCTCTGCACCAAAATCCACTCTGTGTGTGTCACTTACACCATGGAGCAAATGGGAGCGGATCTGCTTTTTCACAGCCTGGTGTGGCATTAGCCTCACTACTAAGTCAGTGCAGATAAGATAATTAAAATCACCATTACAGTATAAATTAAATCAACTAAAACAAAATCTCCTAAAAACAAAAGGGGTACTAAAATGAATCAAATAGGAGGGGGTTCAGTGCTGGCTTTTTTAAGATGGAAATTGGCTATGAATCTAGGATTAGGAACTATTCCAGCAAACCACAGCAATTATATTAACTTTAATATACCAATAGCTTACTATGTGATTTGCTTTAATATGCATGTATGTTGTATGGCTTTGTGAGACGTATGAGCATTGTAAAAATAGGTCAAAAATATCTAGGGCTGTGTCTGGCATAAAATGCAGGGAAGAGCTTGATTAACCAAAACGCTGCCTAGGCACCACCTGTTTTGTACCCCCAAGTTTGAATAATTTGATCAGCTAAATAGGGACATCATTAGTCATTCACCAGTATTTATTTATCTAAAATCCTTACTGGTTAGGGGAGTAGTGCAGAAAATAATATACTTAGCCAAACAGCAGAGGTATAAATCCTCCCTGCTCCTCTATGTGATTTGCTCCAACACAGTAAAAATAGTCAATGTATGTGTGATGAAAGTCAGTGTTGTGGCTGAATGACTTAAAAAATCCCAGTGAAGAGCTTTAGGGACTAAAAAGGGAACATTGTAGCAAGTCATATGGTCAGCAAATCATTGGGGATTTTGTTCTCCTAAGGGCTGAACTCCACGGCACGATGAGAACCGATTTGTTGCCAGGCAATGACAAGCATGTGATGTGTCGGACGTGCAGACTATAATGGGACTGGTTGAGAATTTGCAGGTACAAACTACAGGTGAAATGACTGTCGGGTGAAGACGCAGCATGGGGCGTTTGCATCCGACAGTCGGATACATGTAGTTTGTACCTGTGACTCGATCAGTCCCATTATATTCTGCACGTCCAATATGTTGCATACGTATCATCGCCGTGCGACTTATCGGTCCTCATCGTGCCATGGAGTTCAGCCCTTATGCCAATGATCACCAGAAGATTTGCTCCACAAAATAAAATTAGCTAGTATATGTGTGAATAAAAGCCAATTATGTGCGTGTGTGAATATTTACCTTGTGCCTCTCAGTCATTACTGAGGAGGAAAGGTCCCATGACGGTTTGTCACTCAGTGCTGGACCAGCTAGGGAACTATTGCAGCAAATTATAGGGTGAGCCATTTGCTGCAATAAATGGACAGTAACAAGAGTTGAAGCCTTGACGTGGCGTTACTGCTCACATGAGTAACCATGTGCCAATTCAACCATTTATGAGGCTGTGATAGTGATTGTGGAGTATATTTAGTATTTAGACCATTGAAAACTAATCTTACTCTTACATTTTGTTTTCTAAGCTATTTTTATTTTAAAACACTGAATCTATGTAGAAAAAAGGAAATATACAGTTTGTATAATTCTTAAATTCCCACACTTTAATATTCTGTAAATTTGTCTTTTGGCACAATAACAGATTGAAGCACTTAAGTAAGCATATACCAGCAGGAGACTTGGACTGCGATATAGGGACTGGACTTCCTACATAAGGTGGGGTGGCTGGTTAGGGACAGATATTTGGAGGATAATTTGTAGGACAATTAAAGGATAATGTAACCCAAATTCATTGGTGGTGACAAAATCTTAGGTACTGCTAATTTATTTCAATCTATATATATGCTACTTGCCACAACTTTTTTTTCCCAGATTTCGAATTCTGGCTGCACAGTAGAGTAAAATAATTCTTTCCTGATGAAAAGCAGCTCCATAGCAAGGACCAATTTTGTCATAGTTGCAGTCTGCTTACAGGGAGTTGAACCAAACAGAGTATTTCTGATTGGTCTGTTGTTGATAGCACGTGCCATGGATATAGTGTTTCCCTTCCTTTGGTACGGAAAGATTTTGGACATGGAGGAATGTACTGGAGAGTGGAGGTGATAGAACAAGGGTCTGGACCAAGGTTAGGTGAAGAAGAATGTTCTTGGCACCCCACTTCGTTGTGCACTAGGCATGTGCCTCTGCTGCCTACCCCGTGTTCTGGCCCTGCATCAAAGCTGTAAGAGTGGCAGCAGTTTAAATGTCATTATTGAAAGACAAATGGTATTGGCTCCTCCCACTTTTGGGCATTCAACAAATATCGCCTTTTCATTTGTGCTGACCCCATGATTATGTGATTCAAGTGTGGCGAGTGTGGCTTCAAAGATCTAACATTGGCAGCAGCTTGAAAATCTTCCCTGACAAAGTCAATGGAAATATTGGGGTGTTCAAAGTGTTTCTACTAGGCCGTGGGTATTACCATAGAAAAATCCCCTTCAACGTTCATTGAACATAACCTCCAGCCAATATTACAAGAATTATCCTCAGTCTGAACACACTGGGATAAACTCCCCCTATCCCTTATAGGTAGGATCAATATAATAAAAATTATATATTTAACCAAGATTACATTTATACTACGTAATATGCCTATAGAGATACCAAAGACATTGTTTCACCGTATAGATAAAAGTATCCCCCCCTTTATATGGGCACATAAAAACCTCACGCTATCACGCAGCACTCTTAACGCACCAATTTCAAAACTAGGGTTGGCAGCCCGAAACTGCTATGTGTATTACTTAGCGGCTCAGCTGTGTCATGCGCATGCCTGGCTGCACTCTGAGGAGGATAATCCAGCCACATTACTTGAAGCTTTGATTCAATAGAAGGTCTTAAAAATGCTCTGTATAGACCAAGGAAAGATATAAAGCCTCTAATTCCAGTGTTAGCAGCCACAAAGAAAGCATGGGATCAGACACAAAAGATAGTGGACCCCCACTCAAATGATATATCACCAGAGTCCCCCTTATGGTTTAACAGCTTACTGCCACACTTCCAAAATCGACCAAATGTGTCACTATGGGCAGGTGCAGGAGTTAAGAGGCTCAAGCATCTACTACAGGAAGGTACCTTTATGACAAGACCTCAGATGGTGTCAAAAGAAGAGCTAGCACATATACCCCTATATGTATATTTCCAGATTCGCCATGCCTTTCAGAGGCAGTTTCAAAGTAGACCACAGAATATACAACAATCCTCAATCTCTACTAAACCCATCCAAAAAGAAATTAATGTCAGGTATGTACACGGTTCTATTAGGCAATATTTATGATCCTCTCCCACGGGTGAAACGCAAATGGGAAGCTATTACACCTCCCTTGGATGAGGAGGAGTGGGAAGAGGTAGCAGCCACTATACAGGGACCCCTGGTTAGTGCAAGGGATAGGCTAGTGCATTTCAAAATTTTGCATCAAACATACCTCACCCCGGTGAATTACCCTGTATTGGGAAACTGGCCTCCCCGAATTTCTTAAGATGTAACGGAGAGCCAGGCACTTTTATGCACTTAATGTGGGAATGTCAAGATATACAAGGTTTCTGGTCACAAATCATGGCCTTCATGGCAGAGGAGCTATCTCTTCCAAGAATCCTAGATCCTAGAGTGTGCCTATTGTGTTTGGTACATTCAGTGGTCCCTTTGAACCGTACTAGGACTTTGCTAAGACTTCTTTTATTCTATGGGAAAAAGACAATAGCCATGCACTGGATGAACTCTCCGCCACCTACCACCCACCACTGGAAGAACATGGTTAATGCCCAACTGGAGTTGTACAAATTGGCTTACCTGTCCAGAGGAGCATTGGACAAATTTGATAAAGTCTGGGATCCGTGGACATCATCTTTATCAACATACTAGGTGTTGTCTTTTTACATATAATTAAAGTGTATTAGTCTGCCAATCTTGTTAGATTGTTTGTTTTCTTTTTTGCCTTTTTTGTTTTATTTTAATAAATAAAAAGATACCTTTAAAAAGTCATCCAGTGCCCATGAGTTGTTCTTTTATGAGTGTATGTGGGGGGGGGGTGGCATTGCCCAAATGTGTGGGTGGGGGGCAGAGGATCAGTGAAGCAATACTGATTGAGGTACAGCACTAACTGTATTAGGATTGTGTTGCACTGCATTGTCTCACATAAAACAAATTATCACTGGTTCCTAACTTAACTGTGATGATGATTTATGGAGCCGCACTGTCATCATTGAATAGGGACTAAAGGGACATTTATTCATTCTTTTATCTCCCCAAAATGCAGTCCCTTTCTAAGCTCCCCTGACCCATCTGGATACTGGTACCTCCATGCCACCCAGATGTCGCCTGATTACGGCTTGTCTTATTGCTAAGGTAGGTCTATAGTAACACAGGACATCTGGAGTTCGGCATCTTGTTCCAATCCTTTTCAGTTCCCTGTGCCTAGTGAGTCTAAACTGACCATAGAGATTTTATAAAAACAAAAATAATTACCTATCTGTATGGCAGAATGTATAAATTGCTGCTCTGATAAAACACTAACGTTGGTAATGAAAGCTTAAAGGGGTTGTTCACCTTTAAGTTAACTTTTAGTATGATGTAGAGAGTGATATTCTGAGACAATTTGCAATTGGGTTTCAGTTTTGAATATTTGTGGTTTTTCAGTTATTTAGCTTTTTATTGAGCAGCTCTCAAGTTTGCAATTTTTAGCAATCTGGTTGCTAGGGCCCAAATTACCCCAGAGACTGGAATATGAATAGGAGAGTACCTGAATAGAAAGATGAGTAATAAAAAGTAGTAATAACAATAAACATGTAACCTTAGAGAACATTTGTTTTTTAAATGGGGTCACTGACCCCCATTTGAAAGCTGGGAAGAGTCAGAAGAAAAAGGCAAATGATTCTAAAACTATAAAAAAATAATGAAGACTAATTAAAAAGTTTTTGATTACTTTCCCCCCTTACTAAAGGAGGTATGTATAAAAACTTAAATTTTTCTCCTTTTTGTAATAAAAACAAAGTCGACGTAACTAATTTAATGCATTTAACTAATTTATAGTAGTAGTTTGGAAAAGTTGGGGCAAGAAAAGACTCGATAAAATCGAAATTTTGGATTGTACAACTCTTTTGACGACTGGTGAACGACCCCTTTAATATAAGCAATACAATGAAATCTATGGTAGTTTTTTTATATATTTTTAATTTTCTTAACACAATAATAGTTGTACAGTGAAAGTCTCTTTTTTTTCCTGCTACTGTGTTGGACGGAGCATATTACCTTCAGCTCTGCAATGGGTATTATTTGTTGTATCCTCTGTATTAGATCAATAGCAGCTCTCCAGTTAGAGTCATGGAACAAAAGGCAGAGGCTCCCAGAATTCAGATGGAGGTGCCCACAAGGCCATGTCTTACTGCGTGTGTTGTTGTATAATAAATGGGATAGAGCTTTGGTGACTGAGCACCCGGGGGCATTTCTCTGTTTTTATAAGTATCTGAGGGGTCTCTTACATTGTATCCAGTTATACAGCAGTGACCTGATGAAAAGCATAGGCTGGGGCTGGTTCTTACTTCTCTATAAATAAATATATTACCTCTAATAACCCTTCCCCACTGTAACAATAAATCAGACAACACCAAACTGAGGGTTACTTCTTGTAATCTGGTCTAGTGTTCTTAATAATTGAATGACTCAAGTACTGAGAATATGAGCAATGGACAGACTATGAGCAATGGACAGAATATGAGCAATGGACAGACCCCACAGCTAGAGATGTTCTTCATCGCTGTGACTGTCAGTAATGTAGAATCTATATTGCTGGCACTTTGTTATGTTTTTGGAAGCTTTTAAAAGACCTATTTTCCCATACACTAAAATAAGGGCCAAAGTGGAAGAAGCTGGTGATATCAGAAAAAAAGGTATAGCAGTTATGAGAGAACACTGGTTTCCATCCAGAAAGGTTTTCTCAATATTTCCCCAAAAACCTTGCTAGCAGCAATCAACTCTTTCACTTTCAGCTGGCTGTTTCTCTATTCAGATAGGCTGGTGGCTCTCAGTGTCGAACATAATGGCAGCCATTATTTATGTTGTTTGTCTTGCTTATCCCACCTCTTGTGTCACATACCCCCAGTGCTGGAACAAGGCAATGTGATACCCAAGGCAGGGAGTGGGGGGCACTCCCCCATACACGTGCAGTCTCTGAGCTGAGCAGAGGAGGGGAACAGGAGGGGAATCTCTGTCTCTGGCCCAATCGCGTCAAAACCAGGTACGTGCATGCACGGATGGGGGGGCGGTCATGTCAAAGGTGGCTGCAGCCAGGGTCCAGAGGGGGATCTGTGGCAGGGTTGTGGCCTCGGGGGGCCCTGAGACGTCAGCCCCGGTGGGCCTTGGGCCCCTCAGTCCATCTCTGGAGGGGAATAACTAAAAGTGTGGGTCAAACAACCTCTGTATTATTCAAGGCCCAAACTATAGGAATGCAGAAAGAAGACTTATGTGTCTAGCACCCCTCCAACATTGAGCCCTAGGCATGTGCCTCTTCTGCCAACTAGTTCCAGCCCTGCATACCTCTTCTTCTTTTAGAATGTAAGCTCAAAGCAGCAAGACTCTCTTAACCACCTGTATTTGCATGTAACCTGTATATTTAGATTTGTACACCCTTCCTTTGTACAGCACTGCGGAGTTTGTTGCTGCTTTATAAATACTTATACAGGTAGAAGTAGGCAGGTACACCATCAAAATAATATAAATGCAAGTTATACACTTAGGAGCAAATTTACTAATGGGCAAAGTGACTAACGCTGACGAAAATGTCATTTCGGTGCTTCGCTGATTTAATAACAGTCGTTGGCGTTAATTCACTAGTGAAGGAGATAGACTCTAGCGCTACTTCTCACTCTTACGCCAGTTGAACTTTTGCTCTGGCGAAAGAGCATTACTTTGCAAATTCACTAAGATGCAGATTTTACTGAACGTTACCTCTTGCGCCAGACATGCCTTCGCCACCTCACACCAGGCGAAGTGCAATAGAGTAGATAGGAGTTCCTCAAAAAATTTTCTAAGTCCCAAAAAACGCTGGCGACTTTTAATTTTTCAGGGTGATAGGCTGCAAAATATCGTAAATTTTTTTTATGTATGGCACATAAACTATACAGTGGGCACATGTATAGGGCAAAATAACAACTCTATTTTATTTTATGAAGCTTTCCCAGGCTTGTGTAGTGTAATGTATTTGCTGCAACATATACGTCCATTGTACTTTAACTTCCCACCGTATGCAAATTAGCCAACGCTAGCGCAATTTAGCTTTGTTTGCCGCAGTAACAGTAGTGCAATTTCGCCAGCGTTCAGCGCCCTGGACGCAACTTCGGATTTTAGTGAATTAGCGTTGTCCTGGCGAATCTACGCCTGGCAAAGTGTTGCAATGTGAGCGAAGCTGTCGCTGGTGAATTTTCGGAGATTAGAGAATTTGCCCCCTAAATGGCTGTGTTGGGAGTTTCCTTAATTTAGAAGGATCTAGGGTTTTTTGTAGATAACAAGTTGTCTAATTCTGGGCAGTGTCATTCTAAAGCAAATAAAGTTCTGTCTTGCATAAAAAAGGGCATTAACTCAAGGGATGAAAACAAAATTATGCCTCTTTATAGGTCCCTGGTAAGGCCTCATCTGGAGTATGCAGTTCAGTTTTGGACTCCAGTCCTTAAGAGGGATATAAATGAGCTGGAGAGAGTGCAGAGACTAAGTGCAACTAAACTGGTTAGAGGGACGGAAGACTTAAATTATGAGGGGAGACTGTCAAGGTTGGGGTTGTTTTCTCTGGAAAAAAGGCGCTTGCGAGGGGACATGATTACACTTTACAAGTACATTAGAGGACATTATAGACAAATAGCAGGGGACCTATTTACCCATAAAGTGGATCACCGTACCAGAGGCCACCCCTTTAGACTAGAAGAAAAGAACTTTCATTTGAAGCAACGTAGGGGGTTCTTCACAGTGAGGACAGTGAGGTTGTGGAATGCACTGCCGGGTGATGTTGTGATGCTGATTCAGTTAATGCCTTTAAGAATGGCTTGGATGATTTTTTGGACAGACATAATATCAAAGGCTATTGTGATACTAAACTCTATAGTTAGTATAGGTATGGGTATATAGAGTTTTAGTGAGTGTGTGGAGGGGTTGGTGTGAGTGTGTATGTATGGAAGCTGGTTTTCATTTGGAGGGGTTGAACTTGATGGACCTTGGTCTTTTTTCCAACCCAACTTTACTATATAACTATGTAACTATGACAAAAAACAGTGCTTCAAAAAATGCCCTTGAATCTGCTATCAGGGACATTTTAAACCGACGTCTCTTTTTCACTCTCTCTTAATTTTTCTTATTCTTAGTAAAAATTTTGTAAGATTGTATCTGTGTGTATGGAGTTAGGTTGAGGTTCGGGCATCTGGGACCCAAAAACTGGATCTTTGCCTTGGGCTTTAAGGTCTCACCATTCATTCTTCGGGAGGTGGTCTGGACAAAGAGTGATTCTTTTTGGGTCTCTCCAGCACAGTTTTCCTTCTTTTAGTCCTGGACCTGGTGCTTGTGCAATTGTGCATTGCTGTGAGGATCCCACTGTCTTCTCTGACTGTTTTACCCCTTAACAACATCAATTATAACCTTTAATATAAACTCATCAAAACTGCCAATATTCCCACCTTTCATATAAACTCATCAAAACTGCCAATAGTCCTTCCTTAGTTAATATGTGATTAGCATAAGACAGGAAGAATCTATTTAGAATAATTCTTATGTGTTCGACTAATAATTAAGGACAATTCTATGATCAATTTTGTTTAAACATGAGTTTGTAGTTTTATTCATAAGCATAATTGTATTTTATTAGCAGAGAGCAGTATCAGCCACAAGAGGGAGACATTTATGTTTCTGCACAAACCCAACATACATCCAGCTATAGATGCAAGATCTATTCTTAAGCTGCTTAATTTAAGAAATTGGGAGAGTCTATTTAAACAGGGAAAAATATTAAATCAATCAAAGCTATTCAACCCTGAGTCAAAATAATGATTAAGCCAATAGTGATGCAGTATTGGAAATAACAAAATGCTAAAATGCTTTACATCCCAATGACCCCAATTACTAAACTGAGTTGGCACACATTGTGCAGAATGAATGCCAGTCCAATTAAATCATATTTAAATGGCCACATAAACCATGGGTAATTAACAATCTGTAAACATAGTGAGTATTAGCTGACAATATGCTTGGCCAAATGTGCAACTTTATGATTATTTCATTAGCTACAATGCACTGGGAGTTTCAGAAAGGAAAATCCAGCTCAATAAATGAATAAATATAGCTATAAGCACGTTCTGCATTGACAAGACTTTGTATGTGTTTATAGAGCCACTGAGTGAGAGAATGAGTTCTGTGCTAAGGTCAAGGGGCCAGCAATGCTCTTTCTGTTCTCATTATAAAGTCTGGGGAATTAGCTGAGAAACCTTCCTACCATATTAGGGTATGATGTACCCCCATAGTACAGAATTGTCTCCATCAACATGCAATGCACCCACAACTTGCTTCTGGCCAGTTATGCCCTTGTGCTATTGTGCCCCCTACACCTAATGGTTCATGTGAGGCAAGGCAAAGAGAATAATGCAGCATAGCCCTGTACTTAACAACTGCCAGGTAATGGCCAAGTCCCACACATGTGCTGCCCCTCCTGTATGTGCAGGATGGGGACAACTCTTTGCACTTCATTCAAAAGCAGCTGCTTTTAAACCCCATGAGCTTGCTGGACACTTGCTGCTATATCCAGTAGCAGAGTCGAGGGGACTGGGGGACACCCTTCTCTTCTGCGACTGTGCCAGATGCAGACTGTCCTGTCCTTCTTTATATTGCTATAACTGAGTGTAAATATGTTACGTTTTACTACTGGGATTTTGTAGCTAAATGACTGTTCACACATTAAATCATATTAAATTTAAATATTGTGATTGTTTGTGTCATGTAACTAGTCTAATGCTCAGAAAGGTTTGTTCATTGAGAATGGGTGTGGGAGAATGTGCCTTATGTTGCTTCATACAGTGCCAGGTGTTGCACTAGGAGCCCACGGATGCACCTGAAACACAGGACACCTCTCATTTATTGTGTTTGCTTGTCTTGTATTGCTATTGTGGAACTGAAGAATTCCAAAGGCAGAGGGGTCAGTCTATTAGTATGCAGGCCATGTGCTGAACTGTATTGGGATTCATTCCAAGTGGGAATTACCCAGATTTCAATTAATAAACCATTTGTGCTTTATTCAGTTACAAGTTGGCTAGAAGATTCAGCTGGAAAGGTTTCTGAGCGCCTGCATTGTTCTGACTGTCTAATTATGCTTTCCTTGTGTCTTTTTAACTAGACGTTAGCAGTCGATTGTGGAGTTTTGTCCTGTTGTCTGGTAATAACACAGCTAAACTAACAATGTTCTCTCTATTTGTGCTACTAGCCAACTAACAACAATATAAAAATGTATCAAATTTTGATTTACCTAAAACCCCAAAAATGGATACAGGTATAGGATCCGTTATCCAGAAAGCTCCGAAGGCCATCTCCCATATACTCCATATTAATCAAATAATTATGGGGGAATATAATAAAAATCGCAAAGAGAAGAACAAATATTAATTAGAGTAAAAATTCACATATCGCAATTTCATATTCTTCCTTAAACTGTTTAATTGCGCACTGTTAAGAAGTGCTTGGAGGTTTTCTAATCTTTTGGAGCAACATAACTTTTTCTGTAAGAAGTTTTATTACATTCATTACGCATTGGCACAAACTATAAGATTCATAAACTTTCTTCCGCTGTCAGAAGTGGAAGCTAAACAGTTTCCGGGTTTGCAAAAGCTATATTAAATTTGTCTGTGCAAAGGCATAATTTTTTGCATTTACGATATATTTCCATTACCGACTTTTATTACTTTCCACCCATTAAAATTTTAAAAATGTATTTCCTTTTTTGTCTGTAATAATAAAACAGTAGCTTGTACTTGATCCCAACTAAGATATAATTAATCCTTGTTGGAGGCAAAACCAGCCTATTTGGGTTTATTTAATGTTTACATATTTTTTTTAGTAGACTTGGTATGGAGAGCCACAGAAAGATCCTTTATCTGGAAAACCCCAGGTCCTGAATTTTTTTGGATAGCAGGTCCCATACTTGCACTATATATTGGATGGTCAGCTTGTAATGTCTTTGGAAGTACTAGCCTCCATTCCCAATAAGGTTTCTTATATGCCTTTTCATCTGTACAGTTTTAATTTGCTTTTATAATACCTTTACCTGAAAAGTTTTGTCCAGATTTTTCAAGGTTCAGTAAATAAATCCCTAAAGGTTATTTTGTCTATTAGTTTCCAACACGGCAATCTACAATTTCCCCATAACAAAAATAAAAGTTAATATAGAATGTTGATCTATTTATTCATTATTATGTTACTGTGTATCCTGCAACATCCCAAGGAGCCCCCTCAATTGTTATTTAGATTCTCCACTTCTGACATTGTAGATGTAGCCTCTCTTCCATGACAAATCTCACAGAAAATAAAAACATCAGTAATGGTAAGACCACACTGGGCATTTTAGGGAGATTTGGTCGCCTGGCGACTAATCGCCTTGTCTTTGTGGTGACCAATCTCCCCAAACGCCTTCCCTCACTCTACGCCTGCTAAAATGAAAAAAAAAAAAAACCACTGGCGCTAATCACATGCGGCGGTACTTCGGGCGACTTTGGAAAACGAATCGCTGCATGTGATTAGCACCAGCGTTTTTTTTTTCATTTTGCAGAGTGACCAAATCTCCCCGAAACGCCCAGTGTGGCCTTACCCTAATGGGTAGAAGTAGCCTATGTATACAACAGGGAGTTGGATAGATACAAAGGCAGTTTAGAACAATTTAGACATGAAGTTTATCTATTTATTTTGTTATATTTAGATACTGCATGGGATCTGTTATCTGGAAACCTGTTCTCCAGAATTACAGGAGTCCTGTAGACTCTATTTTAATAAACTAATTACATTTTTTAATAATGACTTCCTTTTCTCTCTAATAATAAAACAGTACCTTGTACTTGATTCCAACTTAGAGAGAATAAATCCTTATTGCAGACAAAACAATTCAATTGATACATTTTTTAGTAGATTCAAGGTACAGGGACCCAAATTACAGAAAGGAAACCCCAGGTCCTGAGCATTCCGGATAACCGGTCCTATACCTGTATCTCCAAAAACTCTAGGGTGTGCAGCATAAATATGAGGAATTCCTCATGAAGGAAGAGAGAGAATAGGAAATAAGTGGCTAATGAAGAATTAGTGATATCGCTGGTGTATATTTTCATTGACAGAGACCAACAGATGTCCAAATTCATTACTGCTGGGTGCCATTTTTGAAAAACACTGCCTGACAACAAAACAGATTTCAGCACGGAAACGTTACACATGGAAAAGTTTTATTGCTCTATACATAATAATAAATATAGGATCAAATATACCAAACATTATTTTGGTAAATCCCAGTTACCAAAGTGCTTGTTCAAGACATAACCGTGAAAAGGCTACGAAAAGAGCCCAACATTATTACAATATATTTTATTAACAAAACATCTGCTATGATTTATTTACATAATATAGATTTTTTTTTAGAACTAGAAATAGAAACAATGATTTCTATAAAACATACAGATGAGATGGAACAGTAGTGCATATCCTATATACTGTATATAACATTTGCAAACTGCACTCACTTAAAGTCACAGTACCTATGTCACCTGTTATATAAGCTTAATGGAAAAAGCAAAATAACAACAGGAGCTGGAATGAATGTATTATGTCAATGCAACATCTTTCTCTGGCCCTTATTTTATTTTAAATATATAATTGTTATTAATCACATTTTATTTTTGATTCAGTTCAAATTGCTAGGTGCACACACTTATGGGGCAAAAAAAATGGTATATTCTAACTGCGCTGAGCACTAACTCTATGCACTCGGATTTCTTTCTAGATCTTAACCTCTATGATTTCACTGGAATTCCAGAATCCTAATAATCACTATATTAGTATTAGAAAATGAATTGCCAGTTGAAGTGATGTTTTAAAATAAAAAATGTAAAAAAAAAATCCTTAGCACACGTAGAAGCTGCGGAATATAAAAGTATTTTTGTTTTTATAGTGTTATAGGAAGACCTTTACTCAAAACCAGTTATTATTCAACTGCAATTTTTAGCAAAGTCAAAGATGTAGAGAATAAAAAAACATCTCCTTTGTACCTGCCATGGGAAAATAGATTGAAATAGGTGGGAGTAGAGTAGAAATAAAAGTACAAAGGGCACATAATATTGTACAACTATTATCATTAAGATGTAGGGAATTCTGGGAGACCTAGTGCAACAGCACAATAAATACATGTGGAAAGGAACCAGAACTGATATTTTTAATGACAATGCATTTTTGGAGCTACACAGGCATATTGAGAAAGTGTCTGTGAAACTGTTGTATTCCTGCATTGTAGAGACCCCCCCCTTCTGATCTATGTCCTCTTTGCCGTTATGTACAGACAGTTGCCCTCCATTCGTCCAAATATACTGAATGATATTCAGCAGCCTTCATTAACTATTGCCTTCAATATGCTATTGCTATTTTATTCTATTCTATAACTAATTAATTCATAGCTGTTTATATCATTCACCAATAAACTGATCTCTGACCTGAAAACTCTTTCAATAAAAAACTCTTTTTTAAAAAAAAAAAAAAAAAATGCATTTAAAAAATCTGGTAATATCAAAATATTTCTACAATAATTAGTGTCCATGATTGTTTGATGTTTTATCATCAGCGGCACAAAACGTTTCCATTCTGCACCCACTCTTTTCTCATTACCAACTTCTGGTCATGGCATCCGACCTAAGTGCCACCCCGTTCAGTGGTCACTGTCAGTAAAGTCGCTCTGACTGTCTCTAATAGAGTTGTGTCTCCCGCTAGATTGGTTCTCTTGTTTTGCGGTGCTTGAGAGATCAATGGCTCTCTCTTCTGAAATGTCCATTGAGTGGCTGTGATGCCGTGGGCTTCTGTGGGATTCTGAATGTGGGTTTGTGAAATCACGAACCTGGGACTCTCCCCTGGAACGCTCTGTTACCAGGTCATCGGCGTCCACTTTACTGGTGATGTCAACAGACTTTTTATGCATCCCTGGGAAGACAGAAAGAAAAGCAATGCCCATACTTAGTGACAATGTTGCCAGTTTTATTGACACAGAAAAGAAAAAGATGCATTTGTGCAACAAAAACGTTCAGTGAAATAATTTGGGACAAAATTAAAAATTTGCTAAAAATTACTTTTCTATAGTCAAATTTTATCCTGGTTTGATTGTAATTACTCAGTATGAAAATATATATATATATATATATATATATCTATATATATATATATATATATATATATATATATATATATATATATATATCATCCATGCAGAACATAAAACTCTGTCACTGGACATATAGGTTGACTACAACTAATAATGTGCGGTTGCATAGAGACTGTATCCATGGAGTAGACATTCATGTTTAGAAACATCACAAGGCTCTTTGAGTAACAAAGGTACACGTTTGACAATCAATTACATATTGCCCTCCCCTGCACAATCAAAGCAAATGTCTCATTATTGTGTTATTTGTGTCTTACACCACTGAGGAAGAGGAGTGTTTATGTTAGTATATAAACCTCCAGATCTAGCTAGAGACTCAAACCTCTCTATTATTGTTTCTAATAATTAATCACTTCAAATCTTTAATGTAAAAAGTGTTTACCGAGAAGCCACGGAGCACAGGAACCCACAAGTCCATTCTTGGCTGAGTTGATAATGGATTCCGGTAGAGGAATGGAGTGTCTCACCATGGCTCCATAGAGACCATATTCTGCCATAACACTGCTTCTGCCCCAGCACTTTTCACGCTTCCTCCACTTAGCTCTTCTGTTCTGGAACCAAACCTGCAAAAAGAAACAGAGTATTAGCAATTAGCCTTTATTTCTATTTGAGTTAAGCACAATGTAATAGGAGCTACATGAACAACAACATGGGGCAGATTTATCAAGGGTCGAATTTTGAAGTAAAAAATACTTTGAAATTCGACCATCGAATTAAAATACTTCGAAATTCGACCATCGAATTAAAATACTTTGAATATCGAAGTCGAAGGATTTTTTTACCGAATTTGGCCATTGAACGATCAAAGTAAAATCATTCGATCAAACGATCAAATCGTTTTAGCGTACAATCGAACGATATTACTTTGATGTGTGAAGATTTAAAAAAATGCATTAGAAGGTCCCCATAGGCTAATATAGCACTTCATCAGGTTTAACTATCGAAGTCGAAGTTTTTTTTAAAGAGACAGTATCGAATATTCAAACTATTTAACTTCGAATCTAATTTGAAGTAAATTTGAAGTCGTAGTATCCTATTCGTTGGTTGAAGTATCCCAAAAATTACTTAGAATTTCGAATTTTTTTACTTCGAAAATTCCCTCGAATTCAATTCGACCCTTGATAAATCTGCCCCCATATGGAATGTATACTGTTTATTGAACAGGTTGAAAGAATTGCATGGGGCTTCATTTTCGACTTAATTATCAATATATTAAGAATGTTGAAACATTTTGTGCCTTAAGCACTTGTTGTAAATCCCACTATGGGACTCAGAATTAACAGATATGCTTTTTATATAGTTTTTTTTCCCAAAGTGATTCCATAAAGTCCTCTAAATGCTCATAATACACTTTGCTACACATATCATATTGCAACATGTTTATCTGAAAGTTCCTGATATTTACATTGAGATATATTAGGACGTAATGCTTTATGGGACTTCTGCCTATATACAGAATGGTATCAGTGGGCACTCTTCTTAAAACGTTCCACAAAGGTTCCTCTTCTCATCATGAAGCTTTCCAAAATATCTCTGCTAAATCTGTGCTTCATACCCATACATACATATTTTAAAATACGAATGTTACCTTCTATGTTAAAAAAAACACGAATATATAAATCTCAAATTAATAAAATTGAGGGAAAAACAGCTTCTCTTCAGAAGGCGAAAGCTTAGATATTGGAATTTTGTCATTCCATATCATGCACTTCAATAGTGCGGCATGGAAAAAGGGGCAAGCAACAGTTTGGAACATGTTCTTAAAAATGAAACCAACTTTTATCAATAAAATCATAATTAACATGGCCATCTTGTCAGGATTGATTAAAGATTAAAAAGATCAGTCTACCTGTATTCTGTCCTCAGGGAGCTCTGTCTTTAGTGCTAACATTTCTCTGGCATACACATCCGGATAATGAGCTTCATTGAAAGATTTTTCTAATTCGTCCAGCTGATGAGCAGTAAACACAGTCCTGTAGGAAAAAGCACACGTTGAGCTATTACGTTGAGCAAATAACATCCTCACTTTCTCATCAGCTAGTGTTGCAGAAAAGGAAAAAAGGAACATTTCTTTGAAAAATTACAAATTCATTGACAGATATTTTTGAAATATTCTGTGCCAAATAATATGCAGTTTTTTATCCAGATACGGATTAAGGTATATATATATATATATAACATTCTCTTCAGGGTAAAAGTTTTTGTTTTACACTTTAACTTACAGAGCGGTTATCGTGAGTAACTATTATCATTGAGCGTGAATCTCTAGTTGGTTGTTATCTAGCTGCTGGCAACTACTTCCAGGTCCCAGAATCTTCACTAAAATAACATATTCTAACAATGTGCATTTTTGTTACCTGTGTCTTCTTTTCTTTCTTTTTGATTGGGCGCTGGATGCCTTCAGGTCATTCTTATCTCCCAGTATACTGTCATCATCTATTAATAAAACAGTTAACAGCAATTATAAAAAAGTTGCATTGTGCAGTAAAAGAGTAATACACCTCCCTGATTTCAACTTCCATTCCAAAAACCAACTTAAACAAGAGCCAGTTCTAAATCTGGTCATTAACAAGGGAGCTGAGATTACCAAGTGTGCATTAAGAAAAGAGAAAGGGATGTCCAAGTGCATATTCAGCACCACCAAAGATTCCTTTAAGCTGGACAGCTCACTCACAAGCCTTCCATTCTCTCCCTGTAACTTTCTCCTTCTGTGGTCTGCCAGCCGCCTACAACCACCATCAACTAAACTCTATAGAAATGTTCATGTACAGAATCCATGAAAATATACTACGTGTGGCTTAGTCGCTGATGAATGAATCAGAAAAAAACAATTGCTATAAAGTATAATAATAATAATTATAACCAAAAAACTTGATCAAGAAATCAAGTTCTGTTAAATATTGGGTATTGGAAAAATGGTTATATTCCAGTATTGATTAAGTTTGAATATGTTTCATTTGTGCACTCATGACTTGTCATTCACACATCTTTCACACACTGATTCCTATACTCCATTTGTTCCTCAAGTCTATTTTGGTAGGCTGTCAATAGAGCATTTGACTGGCTAGGTATCTGTTAATTTGTATGTATTTTCTGTAACACATTTTTTACACATTAAATATATTTAACTATCACCTTGGTGAGTGGTGTTTGTTGACCATAGAACTTATACAAATTATCTAAAAAGACAATAGTTTCTTACAAGTTCTGTATGCTTGAAGTGGATCGAATCGATCCAAACTGAATATCAACCTTTTGGTCATGTGCAGAAAGAAACTTTCGATGTTACCTGAAATATTTTCCTTGTGCTTGTCTGAAGTATGGAGATAATGGTGGTCCGGCCTGGGCTGTAGAAAAGGGATATGAGTTGGGAGAAGGCATGTAGTCCCAGGGGGCTGCTGAGATGCAAAGCCACACAGAAAGCCCAGTCCAAGTGGGAGAGAGCCATTAGTCAGGGATACCCCACCTAGACTGACTCCTGGACCTTCACAGTTGGGCAAAGATACTGATGGGGGCTGCAACTCTGCTTCCAGACCAAGCAGGTCAGTGATGGCAAAGCCTTTGGATCTCATTGCAGGTCCATGGAGCCTCCCCGATTTCTCATTTCCCACACTGGGTGCCAGGATCTTGCCCTTTGATTTTGCTTCTGAGATGTCATCTCGCCCGGTCATGTCTCAGTATTTGTAAGTCTACTTTCTTCTTTGCTGCTTCTTGGTTGATCTGCAGTATGGAAGAGTCCAGTGCTCTCTGTGGGGTTTTATGTAGCTCCCCAGGCTCAATCATCTATTGGACATGCCCAGCACACAGGGCATGGACAGGGTCCCACCTCCTCCCTTGCAATCCCAAAGGATTAATTGGCACTAATTTCTAACTCCCCCAATCTGATAAATTCCCTGGCTCTAACCTCACGGCACCTCCCCTGCCTCCCTCCCTCCTCCCCAGCCAGCTCCCTGTGGTCATTCCTTTTTCGTCCAGAATGACAGATTTCACTTAACTTTACATCTGTTGAGGAGACCTTTTGTCTATTAGTGAATGGCATATAGAGACCTAACACAGCGAGTTAAAACTCCTCCTTTTCATTCATGTCTGATTGATTCTGACACATAACTACCAGACCCCAACGGGGGGTACTAATATTACCAACACCAGCAGAAAAGGAAAGGATTTTGTTTAACCCCGAAGCAACTCAGGTGACCTGCCCTAGAACTGCAATGTACTTTACCCTTGGGTGACCAAAATATTTTGTCACAGGGAAGGCCTAATTTGGCCAATTTAATTCTCATGTTTTCTCTCTTTTTAACCCAGGTTAAAGTCAGCCCATTATATTTTTTCACATACTCAGACTCATTCTATTGAATATTAAATACTGTGATATTTTATTAATTAAACAAAAACTGACAATAAAAAGTTATTTTTTCATGTTTCCAAAAAAATCAAAGTTCTAATGTAATGCATTGTTTATTTAAATATTAAACATTATCTATCCTAGAGCATGCTAATGAGTCCATAGTTCCCTTTATTTTCCCATGCAGGACTAATTGGGACAAACGAGTCCATGCAAAGTATATGTACTCAGTATAGGAAGAGTTCCACTGAAATACAATTCAGATGGGACATTTACTGCTCTAGTACATATAATCTAATAGATATTTTGACATCTTCATTTTCTGTGGTCATGGGGGTTTGGTGATATATATTAAAATAAGATTTTTATTTTGACAAATACCTTTGGGTAACCTTTCGTCGTACAAAGAGTAAAATATGAACGTCTATGGTCAGCTTAAGTCTTGATCCCACCATGGCGCTGCAGAACAAGTGTATAGTTCAAATTGTTCAGTAAAATGGGCTATAGAACCCAGGGACACTTTAAGGTACCAATGGCCACAGGGCAAAGACCTAATTAGTTGGGGCTCAGAGGCCAAAGATGTGTGATACATCTAAGCTCAGGCAGGTGAACTTGAATATAACAAGGTAGGCAGTAGAAAAATTGTTTAATGAACAACATTTAAGGTCCATATGCGCCACCCTGGAGCAACAGCCAGGAAAGTGGTTAAACCCTTATAACACAATAATAAAACTGAATATATATTTTTTATATTTTTTTATATATTTTTTTATATATATTTTCTTTCCCTGACGAAGGCTTCTGTGCAGAGCGTTGGATCACCAATAAATCTCCACTTTCATTTGAATTATTGACTTGATGTATTTCCTTGGAGTGCTGTCAATCCCTGCATTATATATATATTTTGGAACATGAAATGGCATCACTGATTTGTTCAGGTTGGGGAGACAATTTGGAGGAGATTACGATTATTCATGGTTCATGGAGATGGTTTGAAAGCATTCAAAAACAGCAAAGATACCATTTTTATATTAAAAACATTAAGGGGCAGATTTATCAAGGGTCGAATTTCGAAGATAAAAATACGAAATTCGACCATCAAATTAAAATACTTTGACTTTGAATATCGAATTCAATATCATTTTTTCAGCGAAATTGGGTATCCTGCGGTCGAAGTAAAATCGTTCGATAGAACGATTAAATCCTTCGAATCGAAAGATTCAAAGGATTTCATCGATCGATCGAACGATTTTTCTTAAAAACAGAAAACTGCTCTAGAAGGTCCCCATAGGCTAATATAGCACTTCGGCAGGTTTAATTTGGCAAAGTATTGAATTTGAAGAGACAGTACTTAGATTATCGAATGGTACTTTGAATCGATTTCGAAGTCGAAGTCGTAGTATCCTATTCAATGGTCGAAGTATCCAAAAAATTACGTCAAATTTCGAAATTTTTTACTTCGAAAATTCCCTTGAATTCACTTGACCCTTGATAAATCTGCCCCTAAGAATACCAGCATTGATTAGAAATGTTATTCCAATTATAATCTTTTCAAAATTTGATCTGGTCAAAACTGTTTTGTGCAAGATTTCAAGCATTGAATAATACTACAGATAGAAAGTGGGAAGGAGTATGGATGCACCAAATTGGGAATTCAGTTTGGAATTTGGCCAATTCTAAGCCTTTTTCAGCAGAATTCAGATTAGGACAAATCCACGAACAGAATCCAAACCCTAAAAAATGCACATGCATCAGCAATTCAAATTTATTAAATTTTTTTCACCTTCTTCAGAGTCCCATATTGGAACCTGTAAAAAAATACAGCTTCCCAAAATATGTATTATTTCTACCTGTACAAATACAATCTAACCTTTCTGACCTTACCCAGTAATGCTCTGATCTACCTAAGATTCCATCCACTTTCTGGTATGCCTGCTTATTTTGGTTTGTGGCCCCCTAATTAAGGACAAACCTGGTGTTCTGTCCATGAATAATAATATTGCTTCCGTATCCTTGTATGGAGTCTGTACTAAGTAGGAGCATCATGCTGTCCTCCAGCTGTTGTTGAACCACAACTTTCAGCATTTCTGCCTACAGCGAAAGAATATTCATTCAACATCTGCAAGGTTGTAGGTCGGACAACCATACTGTATACTCTGCAGAGGAAGATCAAAATGTTTACTACCAAAATCTGTTGTAGATCTAAGCTCATTTTACTTGCACTGAAATCACCCCTGATGAAATCATTAATGCCACAGGTCAGACCTCCAAGCTCCAGCCATGTGTTCTCACCATGTAAAGAAATAGAAAGATTGTGTTGTATAACCCCATACTGCATGCGCCCTAATAGCATCAGTTTATGTGATTCCAGATCTTGCACCTGGATTGCAATTCCCAGCTTCATCTGTTTATGCAAACGATTTACAAACAGCTTACATCAACTGCTCTAAAGCAGATCTCTTTTTGATTTGGTCCTTTTTCTGCTAAACATGCAGATTAAACAAGGGCCTTCTGATAAAGATAATTACAAGAGGACTACGTATTAACTTTACATTATTAAAGAAAGACCCAAATCTCTCGTGGCAAGCTGTTCCTGGGATTAGCAAAATAATAACTTTCATTTAGGATAATTGTCATTGGAATTGCTTGGGTTTATTGTTTGGCTCTGACGATTACAATATATTCCAGGCACTGGAGGGAGAGGAAATTTAATTATGCAGGTATTGTCCCAGGTACCAATCAGATATATCATGTTCAGTTATATTGATGTCATTTAAAGCTGTTTTAGGTTAAAACAAAAGAAAGTTTAACATGGCTTTGAATTAAGTGCCTTAGAAGACAGTGCTAAGTAGGAAACAATGCACGGAATGCAAGAAAATAATTAAAAAATTAATATGGCCCATATATAAATGTCTCAGTCATATAACTGAAATTGCAGCTATTGCCTGTTGATATTCCCTTCAGATGCCAAGAAAAATATGTTGGCAAAGGTTAATCTGAGCAATAAGCTTTTGTAATCTTCAAGTTTATTCTTATACATGGGAGCTACCATACTTGTTGCTCAAGCATTGTATTGAAAATATTAAAATGTTAATCAGTTATGTTAGAAGAATTACACATTAAGGGTAGTGATGGGCGAATTTATTCGCCAGGCGAGAATTCGCTGCGAATTCCTGCGATTCACGGCCGGCAAATAAATTCCCGAAACTGCTGCGGACCCTGGCGTCCGTTTTTTTTTATGCTGGTGCAATTTCGCAAATTGTTTGGCCCAAATTCGCCATCACTAATTTAGGGCTCATTTACTGAAGGTGTGCTTGCACTACTTTTTTGCAGTTTGCACTGGGTTGCACCAAATCCGTTATTTTAGGATTTGGCCGAACCTCAAATCCTTTGTGAAAGATTTGGCCAAATACTGAACTGAATCTGAATGCTTATTTGCCTATGTATATTAAAGGGGAAAGAGATGCATGCAGTTAAAAAAAATTCGATGAAAAGTCATGTGCCCTGTAATTAATCCCTAAAAGTAGGCAAAAGATAGTTAACCTGTAAATTAACCTTTAGCACAGGAATAGAATATATTATCCAGAATGGTTGGGACCTAGGTGTTTTCAAAAAAAGTATCATTCCTAAATTTAGATCACTGTACCATAAACTCTTCTGAAAATCATTTAGACATTAAATAAACTCAACAGGCTGGTTTTGCTTCCAATAAGGATTAGTTATATCTTAGTTTGAATCAACTACAAGGTACTGTTTTATTATTACAGAGAAAAAGGAAATCTTTTTTAAAAATTTAAATTATTTAAAGCTTAAAGTGGGCTCTTTGGGAGATGAAAGCAATTTAGGCAGCTCCAAACTCCCCCCCTGCATGTTATTCTTATGTAGCTCCATTTTGTATTCCGGGTGCTCTGCCATCAGCGTTCCCACTGAAATAATATTTGCTCGAAGGAAAGAAAGGCGGCTCTCCGGTTAAATGAAAAAGGTGGTTTATTCCAACAGGTCACTGACCAACATCACCTGACGCGTTTCGGGAGTAACTCCCTTAATCATAGGCTTCATGATCTATGGGAGATGACCTTCTCATAATTTGGAACCTTTCTGGATAATTTATTTTGGGATGAGGAATCCCATTCCTGCATGGTAGGATTGGTCTTTATTTGATAGAGGAAACAAAGAAAAGAAGGAGCAGGGTTTACCTGCACATCCATTAAAACATCTATTTTATTAAAATGATTGTTTTTAACAGTCAAATATGCTGGTGCTAGAAAAAAATTTAAGGTTAACCCCTAAATTTCAGCAGAATTCATTCTGATAATTATCTTTATCTGTGATACAGACAACAACATAAGGGCATCTAGGCAACAGTTTACAGCAAATAAAGGCTGACTGTGCCAGTTTTTTTTCAATTTCCACATTTTTTTCTCTTTGGTAAATAATCGCTTAAGAGTTTTCACACAAAATGCACACAGGTTCATCCCATTCCGACCTTTACCACCTTTCTTGGTAGAGAATCCAAACAAGCTGTTTGCACTTACTCTTAAGAAACCTTCCATATCTGTTTGCCAGGTGTATTGTTTTATTTTTAAATTACACTGTTTACACTGCAAATAATTCACTCTACAATCTAAAATTTAATTCCTGAACCAGCAAGTGGATTTTTTTTAGTTGTAATATTGGTGTGTAGGCGCCATCTCAGGTCATTTTGCCTGGTCATGTGCTTTCAGAAAGAGCCAACAATTTAGGATGGAACTGCTTTCTAGCAGGCTGTTGTTTCTCCTACTCAATGTAACTGAATGTGTCACAGTGGGACCTGGATTTTTCTATTGAGTGCTATTTCTTCTACTATGCAGTTGTTATCTTGTGTGGGAAAGCTGTTATCTGGTTACCTTCCCATTGTTTTGTTGTTAGGCTGCTGGGGGGAAAGGGAGGGGGTGATATCACTCCAATTTACAGTACAGCAGTAAAAAGACTGAAGTTTATCAGAGCACAAGTCACATGACAGCTGGGAAACGGACAATATGTCAGATTACACAATAAAATATTTTAAAAAATCTGTTTGCTCTTTTGAGAAACAGATTTCAGTGCAGAATTCTGCTGGAGCATCATTAACTGATGCGTTTTGAAAAAAACATTTTTTTCCCATGACAGAATCCCTTTAAGGAAAAACATTTCATTAACCTTGCATATAGTTATTGATGTGGTCTCATTTGTAGAGCAAACACCTCCAATTAGTCAAGCTTTTTTGTTAATTAGAACCAAAAGTGTACTCAAGGTAAAGTTATTCCAAATATTTATAATGTACATAGCCAAACTTTATTGATGCTTGGACAAGCTAAACTATAGCTCATGATTGGTTGTTCAGAGGGTAATTTCTGCTCCAGGTGCCAAAACAAGATGGTTGCACAAATTGTGGTACTAATGGTGACTGGGGAAATGGGTGTCTAGGTGTTAAAGACACAATGGTATCTATAGTGGCTAGAGCAGATGGGATTAGCAAATTGGTGGTGGGAGGGAGACCTGGTTATAACTGTGTCATTTTCCATGTGGTGCACAATGCATCTCCACTATCGGCCACTATAGCTTGTCTGTATATTATATAGTTGAAATACTTACTTATGACAGAACACTTTTTACAAATAAAAAGCTATACTATAGACAAAGGACAGGGCTGAGGTAGCATAATAGCAGTTTAAAAGGTTAAAATATGTTTATTTAGTTTTCATTTAATATGTAACAGCAGTTATACAACATCTTGCTTCAGCTGCAACCTTGTTGTCAAATTAAGTACAAGTTACAATGGCCAAGCAAGCCCTGTACTTGAGAAGTTGTTACGTATATGCTTCAAGATGCAACTTTTGTTCACAGGTGAGTTCTCAACAGGTTCTTCTTGTTCACAGGTGAGTTCTTTTGAGTGCTCAACGTTGCCCAAAGGAGCACAGAACCATGCACATGATCTATGAATACAGGGCTGCCTGCGTTCTGTAGTGTGTATTCATGAGGGGCGATACTGGTAATATTTAGGTATCTCCCTTATCCATCTCCTACGTAACATGTGCAAGTTAGGGAGTGGAGGTGGAAGCAGGTCACAATGTTGCCCTGCCCTATAGCAGGCAGTAATGACAGGGCTGGTCACTATTGTTGTGCTATGCAACTCTGGTGCAAGGTATAGAGCACAGCCAGATGCAGAACAAAAGAGCTCTTGCACTTTTGCCTGGGGTCTTGTAAATGATCCCTACACATATCTGGGGCAAAATGTTTGACTTTTATTGCTCCCTCTATAAATCCTAAAGTCTTCTTGCTTTTGGCTCTGCAAATCACTGATTGGCTGGGGTACAGATGCTTGAAGCCTATAAGAGCTTTGCTTTGGTCCATTACATTGGGTTTTGCTACATGTATTTTCAAATTTCTTTGTCCCTTCTGTAACTTACAGCCTCCTAATGTTATTTGTTTGGCTACATTTCTGATGATTCTACTGTGTTGACCAATATAACACTTTAACTTGTTCCCCTGCCTCTTATATTTACATCCGGTTTACATACAGGAGGAGCATTTAGTACTACCGGTATGGGATCCGTTATCCGGAAACCCGTTATCCAGAAAGTTCTGACTTACGGAAAGGCCATCTCCCATAGACTCCATTTTATCTAAATAATCCAATTTTTTTTTAAATTATTTCCTTTTTCTCTGTAATAATATAACAGTATCTTGTAGTTGATCCCAACTAAGATACAATTAATCTTTATTGGAATCCAAACCAGCCTATTGGGTTTATTTAATGTTTAAATCATTTTCTAGTAGACTTAAGGTATGAAGAGCCAAACTACAGAGAGACCCATTATCCGGAAAGCCCCAGGTCAGGAGCATTCTGAATAACAGGTCCCATACCTGTACTATGGTTGCTTACAGGAGTCAGGGTCATCATTGGAAAGGGAAGGTTGGGTCGCAAAGTACATTGACCTTACAGAGGGAAGCTGAAGCACAGCACCTGTCGTTATATATAATGAATACACTGATAATGTCACAAATGTTAGTGGAAGTGCAGCTCATCCCTCTTGTGTATAGTGTAAAATATCTCTTGCTCCTCTGGTTTTACATGTGGGAGCCTTCTATGATTGCTTTTGTTGAAACTGGATGCCAACCAGAAGACTTTCACTTCTGCAAATAATAGGAAATCTTCTGTTGTAATTAGAAGTGGTAATCCAGTCTCCCTCCTACATCAAATTTCCTGTTTGACCAGATATTAGTGGATAAAACCCTAATTTCAGAAGTTGCTACAGAATCAGTTTACATACATACGGGCAAGCTCCTTTTATAACCATAAAGCATATAGTTAGGGTTGAAATCAGTTTAAAAAAAGCTTATATTCTGTACAAAACCCAGAAGAGAATATCTATGATTACCTTTGCATAAGATGCAATATTCATAGAATGGATATTTACTTAATCCAAAAACACCAGAAATGATGTTAAACGAGGTAATCCATATCCTGCTTGTTGGTAAAAGATTATCCAGCTGTGCACTAAAGTATTTTACTGGATATTGGGGCTTCCATACACATTTATGAGTAACTGCCATGATTAAAGAAACACTTAAGTATAAAAAGACCTATTTATAGCTTGTTATGGTCATACATACAAATGATGGGTAGTTCCAGTTGCCCAAAATTCTGGCAGCCATTGCTAATAGTGGGAATGGGATGATTCTTGGAGGGAGGGTCAGTACTTACATTTATAGCTTATATCTGTTGATCTTGTAAATTAAATATACATTGGCAACAACAGCCCTATTTGGTATGAGAAAGGTTTGATTCTGTAGGTATGTAAAAAAAAAAAAGAAGACATTAATGGATGTTTAAACCCATTCTATTATACACAGCTTACCTGCTATCTACTATATATAAAGTGAGCCTACAGCCCAGTTTCTACTTGAAAGGCAGCTACCATGGCTACAAATTGGTTTATATGTATATAATGCTTAATGCTGTATATTTAAATCATTATTGTTTATATTCTGTGTATATGAACTATATTTCAGCTTCCTAAACATACACAATTTTACAATTATTCTTCAATCTTTGAGCTCATTTACTAACAATGGGCAAACAGGCTTCAGTGCTGTAACTCATGGTAACCAATCAGACACTAGCTTTAAGCATTCTGCCTGCCCGCAGACTAATCAAAGCTAATTACTGATTGGTTTCTGTGAAGTGCACTGAGACAATGGGGCCCAGCATAAGTAAACGAGCACTAAGCATCACAAATTAAGCATCACAAACACAAACGAGAACAGTTGATATTAAAAAAGGTTATACAGATATATTTTTAATTTCATTATAACCAAATATAATATATATATATATATATAAACAAGGGAACGTTGTGCTCACCACTAATTTTTAAAAACCATTAGGCGGGGCTGCAATGAGGCTGTGACCACAAAATACATATAGACAAATACAAGATTCCTCTGCACTCAACCCATTATCAATATATTTAAGACAGCGACATTTTGCGCATACAGTTACTGAAAAATGCCTTACCCTTTAAACAAAACAGGGATTGTTTGTCCATATATTGCAATATATTTAAGCTGGCCAACTACTTCAAAGTCATCCCATATCTGGCCAGTCATACGCTCAATTTTCATCTGATTCATTAAGAATTCTATTGCTTCATTATACATTTTACAAAGGGATTAAGTTTTACCTGCAACTCACTTGCTGCTTTCAAAGTAAAACTCTCAAATGTGGCTGCCCTTTTATTAGACACCAGTGGGATCACCTGACTATAGCTGGGAGGCGTGGGAGCTACAACGTGGAGCTGGTCACTACTCCTGTATAACTATAACAAACAAGGGAAAGTTGTGCATTTTTTAGTAGCTGTATCCACAAAATGTCTCAAAGTCTGAAATATAACGATAATGGGTTGAGTGCAGAGGAAGCTCTTGTCTATACTGTATATAAAAAATATATATATATATATATATATATAAATATATATATATATAAATATATATACACATATATAGGTATATATGATCCATTATCTGGAAACCCTTTATCCAGACAGCGCTGAATTACAGGGAAGGCTATGTTAATATTTTAAAGATTTTTAGCAGACTTAAGATATGGTGATCCAAATTATGGAAAGATCCCTTATCCAGAAAACTCCAAGTCCCAATGAATCTGTATAGCAGGTCCTATAACTGTATATATTTTCTAGCACACATCATTAATACCAATAAAAAAAACACATGTGTTTGTATTAACACTAATTTCCATATATATATTTATATATATACAAACAAACAACATGGAGTATATTTAACATCACTTGACCTTTCTTTCCAATGGAAACCCACATAGTAATTCAGTGAGAGTATTAACACTAATATATATATATATATATATATATATATATATATATATATATATATATATATATATATATATATACAAACAACATGGAGTATATTTAACATCACTTGACCTTTCTTTCCAATGGTTTCCATTTCCAAAATGTTTTACCTGCAACTGATTAGTATTTTCTTTCCCAAGTACCCAAGGCTTTCACATGTACAGTCATTCTAAGAACATATCTACCAGGGCAAAAAGGTGTTTAATCATCGTTAAATCATCATATTGAGATATATGGCTAGAAAACATTCTACAATGTATACTATTTACCCTAACTAATACTACATTAAACCGCCATGTATACTAGAAAGACACACACTTTAGGATTCAATTTTGACAAAAAAACCCCACCTAATTCAATATTACATTTTCCCATAGATTGCTAATGAATTTTCATGAGATAAACCATGAGATAATTCTTTTTCACCTAATTGAATTTGGCCCTTTGGGAAATACCATCACGCAGGAAAAAAATCACCAAAACTAACTTGTTCTATATTGGACTATTTAATTCAATGTTCAAAAAATTGCCAATTTCCATGTTAACTAATCTGCCCCTCTATCTATACGAGCATATAAAGGCATAATCAGTTTCTACACGTTTGCTCCAGTATAGTAAGAGTAAGTGAAATCTGCAGATCCCATTAATTTATCTCCCTGTTTCTATATTCCTTGTGAAGGATACAGGGGAGCTCAGCAGCATGTATTTAATACTAGGTCATTTCATTACTGGCTTTGTGCCGTTTGAGTGGAAAAGAAACCTGACATAGCTACAAATCTGGGGCAGGTATCACTGAAACCATAGAGAAAGTCATCCTTTATACAGTCCAGTAACAATATGAGAACATTTTTTTACTTTGCTTTCTGCATATCAAACAATTATATTTTGTCCTGTGCAAAGCATAACTGATTTATAGGATATCTTGATATGAGTTCATCAGATAAGATTATCTGGGATTAGACTAATCAGTAAATGTTTCTCTGTTCATTATTTTCCAGAGAAGATTTTCAGTCAATTCTCCAGCTAAAAGATTATTAATCTCCTAAAGAGCATAAACGTCAGGGGGGGTAAAATCACTTTTTGCTCTAATTTTCCAACCGCATCGTCTATTAATGGCACACGCGTGCATCCCTGCTCCCGGGAGGGTTGGATCACACTTTTGCCGTGTGGGTGAGATGAAGATCATCCAGATGGTCATGAATTGTGTAGGCCCTTTGTAAATAAGAGCAATTGTTGCACCTATTTAATAGCTTCTTGTAGCTTCTCTTTAGGACTGTCAGTAATCTCCAGTGGCCTAAAGTCATCACTGTGATGTGACCAGGCTTTTGATCCAATTTTTTTTCCTATAAACCTGATTTACAACCACTTGCAAATATACATTAGCCTCTAATGACCTCAACTAGTGATGATGGTGATCTGATTGCTTAATAAGTAGAGTGTGCCGGACAGTAATGTTTTTTTCCCTTTGGTCATCTGTTAATGCAAATGGCTTCCTACCAAGGCAAATTAACAGTTGATTCTTATTTACTTGTTGTCTTTGGGAATAGAAACAGGGCACAAACAACGGAGAGTAAGGAAAACTGAATATAGAATTGCCATCCTTTTTTCCATTCCAAAGCATGAATAGATACGATAGCTATTAATGAAAATCACTTGATTAAAAAACAGCCATTCCTCCCTCTGAAAAGGCAACATCAATCAATAAAGGTCATCTAATGTCACATGGATGGGCAAAAAAACAAATGTTTTTAATATGTTTTTAGTATTTTTCTTTTCCCTACATCACCTGGTGTTCTGTTAAATGGGCAGTGTGTTCTCAAGTTTTAGACAGGAACAGGAGAACAGCTAAAATGCAATCTACCATAATTAACCTCTAAACTGCCATAATGAACCCAAAAATATCCCCCCCAAAAATTCATAAGGGGTTATTTATTAAGGTCCAAATACGCAAAATCCGAAAACTTCTGATTTTTTAGACCTTAAAGAAAAAAATCCGGATTTTTCGGTATATATTAAAGTACAACAGTATGAAAACAACGAATCAGAAAACCCGGCATCTCAAAGCTCTCTGGGTCCTGTATTGGTCAATGGGGAAGGTCCCAGTGTCTGCGCTGCTGTCAGTACCGATATCTGATGATTTCTGGGATTTTGGGCCAAAAAGTCCCAAAACTCCGAAAAATTTGTGGTTTTTGTGGAAAAGTCCAAAGTTTGCCCAAACCTATTTTTTTTGAATGTTAAATAACGTCCATTCGGGAATTCGTAGTTGCTTGGATTTTTATCTTGAGCTAAATTTGGAGCTTGATAAATAACCCCCTTAAAGTAAATTTTTGGAGGCGGTGTGGATAGCATATCCAATACCTGTTCTACTACTACAGGTATGGGATCAATTATGTGGAAACCTGTTATCCAGAAAGCTCTAAATTACAAGAAGGCCATCTCCCATAGACTCCATTTTTAGCAAATACATTTTTTTAATTATTTCCTTTTTCTCTGTAATAATAAAACAGTATCTTGTGCTTGATCCTAAGATGTAATTATTCCTTATTATATAATGTTACACAGTGTTAGCAACAGTTAAAGAAAGCCCTTATTCCTCCTGTCTTTTTGTTCAGTCTGCAAATACAAATGTTTACTGAAAATAATTCCTTCCTTGCTGCCAAGATTGTGCCTCACCAGTACAGCTAACCGGCGGCTTCTAAACATGTGGGAACTGCAGGTATCAAATAAATACTTATGTCAATTTCTGAATTTTCCATTAATGAAGCCACAGTTTCCATTTAACTGATGTCTGTTATTGTGTAAATGAGAAATGATTTGCAGCTGGGATCCCAAGCACTTTTCAGCAGACAGTTATATAATTAGAAATCTGGCTACATGAATGCTTATTTGTTCTGTTGAGTTCCCTGAGAAGGCATAATGTTCTATATCTAAACCAGGGATCCCCAACCAGTGGCTCGTGAACAACATGTTGCTCACCAACCCCTTGGATGTTGTTCTCGGTGGCCTCAAAGCAGGCCCTTATTTTTCTTATTACTAGCTTGGAGGCAAGTTTGATGGCATAAAAAACATACTGCTGTAGGCTGCCAGTCCACATTTTGCTGTAGGCTGCCAGTCCACATTTTGCACCACCCAGGAACATTTTTCATGCTTGTGTCCAACCCAACTCTTTTTACATCTGAATGTTGCTCAGGGGTTAAAAAGATTTGGGTCCCTCATCTAATCAGGTATTGCCCTTTAATTATTTAGGAAGTTAGGACTATAAAAGCAGCTTCTGCATTTAGCACATTTAATCAGAGTCTGGTAGTCGAACTTCAAATGAAGCTTAGAACCTATGAAGCTATAATAATATCATTTTGCTATTTGGATCAGAGACTGGTTCTTTTATAAAGATGATAACAAGTTGTACACTAGGGGGTAGCTGTATCAAGGGTCGAATTTCGAGGGGTTAAATCCCTCGAAATTCGACTGGGGAATAGAATCGAATAGGGAATTCGGGCGAATTTACGCGCTGGCGAATAGTCAAATGGGCGAATATTCGCACGATCGAATATGATGAATGAATGAATGATCGATCGAATGCCTTTTTATTCAATCAAAAACTTGGAAAAGAAGCCTATGGGACTTTTTTTCTATTTTAACTACAAATATATTAATTTTGATGATTGTTATTTTTGATTTTAAAGCAAAATGACAGGTTTTTTGTTTTTTTTTTAAAAAATGTATGTTTTGCATGTATGTATATGAGTTCATGAAAAAAAGACTTATTTTAAGCAGTGGTAATTTGAAGCATTTTTCCCCAAAATGCATTTAATCAAATTATCTTATTTCAGGCTAAAGGTCTGCCAGCAGCTAATTTAACAGCTATGAGATAATTTAACAGCTATGAGTAGTAATAATGCTTTTAATTACATAACACCAAAACCTTAGGGGCAAATTCATCAAGGGTCGAATTTCAAGGCGTTAAATCCCTCGAAATTCGACTGGGGAATAGAATCGAATAGAATCGAATAGGCAATTCGGGCGAATTTACGCGCTGACGAATAGGCGAATAGGCGTTCGATCGATTATTCGCTCGAAGGATTTTCATTCGATCGAATGCCTTTTTATTCGATCAAAAACGTGGAAAACAAGCCTATGGGACTTTCCCATAGGCTTTTAAAGCAACTCGGTAGGTTTAAATGGTGAAGTAGGCAGTCGAATGATTATTAAAAGAGACAGATCTTCGACTATCGAATGGGCGAATAGTCGCAGCGTTTTTTCGCTTGATCTATTCGAATCATTCTACTCAGGTGAATTTACGCCAATTCGATGGTCGAGGAGCACAAAAAAACTACTCGAAATTCGAGTTTTTTTCCCTCTATTCATTCAACCGAGCTTGGTGAATGTGCCCCTCGATGTTTGAAGAGCCGTCAGGCACATTGGAGTGCATGGTAAACAAATGAAAATGTATTTAGGAATTACATCTCACATAAAAAAAATAGCCTTACGCATTTCGTGCCTAACATGGTCATTATCACTAGCCTGCATATGTTATAAAACTGGTAAGCCTATTTTTATGTGAGAATGTAAAACCTAAAATATTAGTTTACCCCTCTTGAAAGGTTTGGTGGATATCTGCTTCTTATACACAAAGGTCTGAGGCATAGTGATGTGGGTCCTGCCTAAAACCCTCAGGACTGGTGAAACAGGATAGTTCAGGCAAGCAAAACACCACTTCAGCATCTGATGGGTGGCTAAACTTGTGGGACTCTCTGCACGGGACATCACATGGTGCTACTCGGCCTCTGGCCGTCTGCCAGTTGCTTTTCATATTAGGGCCTGTCCCACCCTGCCGCCTCCACTGATGTCACAAGTGAACAGGACAGTCATATACAAAATCATGCATTGATAATATGGTCATAGTCCAGGTTGAGATGGGGTGAGTTAAGATCGGTAAGGGTTGACATCACTGGGACATATGCACCTGGACAATCAGATGCTCTTCAGTTAGTCCTGTTTAATTTACTGGACTCCTATTCTAGCAAATGCAGTAACATAACATAAGTTTAGACTCGTGAATGGAGCCTGCATGTCATGTACATTGGTTGGAGTATCTTAACTACTGTATATCTGCTCTCAATTTAGGATTGCCCCCATTTCTGGATATAATTCCAGCCTTGATATTTATAATATTAGCATAAAATATAATTTTATCCAAGTGGGCACTGACCAATCGACAACCATAACCGAGTTTGTAAGATCACCTTTCCATTTAAACAGAGAAATATGACTTTAGACCAGGGGCCCACCCAAAAACCTTAGACCAGGGGCCCACTCTCAGTACTATTATTCTTCCTCTCCTCACTCAACCTCCATTCTTCTAATCTCTATTCTTTTCATACTATAAACTATTATTCCATCCATTTAGCTTTCTATAAATAGGGAATGGGTATGAAATAGGCCAAATATTTAACAGAATGAGGGCCCACAGACACCTGGGCCCACCGGGAGTTTTCCTGGTTTCCCGGTGGGCCAGTCCGACACTGCCCAGGTCAGGACATTAGATACAGTATAGACTATTTGCTGTTGCATTTTCAACAGAAGCTAGGCTTTCAGATCAATACACAGTTTACACAATACAGAGGACATTGATCATTTTCGTGAAATGATAAACCAGGAATCTATAAGACCGTTAAGAGGATGCCTACAATGAAACCAATTATAAAACAAAAAATATATGTGTAGGTAACTTCACTGATATTAAATTACCAGTAAGAAATTGAATCAATGGGAAGGTGAAATTACATTGAGATGATTTTTGCTCTGCAATAGTATATATATTGCACTACCTTCTTAAAGAAGTTCCTTTTCAATAAGGTACAACCTTATTCATTCATTCAAAAAAATAAAAAGCTTCCAGTTTGCCATGTTCCAGACATGATGGTGATTTCTCCATCAATATCATGCCATCTAGATATCCTTTCTCCCAGCAGCTCAAACCGATGTGGAAGTCAAAGGGCAGATTAATGACATCTGCTGGGAAAGTTTTTTTCCACTGAAACAGACAAGAATAAGTTTCCCGTCAATACTGAACCCATTCCTGATTTTAAATCCATCTAGTTCGTTAGTTAATTTACTGAAATTGAAATTGTCATCATCTGTAAGTGAAGAATACAAAAAAGTATTTCATTTGTTTATTTTAGAAATGCTTGGTTTCAATAAAGGGAATGAATGCAGTGTGTACATTCACAGAGACCTGCAGCCACCCTATAAATACAGCACTGCATTCTGGAATGGTGGGGGCACATAGGAGTCTCCCCCACCCCCTAACAAGTTGTTAAAAATGGTTTACATTTTCTCTGTAATAACGAAACAGTAAACTAAAATATAATTCATCTTTATTAGAGACAAAACAATTCTATTGGGTTTATTTAATATATAAATTATTTTCAAGTACAGTTAAGCTATGAAGAAAGATACCTCAAAACTCCAGGTCCCTAGCATTCTGGATCACAGGTTCCATACCTGTACTTACTACCTGCAAGTGATGAGGATGCCTACCCCTCACCCCAGATCTTTTTTATCTAGCATTATGCGCAAAGGACAGCCGTGCATGAAAAGGGCATGCTCTTGCGTCCCTTAGTGTTCTTGCACTTCTGCTCAGGAATCCTAAATGACTCCTATAAGATTGTTTATAATAAGAGCTGAATATTGTCCCTGAAAAGAAATTGCCAAAATCTCAGATGTGCCGTTGGATGAAATACTGTATGAGCAGTGCCGGGCCAAGCCGACCGGACGCCCTCGGCGACCTGGCCGGCCATCGTGATCCCCTCCGTGCGCGCACATGCACAGAGCACCGGAGCAGAGGGCAGGAGAGAGCACCGTAGTGGAGGGGAGAGAGAGGGGAAGGCATCGGAGGGGGAGAAGGAGGGGATAGCGCCGGAGGCGAGAGGGAGAGCGCTGGAGGGGAAAGCACGGGAGAGGAGAGGGAGAGCTCCATAAGGGAGGGGGCTGGAGGGGAAGGGAGGGGAAAGTGCTGGAGGGGAGGGTAAATCGCTGGAAAAGAGGGGAGAGCAGCAAACATGGACTAGGGGTAGGCAGAAGACAGGTACCTGCCAGCGCCCCCCTTTCATTGAGCCCTAGGCAGGTGTATCTTCTGCCTACCCCCTTCCGGACTTGCATATGAGGTTCAGTGTATAAAATGTAATATTTCATGTTTTGGGGCATATTTACTACTAGTCCTGGACTGGGAGTCAAAATAGGCCCTGTCATTCCAAGTACACAGAGGCCCAAACAGCCCTCTACCAGCCCACTATATGGTAACTTTCTATGGAGCCATACAGCAGCCCCTCTGGCATTTGCCTGAACCCACAGATTGCCAGCCCAGGCCTGACTACAATGTGTAAATGGTGTCCACCACAGATCATCAGAGGGCAATTCCCTAATTCTCTATTTGATTGAATGAGATTTTAAGTGCATATTTATCAATAGGTAGAAAGAGAAATCTCTCTCTATATATTTACCTCTAAAAATCCTTCAGAAGAGAACGGAACTGTAAAATTATCCTCTGGTGAACTGTGGGAACCTTTGTTTTTACAACTTATATAAATAGTTCCTATCCTTAGAATTTCACATAAAAGAATACAAATTGCACTCTAAAGGACCAAGATTGAATTCTTAGAGCAGTCTTTTTGTGTAGGAAAAGGAAGGATTAATTGTTTGGCCTTAAGAAACTAGTGCACATAGGGACTTAAAAAAGGCCACTGCATTTGCCCTGAGGACCACAGGGTTTTAAAATGTTATAATTAAATAACATGTACATTAGAATCCAATTAATTAGAAGGACTAAATACATCTCATACCAAATAAGTAGCCATTTTTTTCATTATCATATATATAGTTCAGAAGGACAAATCTGCCCCCCATTGTAGGCTCCATTTTCAATTTACATAAGCAGCGTCTGTCATTGCTAAAATGACCAAACTTTGCCCTGGGAATAAATAAATATTTATAACCTTGCTAGGAAAGCAATGGACACGAGGACGCGTGCAATTAAACAGTTAAGGACACTAATTAAAAAAAACTGCATTGAAATAGGCAATTTCCCATATAGGCGCTGGGTTGCCAATTGACCCAGTTTATGAAATAAGACGTTAGGCCACGGCAGCATTACATCTATCAAGAGGCACGCTGGTGCTTAATTGTAAACCTGTTTTTATGCTAAGTATTTGTACTCCCTAATTTGCTCATATAAATACTTGCATGTCTATTACTCATTAGGCAAATTGGGACAAAAATGAAACATCTTAAAACTGCTTAATTTGCATAAGCTGATCCACGTACTGCAAATGGAGGAGCTTATGCAAATTAATTTTTGGGCTGTAAATAGAGCCAAAAATAAGATGTTTAATACCCTCTTTCTTTTAATTCACTATTTTTTTTTTGCATTTTAATGATTTTCTAAAAGATTACTTTTACCCATGAAGGCTTTCAGACTTGATGCTTTGGTTCAGTGATAAGCTTCCCTAAACTATAATTGGGCATTTAAGTCTCTTTAATACTTCATATTTCCTGTCTAGGTTATTTTGATGCAATCTGGCATGCTTTTCTTTCTGTTGTTATTGAACACGAACAGCAAAACGTGCCTGGTTTATTGTACTGAACCTTCTGAAATATGATTATAAAAAGGGGATTTTGACCTTATCTGGAGGTAAAAGATACTTTTCTTTCTCCATAAAAAAATTATCTTCAAATAAAGTCTGCAGAGGGTAAACAATATAATAGAGGCACCAAAAAAAAAAAAAAAACTCAAAAGAGCTTTAACATAAAAATTCCAATGGCTAGGGTTTAGAATAATTAAACTGATGGTTTGATCATTCAGGTAGAACCAAGTACAGGTATGGGATCCGTTATCCAGAAACCCGTTAGCTCTAAATTATGGAAGACCGTCTCCCAGACGCTACATTTTATACAAATAATCCACATTTTTGAACATGATTTCCCTTTTCTCTGTAACAAGCTGCAATTGATCCCAAATAAGATATAATTAATCCTTACTGGAAGCAAAATCAGCCTATTGGGTTTATTTAATGTTTACATGATTTGCTAGTAGAGTTTCATTAGGAAGATCCAAATTATGGAAAGATCCATATCCGGAAAACACTAGGTCCCAAGCATTTTGGATAACAGGTCCCAAGTCTATGAGTAAGTGCCCCAGTAGGCAAGTAACGTGTTAGGCTGTCATATGTATGTCCTAATAAATGATTTGAATTTTTTATAATAACTTTGGTCTTTACTTTTGGAGAAAACTCACAACTTCTTGCTGTTTTGGATTTTTGCACACATGGAACTGTGAGTATTTTTCTCCCCTCATTCATTATTTTTTGACACTTTTCTTCTGATTAATAATGGTATAATTCTAGGCATTGTGCACCAATTTCTTTAATATTTTAACAGGGCCCATGCCTATGAATCAGGCATCATATAAAATTGCTGGAAACTATTTTGCCATTAATATCCCATCTTTCCCAGTGATCCTTGCTTAAACAGACAGTCTTGATTTTCAGTTCTAAATATGCAAGGGCTAATCCAAAAGTAGGCGCAGTTCAGGATCAGGGGTGGTTTTGGTGTGACCAGGGTAGATCAGAGTGTAGCCTATGTTGCTGAGTTTTTAGTCTTGGATGTTGTAAATCATGCTGTAACACACACCTACATACATATGTCAAATATTTTGATGTCCAATGTTTGATTAGATACACTACGGCATAATCTGAATCCTGCTGCAAAAGTGAATCCCAAACCGAATCCAGGATTCGGTGCATCCCTAATAAATATTGTGATGCAAACTGCAGGGGCTGCCTACCCCTAGTTCTGGCCCATATGTAATCTGCAGCAAGGCAGCAGCAGCAACGCATCAGAAAGGGGGATGATGATTTAGAAATCTATATAAGTTTATTCTGTACAGGATAGAGGTTTATCAAAAAAAAACGAAGTAATAAAAATGTAAAAGAATAAAAAATAAATTATCTTTGAATATCAGTTACTATATCATACTGATTACTAGACCTGTAACAAACATAACACCTTTTATTGCATAGACATGCACGTTAGGAATATTAGCACTTAAAGAACTGTTATTACATTATCAGGCTCTTAATGTTTGGTAATATTTTGTAATATTTTAGCTAACTTTACTCTCCTGCTGTGCATTTTTTATGCAGGGGAATTCGTTTGAAAATAAGGGACTGATTTATCAAAATTCAAGTTTCTGATTATTCACAATTTGAGAAAATAATGCAGAAAAAAAAGTGAATAGTCTCCAGAACCTTGAATGGTCAGTATTTATTAAAGAAAAGAAAACTGGCGTTAGAAGTCAATGGAAATGGTCTCTATCAACTTTATTTATTTATTTTCCCAGTTCATGAAAACTGAAAGGAACAATATGAATCTTGCTGGTGTGTGACTTTTAAAGCATCCAGGACCATTCTGTCATATTTTTACTTAAATAAGCAATTGTTTGAGAAAGAAATTAAATACATTTTGTTGCAGGTTTCTTTTCCCCGACCTCAAAAATTAGGAAAAAGGCCTCCCCAAATCGGCCTTCGATAAATTGGCCCCTTAGTGCTTAGAAGTAGTAAAATGTTCATAGCATAGCAGAATACCCATGGCTGCTTCTGTTAGCTTCCCAAAAAGTAAAGCTTTATCTTCCTATAGGAAATAAAGGGATTATGTCAGTTGTAAACTGGCAAACAAATCTCAGTAATACTTTGGTTAAAGAGCATTTAAAAGTTCATAGTAAACAGATGAATTAAAATAAATACTGTTAAACTCAAGTTGCATTAATCAAATTTTAAAATTAAATGGTTTTTGTTCAAACTGAAGTTTTATAAGTTTTTTTAAAATTTAAACCTGTTTTTCCAACTTTCATACTTTATGGGCTTCTAAATTTGGAAAACTGTAAAGCCATTACCAGTGGCGTAACTAGATGTTATGGGACCGACGGAAAATTTAAATTGGAGACCCCAAAACATTGCTAAATTGAGCAGTACAGGTATGGGATCAATATCTAGAAACCCATTATCCAGTTAGCTCCAAATTATGGAAGGGCCATCTCCCATAGACTCCATTTTATCCAAATAATCCAGATTATTAGAAATGATTTCCTTTTTCTCTGTAATAATAAAAGAGTACATTATACTTGATCCAAAATAAGATATAGTTAATCCTTATTGAAAGCAAAAACAACCTATTGGGTTTATTGAATGTTTACATGATTTTCTAGTTGATTTAGGAGGTTATTTACTAAACTTCGAATTTTTATGGTTGGGCTTTTTGGGGCAAAAACTCACATTTTTCGTGTAATGCGAGATGCCCCTATCTCAATTTGAACACATTATGGTCTGCTCTGGGTTTAGCCTGATAATCCAAAAATTGTGGAAAAACCTGAAAAAATTGAACGATTCAGGAGTAAAGTCCAAAAATATGGTATGATTCTGGGTTTTCCTCGATTTATCCTGATCCAATTTATCCAATTTGAGTTATTTTAATAAATAAGGCAAAATCAGGGATGGGCATTTGGTCAAGCTTTTTTTATTTAAAAAATAAAATTTTATTTTGTAAATAACCCCCTTAATGTCCCATACTTGTACTTGTATTTTATAAATATAATATGTTATCGTATGGATTTATCCATATCAATACAAAAGCAAAAGTAGTAAAGTATCAAACGTTTTATAAACCTATTAAATATTGATATAGAATGCCTCTACATAGATTTTAATACATTTAGGTTTATTAATTAAACCCATTGAGTGCATAGTTACATTGATAGCGAACTAGATGGTGGATAGATACATATACAGATAGATAAAAACATCATCTGAAGGTTTGTTATAATATAAAATTGAGTAGTTGTGTATTGTTGGATGATTTCAGGACTTCCAAAATAGCATGGCAGACTTTCCCACTGATTCAGTATACAGGATATCCAGAGGAACATATACCACATTGGAATCTCCTAAAAGAAAGAGAAATTGGCTTCAGCGTTGCGGTTTATTAGTTAGGCTGGCTTAAAGCTCATTAAGGCTAATTGATATGACTGTATGAGCTATGTCTGTGGGACTGCCTGCCTGGAAAGTTTTGGGCACAAGACAGAGTTTGGTAGAAGGTCTCCAACTGTGACCAGCCACAAACTAGCATAAAAACTGTCTACTCTGATTATTCCCCACAAAAGCACTAATATTTTATTGCAGAATGCTTGTCTGATTACCTTAGCTTATTATGTTTTGATCTACCCTCCAAAATGTGCTAATTAAACAGAAATCATCAAGTCAATTAGAGAGAAGCTCTCATTAAAGCTAAATAAAACCTCACATACGGGAAATATCTTGACGTGAATGCTACAGCCAACTGCAGAGGTCTAACCCAAATAATTAGAATTATTATTCTATCACTGGCACATTGTGATTATGAACAGAGTTCTAACAACAGGCCGAAGCTGGATACATTTTTAGCATCGGGTACTGGACTTGTTCTACAGGGGCTTGCAGTTAAGAGTAACAACCAAAAATATATGTAGGACCTCTTTGGAACTATATAAATCAGAAAGGTGTCCCCTGAAGCAAAAACAAAGTGGCCGCCTTATATAAACGGTAAGTATTAGCCATACTTAGCATAATAAGGGTGCAAATATATAAAAAGAAAAATAAATGAATAAATGAATTAATGTATTCATGTAGTAAGTGAAAAAGCACTTTGCAACATTTACACACAATATTTATTCTGGTGATTTCACATGACATGGTAAATTGGGTGTCTGTATAATCTGTAAGTACAAAGGGACGACCCACTGAATTCAATTATCAGTCCACAGGTCATTGGTATGGATTGCTATTGTGCATGAACACAAATTCAAAGGCAACACTATTGGGCATATTTATTAAGTTGAGTAAAAAAAAGTGGAGTTAGGATGCAGCCCAAAGCACCACTATATTGTGCAAAATCACGGGGGGTTCCAAAGCACAACTAAGTTGCATAGAGATGGCAGCAGTTATTCATTAATGGTTTACCTGTGATCAAGTACCGGAGGGTAGTATTGAAGTGTAAAGAATCATTTTTCACCTTCTGAAGCAGCCCTGGGAGGGGGGGTGGACAACCCTGTAAACGGATACAATTTAGTTGATACATATCATATTATCAAAGATATTATCTTATCTTTGTCCCTGCTGAGCAGAATCTCTGAGTTTCATGAAAGGCAGCTGTTAGAATTGATACAATAGTTACTAATACTCCAGAGATGCTGCTGAGAAATGTATCAACTCAATGTTGCAAAATTGTAACAGTTTAGAGTCTGCACCTGAATTACTGAGCTGCCAGACTCAAACACCAGAGACAGGGAGATTAAACTTTAAATCTCGATTTTGGAAAAACAGTAAAAAATAATGGAAAGTAATTGAAAAAAGTTTTTATTTCTGGGGAGCAATCTAAAAACAACTGAATTGAAAAAAGCGTTTGGAAGGTGAACGACCCCTTTAACATGTAATTTTGAATAAAAAAAATTGATTTTTATGAATATTTAGTTAAGGGCTACTTTTGTTATGAGTGATGATTTATGCCCTTGGAACTGGGGCAATATCCAGATAACTCTGACCCATTTTTGATCTGCAGTTATATTCCCCTAAGAGGCAATATTTTGTTTGGACAAAACTCCAATGTGCCATGTCCATCTATTTGATGAATTAAGTGCCATGTGCCTGTTAACAATGTGTATACCTGGAGCTACTGTCACCCTGGATCTGGCAGTAGCTCCAGGGCAGGGCAGCAGGACTAGCATAGGAGGAACCTGGATTTTTCCCAGTATCCTGTAAAGCTGGCCATAGATGTAAAGATTTTTAAATGATCTATTCGTTATCGTGAGACCACGATTATTTTGAAACGATTGTTTAAATGTACAATTTGTCCATCAACTAAAAAGACCATTTCAGGCGATATTGCCAGGAAAACAAAGGGGAGCTGCCTGCTTGGCCCTGCAAACATAAATAGATTGCACTGGGACCGATAAAATCTTTTTTTTAACCTGGCCGATCAATTTTCTGACAGATGACGGACTAAAAATCGTAAGATGCACGATCGTTCAATTCCCACTAACTTCACAATCGATCGTTCACCAACGAAAGATCTTTGCGTCTATGGGGACCTTTAGTCCTACCCATCCACCCACTTGCCTGCCACCACCAGCCTAGGCCAAAGTGTTCATTGTGGGGACTAGTAGCCACAAAGAGACATTGGCAAGGAAGTGGAGTGGGTGTGCATTGAGGTTGGGGGTATTTGCAGGGGGGAGGAATTTGTATTCCCCAGTACTTCTAATAGACACTGATCCAGGGTCCCCACAGTGGGTTGTGTCGTGGGTTGTGCAGTGGTGTACTTGCTCAAAAGGTGAGATGACTGCAATGGTGTGATGAGTTTCAAATTATGGTATAACAAGCTATATAACATTTTTTGAGAATATTGCCCCCTTATTTTCTCCTCAGCTCCACCAAACCTGAGGTGGTGTAAAATAATGGTGTACATTTCTGGAGTGAATGTACCAAACTTATATATATTTATATATACTGTATATCACCACTTTGAAACTTTTTTTTGATGTTACTGGTCCTTTAAACATGCCCAGTGCAAGTGAACTGATGTTGTTATAGGAGGAGTTCACCTTCATGTTAACTTTTAGTATGTTATAGAATGGCTAATTCTAAGCAACTTTTCAAGTGGTCTTAATTTTTTCTTTCTTACATTTTTTAAATTATTTACCTTCTGACTCTTTCAGACTTTCAAATGGGGGTCACTGACCCCATCTAAAAAAACAAATGCTCTGTAAGGCTACAAACGTATTGTTATTGCTACTTTTTATTACTCGTCTTTCTATTCAGGCCTCTCCTATTCATATTCCAGTCTCTTATTCAAATCATTGAATGGTTGCTAGGGTAATTTGGGCCCTAGCAACCAGATTACTGAAATTGCAAACTATTGAGCTGCTGATTCCTTCTTCTCTGTAACAATAAAACAGTACCTTGTACTTGATCCCAACTAAGATATAATTAATCCTTATCCTTACAACCCTATATGGAATTCTCTCCCTGAATCAGTTGTAGAGGCTGATACATTAGATAACTTTAAGAAGGGGTTGGATGGCTTTCTAGCAAGTGAGGGAATACAGGGTTATGGAAGATAGCTCATAGTACAAGTTGATCCAGGGACTGGTCCAATCGCCATTTTGGAGTCAGGAAGGATTTTTTCCCCCTCTGAGGCAAATTGGAGAGGCTTCAGATGTTTTTTTTTGCCTTCCTCTGGATCAACTAGCCGGCAGATTAAAAAAAAAATAAAAAAAACCCCAAAAGGTTGAACTTGATGGATGTGTGTCTTTTTCAACCTAATTTACTATGTTACTATTGGATTTACTTAGGGGGTTATTTATCAAAGTCCGAATTTATCTCAATATTTTCTGCTACAAACTCCGATCAAATCCGCTCAGGTTTTTTGCGCTTATTTATTATTGCATTTTCCTGAAAATTTGCTTTGCAGAAAAAAACAGATTTTCACAATTTTTAGGATTTTTCATCCGATTTTCATGATTTTTTCAGATTTTTCACCCGAAAACTCAGACTTTTGCCTGAAAACTCAGAAAACCCAGCGCACATCAAAAAATCATTGGGACTTCTCCCATTGACTTATATGCAACCTTGACAGGTCTAAGATGACGGATTTTCAGATTCTGACTTTTCCATCCTCGGGGTTTAGTAAATTCAGAAAAATTCGTGATTTTTTTAAAAGTCTGATTTCATTAAAAAAAAAAATCACAAAATTGATCTGTATTTAAATGTTACCTTTTAATAAAACCCCTAAAGGATTAACTTGCATTCTTATAATAAAACACAGGGAGTTACAGTACAAGTTCTTGTACAAGTGGTATTTATTCCAGTGATGAAGGCTTTGAATATACGGACTCAAGCTGCTCTGCATCTTCCCTAGTGCTGAGTGTGTGACAGATGTCTTGTGTTAATGTTGAATGATTAAATGTCAAGTCAGACACCACTCCCTAGATATATGGAATTCTGCCTCATCGGCCACACAATCTGCCTCCAATCTGCTAAATCGTTTAAAGCCTTTTCTTGATTGTAAATAATGGGACCTACAACAATCCACATGCAATTGCACGGACAGACCCTAACGTTCTTCTAATGCCAATTTCCTACAGTCTAAAGTCTAGGGAATTGGATCCTCCTTCAAATAACCATGCAGCTTATTTCATCAAGGTTCAAATACTGATGAATGAGCCAAAACCAATTTGAACTATTTCATCTCTACTTCTTAGAAGTGATTGCTTGAACTAACCTTCCTAACAGGGGTCGTAAGCAGGAGCCCTCTAGCTGTTGAATTACATTTTCCTGTAGCCCGATGGGTAAGAATGCTGGAAGTTTTGTTGTTCAGCAACAGCTGTGCTGCAGGTTGGATGCAGAGAAAGACTACTTCATCGTAGAGATCCATCAAAGGGGAGGTTCACCTTTAAGTTAACTTTTAGTATGTTATAGAATTACCAGTTCTAAGCAACTTTTCAATTGGTCATTATTTATTTTTTAATATTTTTTATTCATTATCTGACTTTTTTCAGCTTTCAAATTGGGGTCACTGACCCTGTCTTAAAAAAAACAAATGCGCTGTAAGCTACTGTATTGCTACTTTTTATTACTCATCTTTCTATTTAGCCCCTCTCCAATACATATTGCAGTCTCTTATTCAAATCAATTGATGGTTGCTAGAGTAATTTGGACTGTAGATTGCTTAAAGGCAAAAAACTCCTTTAAAGAAGAATTCACCCCTTAACTAAATATACCCTAACCCCTACCCTACGTAGACCCCCCAAAATTCTTCCCCCAGTCTAGCTCCCCCCCTGGGAAATGCCCCTAACTTTTTAAGTACCCCTCGTGCAGATTTAGGGTTCACAATTAAAGGCTGCCATCTTCCGGGTCTTCGGTAATCTGGCGCATGAGCAATTTCCCGGTTTGCGACAACTGCGCATGCGTCAATCTCCTGAACTGGGAGCAGTCAAAAAACTTCTCACAGTAGCATAAAAGAATAGAATTTTAGCAGCTCCATGCTTAGCAACTGTCTCTTATCATCATAACAATGTCATAAATTCCTTGTAGAAGTGCCACATGATTACTGTTTGTGAGCTATCCCACAAATCCATGCTCTAGTACTGGAAGGTATACCATCTCCACCATAAGTGCTGGAGTCTGGCAACCAGCTGGACAATGTAGCTTGGATAGGCAGTTAGCCCAATATCAACATACAGCCTGGTTGAGTATTACCTTGACGGGGTCCCCTTATAGTTGTACTCATTCAAGCCAAATGAAAATATCATTTTCCAATAAACATTATTAGCTTGGGAATGGAAGGGACAAGAGCAGCAACTTCTAGAACAAAAGTTTCAGGCAAAGTATTTGGCCATCACTATGTATGGACCTGCATTATCCACTTGTTTGGACGGCAGGTTCATTGGTCAGAAACCAGGAAGGTTGGCCAGTTTATGGACACCTGCCAGGACTTATCTGGGATGGTAAAATGCCAAAAGGGTATTTAATCCTTTTAAAGATACAGATAGTAGATTCTGCAATTTGAGCACTTCTGGGTACAAAAGTGTATTACCAGCTTTACAATCAGACATACACTTCTGTCCTCTGCTGCTAGGCAAAGAGTAGAGCGGTAGAAGAGCAATGACAACAGCAGATGTATGGTTTCTTACTGGCATCTGCCATCTTCCTTGACATGGCGGTCCTCCAGTGACCATCCGATCCCATTCTGCATGCCTGCTCCTGGTAATACACACACAAATACATAAAATGACAAACTGGAGGTCTGCTGAATAAAAAGCTAAATAAAAAACCCCACAAATAATAAAAATTCAAACCGATTGAGAATTGTCACAGAATATCACTCTCTTTATCATACTAATAGTTAACTCAAAGGTGAACATCCCTTTTAAGCAACAATTTGCAGTTTGGCAGTAGAGTGACACATTTTCTCATTTTACAGAATGTGTACTTTCTAATAATAATAGATGGTTTTCTAGGGCATTTGTAGTTTTTAGAGGCAATGTATTGTTTGCATTGCATCAGCCAAAGTGACAGCCTTTCAAGTTTGTACACGCTGTAGTTCATTTATAACTACAGGGCAAATTTGCACATGGGCAGTAATTGATAGGTCTGCTTTCATTCTTTAACCTACAGGTGACTAAAGAAAGCCAGAGTGGTTGTTATGGGTTTCTGCCAAGGTGCACATTTGCCCAGTGGCTCATCATGGGGCCCAATGTACCTCCTAGGCCCCCCTGCAGCCGCAGGGTCTGCTTCCTCTGTAGTTACGCCCCTGATCTGGCTATGCGCACGGTTTCCATAGTCTCTGACAACTCATATGGGCAGATTTACTAAAGGGCGAAGTGACTAACGCTGGCGAAACCTCGCCAGCATTACGTCTTTTAGGCAGTTTGCCCGAGTTACTAACGGCGCAGAAGCAACTTCACTAGCAAAAGAGACCAATGCTAGCGCTCATTCGAACTCTATCGAAAGGCGAATTTTCGCTCTGGAGAATGGACGTTACTCCGCAAATTCACTAAGATGCAGATTTTACTGAACTTTACCTCTTTCGCCAGACTTGCCTTCGCCAGATCAGACCGGGCGAAGTGCATTGGAGTGCATCGTTTTTCCTCAAATTTTAGTAGAAAAAAATGCTGGTGTCTTTTCCTTTTTTCAGAGTGATAGGCTGCAAAAGTCCATAAAATTCTTTTTGGGTAACCGGGTTCCCCCAAACATTTTCTAACACATGGAACATAAACTATACAGTGGGCTCATGTGTAGGGCATTATAAGAACTCCATTTTCTTTATTAAGGTTCCCTGAACTTGTGTAATGTCCATGGAACTTTATAATTTCCCACCTTATGCAAATTAGCCATCGCTAGTGAATCTTCGGTTTCATTGCCAAAGTAACGCTAGTGAAACTTCACCAGCGTTTGGCACCCTGGACGCAACTTCACATTTTAGTAAATTAGCATTGCCCTAGTGAATTTACGCCTGGCGAAGTTTTGCAATTGCTGCGAGGCCGTTGCTGGCAAATTTTTGCCGGTTGGTAAACCTTCCCCATAGTCTCTGACAACTCTCAAGAATTCTCGAGTAAGTGGCATGATGGAAAGATTTCCATTCAAATGATGACGTGCCTATTGATTTGGATGAAACTCAGCAGATCTGAGCTCATAAACCAGCAAGAAAGCATGAACAAAAAAAAACAAAACAACCATGGGGACATTTTTTTGTTTTTTATTAGAAAGCAATGCAATTTTCATCCCAAAATGATTGACTGTTATTCTGGCATAAATTAAATGTATATACTCTACCCAGTGGCGTAACTTCGGAAGCCAGGGCCCCCCTGCAAAGAAATTTCCAGGGCCCCCCTCTCCCCCCAGAACTCATAGAAGGCTGGCACAGTAGCAATTCCATGTATAAATACCCCAGAACTATAGAAGGATGGCACAGTCGCAATTTCACATATAAATACCCCAGGAAAGTAAAGTTCCAACAACATGCCACCAAAAACAAGCACACTGCTATGAACACAAGTTACCCAGGGCAAATATAGAATATGTAAAAGCAACAACGTACTGGTTGCTTTTTAAAGTAGTTAAATGTTAGGCGGAACTGAAGCAGGAGCAGGAGAAGTTAATATTGTTGCTCTGTAAAAAAGAAATGTATGTTTTCAGTAGCAGAAGCCCCGTAGAGGTCCGGATCGCCAGCGCCATCCCCCGAAATGATCCTGGCTGGTTGCACATACTGAGGAAGCAGGCCCCTGCCGGGCCCCCTGTACCCCTGGCCCCCCCCCGTGACTGCTGGGTCTGCTTCCTCTGTAGTTACGCTACTGACTCTACCCCAGACCCATGAGTGATTTTTTATGTTTTATTAGTATAGCTGCTTGAATTTCCTTCTTAATAAATATATCTTTTGGGAATATCAGGCTTCATCTGGCAGCAAAGGAGAAGGCTGTGGCCAAATTCTGATAGATGCCATGAGTGCTTCAGCTGTCATCTTCTGGATAGCCAGGGGATTCTTCACCGAAATTTTTCCAAGCCCCAAAAGTGCCGTCACCAGCCCTGGAATTGATGTCACCTGTCCCCGGAAGTCACATCTTACACTTCAAATGGCATCCAGAAAGCTTACTTGCACATAAGCGGGAGAATGCTTAAAATTCAGCAGAAACTGGTAGGATAATGGGAGACTGGGGGGAAAAGGGGCAAAATTGGATAACTCCAAAAAAATAAGAATAGAAACCTCAGGTATTCCTAGGAATTAACGTAAACCATTTCATTTAGCACTTATATGCTGTACAGAACATTATACATTTATAATATCTGTCTGGCACAAGCATAATTATTGATGGTAATGTCCTTTTAGAATTGTAGCCCACGCTGTGCATCTAAAAAGGGGTTAATCACTTTATTCAGATGGCTGGGGGTTTGTTACGTTAGTGCTTTGGTCGTCCTGAGAATTAACAAAAGATAAGCTAAAAGTTCATTTATAAGAGTATTAAAGGATAATTATGATAGAGTAAATGCAGAGGGTCAAAAAGCATTATGATAAACATAGTCATAATATAGGGCTTAGGAAAATAGGCTAAAATGCATTCAGTAATACAGTACCTAATATTACCCCAAATTCCATTACACTCTCTGTGCACTTATTTTACTTTTATTAATGTGATAAAATTATATTGATTTGGGATTGGATCTAAACGTGCTCCAATCGGCAAACTGACACGGTGATTCAAATGAAAGTCGAAAACACTTGCAAAACTGCAACCTTTTTAACATCAACAATATAATAATAATAATGAAAAAAAAAAAAGATTTTAGAGGAAATCTGTTTCAATCAGATTATGGGAGAAGTGGGTAAAGCTGATTACAAGCCCACTAAACACATCATTTGTGCAGTATTTCCTCTCAAACAATAGTGTTAATTCCACTTTAACAAGTACCATCTAAGAAATCAATAATTAATGGAAAACCATTAACAAGATGAGATTTTGGGCATAAGATCAATTAAAACACCTGTACCTGTTATTTCAAAGGCAATTTAATGTAACACAGTAAAAAATGAGAAATCAATTACTTTACCAATTAGGTTGTTGAAATTATATTCATGTAAGTAGAAGGGTAGATTAAATATCATACATTCTAACCATGTGTTTTGGATGGGGCTAGTCATAAGAACATCATCATAATTTATTTATAAAGGGCCAACAAGTTACACAGTGCTTTACATTAGATAATGAACAGGGAACAAACAGTAAATAACAAACAAGGGTTTACAGAGTATAATAACATTCAAGGGCCCTTCTCGCAAGAGTTTACAAACTAAAGGGTTAGGGTACAATTGAGCTACAGGGATTTCAGTACAAATTTGTGATTTATAATATGACTGATTAATTAAGGTACATTGAATAAGCTTGAAGCAGCAAAAAGTTGTGCGTTTTCTCCAAAAGTAAAGTAAAGTAAAGCAAAAATTATAATTAAAAGTTCAAATCATTTATTAATAGGGATGCACCGAATTCAGGATTCGGTTCTGGATTCGGCCAGGATACGGCCTTTTTCAGATGGATTCGGATTAGTCAGAATCCTTCAGCCCGGCCGAACCGAATCTGAATTTGCATATGCAAATTAGGGGCAGGGAGGAAAATTACGTGCCTTTTTGCCACAGGGAAGTAAAAAATGTTTACCACTTCCCACCCCTAATTTTCATATGCAAATTAGAGTTCAGATTCAGTTTGGTATTTGGCTGAATCTTTCACAAAGGATTCGGGGTTCGGACGAATCCAAAATAGTGGATTCGGTGTATCCCTATTTATTAGGACATTCAGATAACCGCCTAACGCTTTTTGTACCTACTGGGGCACTTACTCCTAGGCTATATGAGTATGAGCCTATAGAGCCTATGAGTAAGTGCCCCAGTAGGTAAGAAACGCATTAGGCAGTTATCTGTATGTCCTAATAAATGATTTGAACTTTTAATTATAATTTTTGGTCTTTACTTTTTGAGAAAACTCACAACTTTTTGCTGCTTCAGATTTTTGCACCCATGGACTGGGGTGAACTGTGAGTATTTTTCTCCCCCTATTATTTGCTTATTTTCTTTTTGATTATCAATGGTACGGTTATTGGCATTGTGCACCATATTTCTAATGTTTGACATTGAATAAGCTTTCCTAAACAGGTGGGTCTATAGGGAGCATTTAAAAGTTTGGAAGGAAGGAGAAAGTCTGTTAGCTCAAGGCAGAGAGTTCCAGAGAAAAGCAGAAGCCAGAGAGAAGTCTTGTAGAGGAAGATGGGCTGAAGTGATAAGAGGAGAACAGAGGTAAAGGTCTGAAGAGGAGCAAAGGTTGAGAGTATTTTGAGACCAGAGACGAAATGTAGGGAGGAGCTTCATTGTTAAAGGCCTTGAATGTGAGTGCTAATAGTTTGGATTTGATTCTAGAGAAGATTTGGAGCCAGTAAAGGGATATGCATATAGCAGCAGCTGATTTTGAGCGGTGAGATAGATGAATGAGTCTAGCAGCAGCATTTAGAACAGATAAGGGTTCTTGTTAGTCTTCTTAAATGGTATTTAGTTTTATGCCATTGTATCGAATATCACATATTCTCTTCATCTGCTTAACATTTGCTGTCATAATGATTGTATTTGTTTAATATGAAAATCAAATCAAATATTTTCAAAATAAATAGAACAGATTAGAGTTGTGAAAGGCAACTTGTTGGAATACCTGCAAAGTAGGTAGCAGTAGTCAAGGCAGGAGATGATAAGAGACTGGATAAGTGTTTTGGTTGTATGTGAAGCCTCCATAGGAGAGGACCAGTGGCGTAACTACCGAGGAAGCAGACCCCGCAGTCGCGGGGGGGCCCGGGGCCTGCTTCCTCAGCAGTGCCGGATTACCCACAAGGCGCCCTAGGCTAGGGCCCACCCACCTGGTTTTAGGGGCCTGGGATGGAGATCCATGCGGTCGCTGGTGGGGACTGAGCAATATGGAGAGAGAGACTCTGCTGCTGAGTCTTGCTGCTCCATGGAAGTGACACTGCCCGCCCCCTCCCTCCGCAGCTTTGCTGGGCTGGCTGGACTGTGCGCTGAATAAAGTTGGAGATGTCACGGCTCCTCACAGCCACGTGACTCGTCTCAGGGAGAGAGATAACTGCCTGCTGCTCTGCATCGTAATTCATCAGGTCAGCATGTGAGGCCCTGGGAAGAGCTACTGTAGGCATAAAGTTGATGGGAGGTTAAGGCTATAGACAGGGGAAGGGAGCTGGGGAGAGGGATCGCTGACACTTTTTATTGCTGCACAGGTACCAGCCACAATCTGGACTGTTGGGGGGCGGGTTTGGGGAGTTCTAGTTCAGCGAGTGCTTTGTTTTTGGTTTTCCTCAGCACATAGTAACCTAAAATCTGCAAAATGTTTTTGATCTATGTTCCATACTGAACACAATTAGAAACATCACAAGCTTTCCACTACATCAGGATAGACCAGAAGTGCCCATTAATCCCACACATTCCAACATGCTGATAAAGAGGCAGACTATTTTTATATCTGTATCAGCTAAATAAAATGTTCAAACATGCACAAACCATCAAACTAACTTTGTGTTATCCTGCTTGAATTCTGGGGGTATTGATACATGAAATAATCCCTGTGCCATCCTACTATGAGTTCTGGGGTATTTATACATGAAATAATTCCTGTGCCATCCTGCTATGAGTTCTGGGGGTATTTATACATAGAATTGCTACCATGCTATCTTGATCTGAATTCTGGGGGTATTTTACATGAAATTGCCACTGCATTCATTCTGCTAAGTGTTTTATGGGCATTATAAATGAAATTGCATCAGTGGTTTTTTTCAGAACAATGAGATTTATAGGAAGAGGTTTAGAGGAAGATCTAAAATAAATGGCTTTCTATAAATATATATTCAAAGTGGGCATGATCTGCAGTAACAGCCCTTAAGTTTGCTCATAGCCTTTACAGAGAGATATGTGAAATTGACACTTTAGCATCCTTCTGTAGTTCTGGGGTATTTATATATGAAATTGTGACTGTGCCATCCTTCCATGACTTCTGGGGATATTATACATGAAATTCTCCCACTATTTTGTGCAGAGTGGGCCCTGAGAATTTTTTTGCAGGGGGGCCCTGGCATCCGAAGTTACGCCACTGGAGAGGACAGCAGGTGAAGCAGTATCGGTAGGAGAGAGCCATGTTTCAGTGATAGCCAGAAGGTTAAGAGATTTGGATATAAAGAGGTCCTGAACTGCTGTGAGTTGATTGAAAATTGATTTTGCATTCCAGAGGGCACATGAGAATTTAAGAGAGGATGATGGCTTTATTGGAGATTGGAGAAGACATTGACCAGAGCCTGTGTGTGGGAATAGCTGAGGGTAGGAACAATGAAATAGTGGGACCAGGATTTGGGGAGATGTCCCCAGCTACAAGTAACAGCTATAAGGAAAGCGACACAAGGTGTGATCTAGATTTGAAAGTGCGAGCAATGTAATGTTTGATGAGTTGAGATTGGGGTTAAGCAAGTTGACAATGCAAGACAGCATGCTTAGATAGAGAGAGTAAAAGAGGAGATTAGAATTTCAGGATGTTTGAGGGCTGAAGATATATGCAGAAGTATAGGGGGTTGAGAGAAAAAGAAGGCAGACATATTAAATATGAGCAGTGATGTCTGGATGAAATGCCCAATGTTTGCTGGGAGTCTGCAATCCAGCTACTGATCCAACTGCTGTACAACTCTGTCTAACTCTAAGGGGCAGATTTATCAAAGGTCGAGGTGAATATTCTAATTAAAAAAAACAATTTCGAGCTATTTTTTTGTGTACTTCGACTACCGAATACTCCAAATTCGATTTGAATATCGAAATTTATCATGTACTGTCTCTTTAAAAATTTGACTTCAACCCTTTCGCCATCTGAAGCCTGCTGAATTGCTGTTTTAGCCTACGGGGGACCTCCTAGTACCTATTTGGAGTCAATTGATGGACTACAATTGATTGAAATCTACGTTTTTTTTGGGAAAAACTTTGAATCAAATTCGATTGAATGCGCTATTCCTTCAATTGGTACGATTGGAATTCGGCCGAATACGGACTTATTAAAAATTTCAATTCGAAATTCGACCCTTGATAAATATGCCCCTAAGTGGGCTATTCATTAAAGGTTGAGTTTGTTTTCTTGAAAAATGTTAGTTTTTGAGGGTAGTTGCGCTACAAAACCGTGAATTTTTCAAGATTTATTATGCCCCGAAGCTTCTAAATGCCTGAATCCAAAAATACTCCAGCTAACCTGTCAAGGTCAATGGCAGAGGTAAAAAACTCAATAAAGTGATGTATTCAAGGTTGTTTAGCCTAAAAAACTCGATAAACTCAAGATATTTGAGTTTTATCCCTGTTGCATTCAATCGATCTTTTTTACATTCAGGTTTTTTCATACATAAGCAAACATTAGAGTTGTGACTTTATTTGAGGTAGAAAAATCTCACAAACTCAACCTTTGATAAATAACACCCTAATTCCTGTGCTTTAAATTGCTGGACTTCACATTGTTAAATCTGTCATAGCTTTCCTGCCATGCTTCCCCTTAAGTGAATTCCCTGATATCCAATATACAACAAGGGTGTCACATGAGTCAGGGCAGGCGGTTGATAATTAAAGTGGACCTGTCACCCAGACACAAAAATCTGTATAATAAAAGTCCTTTTCAAATTAAACATGAAATCCAATTTCTATTATTTATTAAAGCATTCATAGCTGTTGTAAGCTCATTTAAAAATCTCAGCTGTCAATCAAATATTGTCTGCCCCTCCTCTATGCCTTAGGCATAGAGGCAGGGCAGACAATTACTTTCACTTTCCATTCAGAACTTCCTAAATGTCACTGCTCTCCCCACATTCACCCAGTTCTCTTCACCATTTAATTATGTAGCCAGAGAATGGGGATGGACATCAGGTCCCCCATTCTGGTGCACAAACAAGATTCTGAGATGATACAAGGCTTGTCTTAATAACAGTGTCCACAAAATGGCTCCTGCCTGCTTGTTATATTTATGAATTACCAGACTTAGGGAAACAAGATTCAAATAATTTATATATTGTAATTAAATTTCATTGTGCTGGTCTAATGTGATAAAATAGGATTTTGAATAATTTTTTTTGGGTGACAGGTCCCCTTTAAGACAAGTTTAAAGACACAAGACTCTCCTGGTCCTGTTATCTAACAGAACATTAGTAATTAAGCAATTAATGGGACTGAGCCAAATGTGGCAATAAAACAGACCAACCTTTCAGTCAAGCAAGTGGGAAAGTTGCTAGATTAATTTAATAGCAGTAGAACATAGTGCACAAAAGGAATGCAAGGTTATTTACTATCTTTACTATAGATAATAGTGATACAAATGTTATTGAAGAACAGAATGTCATATATAATGATCCTCGTTTAAACGTTATTATCCTTACTATAAGCATAAGAACAACCTATCAGCAACATTTTTCTCTATCAGACCATGGGAAGTAGCATGTAGTTTATCTACAGGTATGTACTAATATTATGCAGTGCAATATATGGGAAGAATTGTAAGATAAGATAAGAGAGTTTCCTGTCTTTTCTAATAACAAGCATGAGACAGAATACCTTCAGAGTACTCTGTACAGAAATCCAAAACTGTGCAATTTCTTACAGAACAATATAGAATAAACTACAGATATAGGATCCGTTATCCGGAAACCCGTTATCCAGAAAGCTCCAAAGGCCGTCTCCCATAGACTCCATTTTATCCAAATAAACCACATTTTTCAAAAATGATTTCATTTTTCTCTGTAATAATAAAACCGTACCTTGTACTTGATCCCAATTAAGATATAATTAACCCTTATTGGAAGCAAACCCAGTCTATTTGGTTTATTTAATGTCTACATTATTTTCTACTAGACTTACGGTATGAAGATCCAAATTACAGAAAGATCAGTTATCCGGAAAGCCCCAGGTCCCGAGAATTGTAAGGATAGCATACACTTCTATAGTGCAAACATTTTACAGTGTACAGTATATAATATATATTTATTTCTATGCCCGCATAGCAATTTTATCAAATTCTTTCAATGTGAAATCTATCAATGACTACAACCCAAGGAAAGTAACTAATTTCCTGTATAAAGTCTAATTTGCTCAAGTGCATTTACAGCAACCCCGGTGCAGTAGATTATATGTTATAATGCTGCGCGGAGCTTTAAAGGAGGTTAATCCACCTGTTTGCTTATTAAAGGTGTATTGATTTTGCTTCAAGCCTCTCCACAAATAGATTCTGAATAAATAAATAAACCTTTAAGAGCATTAGAGGTACTGTAAGCCTAGTTTACCCAAACTGGTATACTTTTGGAGACAAACTTTAAATAAAATGAAGTCAGATAGCTTTAGTGCTTCATCATGTCGCCTTAACAGAGAATCATGTTTATAACAATGTCCCATTATTGTATATATGAATCCGAAGGCAATACAGCCTCCAGACCTCACCTTGTATGGCTTTGCAGGGTAATGATTTATTGTGAGGATAACGAAATGCAGACTTTTATCTCCAAATTTTATTCCAAACGAATCATCCTAAAAGCATTTGAAATTCAACATTTTTTTTTTCCTGCTTTAAGAATCCAATCCCCTATTTTAGCTTAAAGATAAGCGATTTCCTGATTACCAACACAGTTGCGGCCAACTTGAGAAATTCATATTTATTTTTGAGAACATAATCCGCATCCCAGAGAATTTAGCCTTTGAAATATACTCCTGTATAATTCCTAAGTGTTAATGGCTTCAAATGAAAACAAAATCTGAGCTGAAAAGCAGAGATTTTTGAGATGGGAAATGGCATAATGCTGCCCCATAATCATCCACCAATAAATGAGCGTTTTATCCGATTATATTTTCATGTTGCTGATAAAATAGTTACATGCACTCACTAAGCATTTAGTGGCGCAACCTAAGCTAAAGAGATCTCCTCTTACAATAATAGGAACCATAATGATAATGACAACAGTGCATTAGTTTGGAGTTTTAATTATGTAGAACTGTTACCAGGGCCTGTTGTTATACTCACCTACAAAACACTAGCACATATCACATCTGGAATTTTTTTAAGTAGATAAATTTTGTTGGGTGTGATGTGTCATTTGTAGAATTAATGTGCCAGACAGGTGTTTGTTACAATATGCTAGGGGTGTGTACTGGGTCAGTAGCATCCATCAAAGGAAGCTTACGCCAACACAATGGTGTTTTGATCATCACGTGAGTTTAAACGCTCTTTACCAACCACAGTTTGCTTCCTATTGATATCAAAGGAGAGGGTTGTGGGGTACCCATGGAATTAGCAGGTGTGTGTGTGGTTTGTAGGTGTTAACTGCCCCTGCGTGGTGACCTAGGGCACTTTACATTGTTTTTAATGAAAAGCCATCCATAGCAGGCAGCTGGTACTGTGAACAAAAGGTATCATAAACAGATATCCGTTATCGGGAAACCTATCACCCAGAAAGCTCCGAATTATGAAAAGGTCGTCTCCCATAGACTCCATTTTAATCAATTAATTCAGATTTTTAAAAAACGAATGTCTTTTTCTCTGTAATAATAAAACAGTACCTTATACGTGATCCCAACCAAGATATAATTAATCCTCACTGGAAGAAAACTGTTTGTTTACATGATTTTCTAGTAGACTCCGGGGCGCTCCACCAATGAGGCGAGTTGAGACACTTGCCTCAGGCGGAACTGCCCCCCCTGGTTGCCAGGGGCGGCAAAAATGCAGCTCCTGGTAACAAAGAGCCGAAATTTCAGTTTTTCAACCAGGAAATTCGGCTCTTCTAGTGCAGAGAGCGTAATTGTGCTCTCTGCACTAGCGACTGTACCGCCCACGACCCCTCCGTTGCAACGTGGACAGCCCCCGACCCCCTCAGGCACTGAAAGGTGAGTGTTGTGGGAAGGCGGCATAATGGACAGGATCGCCCCTGAGTAGACTTAAGGTATGAAGATTCAAGTTACAGAAAGATACCTTATCAGGAAACCCCCATGTCCAGAGGCAACTATTTAGATTTAGGGCAGAGACACACAGACAGGTTCGGGTAGTTTAGTTGCCTGGCGACTGATCTCCTCTTCTTCAGGGCGAATAATCTCTCCGAACTGCCTTCCTGTCGTCTAGAATGAAAATCACAGGCAGTTCGGGGAGATTATTCGCCCTGAAGAACAGGAGATTTGTCGCCGGGTGACTAATCTGACCGTGTGTCTCTGCCCTTACTGTTGATTATTTACTGTGGATAATAAAATAAAATCCTAGCTGAAGTGGGGGACATCAGGTTTATATGTACATAAGATCCAGTTTTCCTGATATCATGACACAGTTGAGATGTCCTTATGAGCACTAAAACATTAGAGTTTTGTACAATATAATTTAAAAACATTGCATTACGATTAACAGGTAGTGCAAACCATGAGTTTTTTTCGGAGGATTTTGCTCAAAAACTCACTTCAAGGGATTTGAGGTTTTTTTTTCACTGAAAACAAATCGATTTGATTTTTTTCTTAAATTAGAAAATAATCTAAAACTCTAAAACTCTAAAATTCAACCTTTGATAAATAACCCCCATAATGCATAGTATAGTATTTGTATATACAGAGTTTTGCTCTTGGAAAACACAAGCTTGGAGTGTACTTCAGGAATATTGGTGGAATTAAAGGATTAGTAATGTCAAAAAAAGTAAAATATATTTTATTACAATGAAACGTTGAAACTTTTGATTGACTATTTCAAGCACTAACAATTTCTTGGCAACAAATGTCATATTTAAATGAGAAGTAGCACTGTAAAATACTATCAAATACATCTAATCACTGGTTAAGAATTAAACCTGTTGTATTCTACAGAGCTTTTTATTTGTTATGCAAACACTTGCCATTTTGCCCTATTCATCTTAAATGGCTGCCTCCATGGTTACACAGCAGCTTATTTATATAAACTATATTTCAGCAAGCACACACATTTTACCAGGATAACACTACTTATATTATATATATTATGTCTTTAAATTATATTTAAAAAAAAAATTAATTTGTTACTGGTCCTTTATTGGTTTGAATTATATTGTTCTAAAAGGGGAGGCGACAACTAAATATATCAATATCCTTATTGTTTTAATATTAATACTAAATTTTGCCTAATTTCTGAAATGAGTGATATTTATTTTGGTTGGACTTTACGATATGTCTCATCAACCACAACAAAGAAAATGCCCATGTCAGCCACTTCTTATCCATCTCAACTGAAACACTCTGCCTATGGCAGCTGCTTTAACTAGAATTGACCCTAGTTAAAATGTTTCTCATTCAGATGAATGGGATGTAGCTACTCAGGAATAAAATTATTATTAACATGGATTTTTGCAGCGCCAACATATTCTGCAAAATAAATGATTGCCTACTGAGTCTGCTTCTTTATTATACAATACCTTTTGTTCCCTTAGCCTAGTGTAGAAAAATCTATAGCACCTTTGTCAACTATAGTAATGACTATCTCATAACTTGGTTTTGGGTCAACAACCCAATAAAATAAGTACAACATTCACTTAAATTACTCCTATTTGCCCATTTGTTAAAACAGCTGTGATTCTAATAATTAGTGCACATAGATGACATGACTATGACATATGTTAATCATGCCACTCTCCATAAACCAACTCTGGCCTGTCCCACCTTAGTCAATCAGACCTTCATCCTCATGCCTAAGTAGCAGTATTCTGTACCCTAACCCTAAGCACACTGGTGCCTTGCATGTCTAGCAGAACCAAAAGATCAGACAGGTTGAAAGAGCCGAATATTTATGCTCCACTGGCCCCAATACAATTGCAGAGTCAAATTGCAACCCAGGAGATTAATTAATGCATTGTATGTGTCAAATTACAGCACAAGAGAGTAATGGCTACATTGTTTGAATTACCCAGCAGACACTGTGTTATCTCTTAATGGACGATTAACCTAAAACTAAAAAACACTTTTTCCGCTGAATTGTCACACACTGAAACACTACAAAGCAA